>NC_090234.1:44313697-44913697 GCF_024489055.1 Chanodichthys erythropterus | reverse complement strand
AGGTTCCCTGGGGTCTGGAGTCCTGACTGTTTGCCAGGGCGGCGCTGGAGGAACTGACCAGGCGGGTTCCAGCGGTTCCAACGGCCGGGGCAGTGGCAGCAGGGCAGGAAGCCTGGACGACGGTGACCGGGCAGAAGGCTTGGATGACGGCGGCAGGGCAGACCAAGGTTGCTCCGTGGCCATATCAGGGAGAGCGGGCAGCTCGGGGGCGACCTCCGTGGCCGTGTCAGGGAGAGCGGGCAGCTCGGGGGCGACCTCCGTGGTCGTGTCAGGGAGAGCAGACAGCTCGATGACGGCCTCCGTGATCGTGTCAGGGAGAGCAGACAGCTCGATGACGGTCTCCGTGGCCGTATCAGGGAGAGCGGGCTGCTCTGGGACAGCAGCGGGCTCGGACTGCTCTGGCGACGGTGGCAGGGCAAGGCGCTTCGTTGGCGCCGGCAGGGCAAGGCGCTTCGTTGGCGCCGGCAGGGCAAGGCGCTTGGGAAAACGAAGAACAACCTCTAGAGGGGTCTCCGGGCCTTGAAGGACGGAGGAAGCCCTTCTCCCTTTCCTCCTCTTATGAGGGTGAGGCGGTGGCTCTGTGCCTACCTCATCTGTAGGCACCGAAGTGGACCAACAGGCTGGAGCGGATTCACTGGCTGGAGCGGACTCACTGACTGGAGCGGGCTCTGGAGTGGACTCACTGACTGGAGTGGACTCACTAACTGAAGCAGGCTCTGGAGCGGACTCACTGACTGGAGTGGACTCACTAACTGAAGCGGGCTCTGGAGCGGACTCACTGACTGGAGCGGACTCACTGACTGGAGCGGACTCACTGACTGGAGCGGGCTCTGGAGTGGACTCACTGGCTGGAGCGGGCTCTGGAGTGGACTCACTGGCTGGAGCGAACTCACTGACTGGAGCGGGCTCTGGAATGGACTCACTGACTGGAGCGGATCCTGGAGTGGGCTCGCTGGCTGGAGCCTTCCTCCTCCTCTTCCTCCTCCTCCGTGTGGGAAGCGAAGATTCAGCGCCCACCTCCTCAGTGACCTCAGGAACGGATTCACGAGCTGGAGTGGACTCTGGCTGAGCATGGCTTGCCCATTGACTTCTGTGGGAGAGATAGCTGACAAAGCCCCAGAAATCCAGGATCTGGAGCCCCTGTAACTCCCACTGAGGAAGAGGGTCATCAAGGCATCCATTGAATATTTATTTCTGTGCCTCATCGTTATAGCGCAGCCCTCTTGCCATTGTCCAGAAAAACTGGGCAAAACACCCTATCTCTCTCCCCTCCTGTCGCAGAGCCAGCACCGCCTGAACAAGAGCCATCCGCTCCCTCACCGTGGCTGGAGGAGTGATCCAAATCCCCATCCTGCTGGATCCTAAAATGATGGTTTCTTCTGTCACGGCACACACAAAGACAAACAGGGTAGGTCCAAATGCAGGTATTTATTGGGGAAATCCAGAAACGTAATCCATGAGCCAGTCAATAGTCAAAAATCCAGGGAGACAGTCCAAACAAAACAATGACAGGAACAAAACACAAAGAAAACCAAAACAGAGACTCGGGAACATCAATGAAGAAACCATGACAAAAGCAGAGACAACCAGGTATAAATAGACAAACACTAATTGAACAAACACAAAACAGCTGGGTGCAATGACAATGAGATAATGAGTCCAGGGAAGTGAGTTATGGGTAATGTAGTCCAAGGGGTGAAAACAAGAGTCCAGGATGGAGTGCCCTCTAGTTGTTGACTAGGGCACTCTCACTAGTGATCATGACACACGCATCATGTTAGTTTTCTTTATTTTACAAAAAGCACAACATTTTGTTACTCTGAGTGTACACAAATAAAAGAAGATATTCCACAGATTAAAATGGTGTATAACTCTTAATTGTATGTGCAACATTGACGGAGTATTTTGAGTCTCTTTCACACTGGTTAGAAAAAAAAAGCGCGGTGATCACGCTGACATGACCGCCGACCCGAGAGTGTTAACCTAGAGCGTAAAGTGGGTCAGCAGAAACAAATGCTTTCATTGATGGACAATAATGGACATGTCAATTGCTGTTGATTTTTATTCTAAATTGTACACTGCTGAAAGTCCAGATGGATTTTGTAGAAGTAAACTGTTAAAAAATGTACCTGTTTTATCTGAAGAACAAAAAAATTTGAGACTGATATTTCCTTTGAGGAAGTCTCTTTAGCTGTGATGGGTCTATCTTCAGGCCGTAGTCTGTCAACGTGCTTGTTACGTCCTTTTGCTCTGTGTGTATTTGTTTTTCCCTCTCTCTGCTTTTCCCTGTTACTTTCACTTTCTTAAACACCGCTCATTGGTTCAGCCACCTGTCACTCATCATCCGCTGATATCGTCCGCCCATCCTTTCACTAATTGCAAAAGACTATCGCAAATAAAAGCGCACGCCAGGCCACCAACAAACCCCCATGTTGTTCATTGTTTCGTTAGAGTTATTTTGCGGCCATTTGCTTGAATCTTTGTATCCCCTTTTGTTCATGTTGCCTGTTTTGTGTGTACTTTCGCCTTCGTTCGACATAATCGTTTCTTTTCCTTTTATGTAACATCTGTCAGAGATATTTGTTACCAGGCCAGGAAGAAGCAGACAGGTAAGAACATCACGTGACATACATCACAACACAGAGCTGTCTTTGTATAGTACATTAGGTTAGGGGCGAGTGCCACCCCATGTACTTTTG
This sequence comes from Chanodichthys erythropterus, assembly GCF_024489055.1. Classification (NCBI taxonomy): domain Eukaryota; kingdom Metazoa; phylum Chordata; class Actinopteri; order Cypriniformes; family Xenocyprididae; genus Chanodichthys; species Chanodichthys erythropterus. The sequence continues at coordinate 44,910,998 of NC_090234.1, read as the reverse complement.
GATTTTGGCTAGGCAGCGTAGGTTAGTTAGGACATCTCGGACGCTGAAGACTTTTCTTTTCCACGTTTTTCTTTGGTAGTTAGTCTTAGGGGATATTTATAAGTTAGACTGGTTTGGTTTTGTTATTTTCTTTTCTTTGGAATCGCTCCTCCCTGTCTCTTGTACATTTGTTCTGTCATTGCTCCCAAAAAAGGATGATTTAACACCTGTCGCTATTTTGTGCACAGATTACAAAAAGGTTTTAGCAAATAGATTAAAGTGTTTTGCATGAAATTATAGATAAAGATCAGTCTTTATTAAAAATTGGTTAATTATAGATGATCTTAATTTAATTAGGGATGTTTATGATTTTGCCTATTGTAAAGATCTTAATATGGGCCTTTTATCTTTAGATCAAGAAAAAGCTTTCGATAGGGTTGATCATGTTTTTCTGTTTGACACCTTTAATGCTTTTGGTTTTGGGAAAAAAAAATATTTCTATGATCAAGCTTCTATATACTAAAGCAACATGTATGATTAAATTGGGTGGTGGGTTAAGTATCCCTATAAATGTAAGGAGAGGTATCAGACAAGGTTCTCCAATTTCAGGACAATTATATAGTATTGCAATTGAACCGATGCTGTGTAAATTGAGAAAGGAATTTACAGGTTTACAGGTTAGTTACATGTTATATCATCAGCATATGCAGATAATTTCACAATCATAATTAGAGAGCAAAGTGATATTCAGGTACTCACAGAGGCTTTAGAGTGTTATGGTAAAGCCTCATCAGCTGTAGTTAATTGGAGTAAAAGTGATGCTTTATGGTGTGGAAGAGTTTCTAAAGGTCCAATGCTTCCTGGAGGGTCACAGTTGGGGAAGATAGGTGTGACGAGCAGGGCGGGCGAGAGCCGTGAGGGAACGGCGCGAGGCCGGTGACGCGAGTGATAATGAGCGTCACCTGCGAGGCGTGCCGGCCTCGAGTCTCTCACGGAGGAGCTCCGGAGGCATAAAAGGAGGAGCGACTACAATGAAGGACGAGAGAGGACCAGGCCTGGACTTTATTTTATGTTTTGTTATGTTTGGGTGGCCGGCAGACGTCCGCGAGGGTCTGCCGGCATTACTTTCGTTTTGTTTGTTTATTTTATATTAAAGTTTGGTTGAATGTTCGCCGGTTCCCGCCTCCTTCTTCCCATATCTACTAACCTCGTTACATTGGTGCCGAAACCCGGGAGGAAGGAGGGACATGCTGTCGGAGAGCCCTCGCTGCTGAGGGGGATCGCGGTGCTGCGGAGTTCGGGCAGCGCGGAAGTGAAGACCGCGAAAGGCTGCCCGAGGCGGTGGTGCTGGAGCCAAGTGAAAGGTGGGACGGAGACCCGGATGCCGTGCTCCTGGGACGAGGTGGGGTGGCTGCCGTCCAGGAGGGAGCGGAGGAGTCGCCGCCGTCCGCCGTGGGCCGGAGCCTGCTGCCGTCCGCCATGAAGGGGAGGAGCAGGGGACGGGGGACTCGCTGCCGGCTGCCCTCAGCCGGAGGAGCCATCGCCGGCCGCCAGGAGGCGGTCGAGGATCGGGCCGTCCACCAAGCGTCCAGTGCCATCGCATGTGGCACCGCGAGGAAGAGCCTCTTGGCAGGCTGAGGACCGAGCGGCAGTGTGTCGGGGAACCGGACCAAGAATTTTTTTTTCTTTTTCCTCTCTCCCCTCTCTCGTCCTGTCGCTCCCCTTGCTTCCGTCTCCTTTCTCTCGTCTCGTCTGTCCTTACCCCCAGGTGCTGCGGCCGCCGAGACAGGCCCCGGGGGGGAGTAGAGCGCAGTCTCGGAGGTACCCCCCGGCCTGCGAGGGGCGTTGGGGGTATGTGACGAGCAGGGCGGGCAAGAGCCGTGAGGGAACGGCGCGAGGCCGGTGACGCGAGTGATAATGAGCGTCACCTGCGAGGCGTGCCGGCCTCGAGTCTCTCACGGAGGAGCTCCGGAGGCATAAAAGGAGGAGCGACTACAATGAAGGACGAGAGAGGACCAGGCCTGGACTTTATTTTATGTTTTGTTATGTTTGGGTGGCCGGCAGACGTCCGCGAGGGTCTGCCGGCATTACTTTCGTTTTGTTTGTTTATTTTATATTAAAGTTTGGTTGAATGTTCGCCGGTTCCCGCCTCCTTCTTCCCATATCTACTAACCTCGTTACAATAGGTTTTAAATATTTAGGGTTTTTTATAGGGACAGAAGAGTATAGGCATAAAAACTGCGAGGGCCTTGTGGAGAAAGTGTGTGCTCGGTTGTCTTGCTGGAACTGGTTGCTACCCCAGCTGTCCTATGGGGAGGGTTCTGGTATGTAATAACCTGGTTGCTTCTTCCCTATGGCACAAAATGACGATACTAGAACCTCCTGAAGATCTGGTGAGAGAAATACAGCAGTGGCTAGCAGATTTCTTCTGGCCTATACAGCATTGGTTGAAAGCTGCTGTGCTATGTTTACCTAGACAAGAAGGAGGACAGGGGCTGATTGATATCAAATTCGAGACTAAAGGCTTTTAGGATCCAGACAGCAAAGAGACTTCTTTATGAAATGGATGTGAGCTGGGCTGAAGTTGCATGTGCCCTCCTGAGAAGAGCAGGAAACATGGGATTAGACCATCACTTGTTCTTGATGAATCTTATTAAACTGGATTTGTCTGGATTGATTTTTACAGATCCCTTTATAAATCATGGACACTTTAAGTTCTTACGAGATGAAAGTGACACTCAGTACTTATGGCTGAATGAAGAGCCACTTTTCTTTAATTCAGCTCTGGATGTGGATGCTCTTAAATCAGATACTCTCAGAAAAGCCATGTGGGCTGCAAATATCATAAAGATTGGACATTTACGAGTCAACAAAGAATGGATTACCCCTTAGAATTTAGCTTCAAAATTGACAATTAAATCTATCACATTGGCAAAAAATGTGTTGATGAAGATAATTGAGAAACTGTCTCAGGATTACAGTTTGGCAACAGAAAATTTTGATAAAGAGACTAACAGTAATTTTCCACACCTGTTCTGTTTTGATATAAGTGAAAGAAGGCTGTTTGCTATCTTTTAAGACTCCTCAGCCGAGCTTTTTTGGCAATGCCGAGAAGAAAGCCATCTACATTATGTATGTGAAGTCATGGCATCTTAAAGCACTGGAGACTGTCTGTGAGTGCAAATGGCAGGAGTTTTTTGGGCCAGGTGCCTCCCCTAAAGGCAGTTGGAGGTCCTTGTACAAAGCACCTATTGAGAAGAGGTCTGGAGACCTGCAGTGGAGAATAGTACATGGGATTATAGCCACAAATAGGCACAGAGCACACCTTTATCCACAGGTATGAGAGGGCTGTACTTTCTGTAGGGAACAAAAAAACAGTATTTCATTTGTTTTTAAAATGTAAGAGGCTTCGACCAGTGTTGTGTATTTTAGAAGAGTGGTCTAAGAAATTAGGGGAAGTTTTCACACCAGAATTTTTTATTTATGGTCCCAAATATACTAGAAGTAGGGAAAAGTGCATGTACTAATTAATTTATTTTTGGACAAGCTAAATTGGCTATATGGCTATCAAGAAAACATCATTTGAATGGTGTTAGGTTAACTGATGTTGTGTTTATTTTAAAAGGGCTATTAAAATCCCGTATTAAAATTGTTTACATATCATAAACTGGTTAATGATATAGAGATGTTTAAAAGTAAATGGGCTGTAAATCAGTGTATTTGTGATATTGTTTGTGATGACTGTTTGCAATTGTACATCTAATTGTGTATCTTAAGTGTTACATTGCTTTTTCAGAGAAAAAAAAAAACTAAGATTGTAATTTAATTTTTAATAAATGTACTTTTAGGCCTCTCTCTCAAACACCCACACACGTTCTATAGAAACTGATTAACCATTAAGATCAGTTAAATAATTAAATAATATACATATGTATTAAACTGAATGAAAAGAGATGAAAATCTAAAGTTTGATTAGTAATAGCATTAGCAAAGGCAGTTACTGTGAATGAAACATCTATACAGTATAGATGAAACACTTATTTTGTGTAGTGAAAACGATACTTTGTTATTTTGTGTATTGTACTAAGAAAATTGAAAATATGAAAGAAATTGAAAATATGAAATGTTTGAAAAAAATGCTCTTTTGATGATCTTTTGTGTTGTCAAGAGTTTTGAAAATTTACACCTTTTACTTGTGAAAATAGTACCAAAGCGAATAAAAAAAACTGTACCATCCTTGTTGTGACATTTGGTTCACAATGCAGGGTTTACCAGGACCACGCACACACACTTTGAAAATTGTGGTCATCATCTAAGATAAATTGCTTATAATTCATCACATTTGATGATTAAATTGCAAATCATTTCTATAGAAATTATGCCTATAGAATCAATATCTATAGAAATCTATCCATTACAGTTTTTTACAGACGCCAGGACACATTTCTCAATACTTAGGTCACTTTTGCAAAACTCTTCACACAGTGAGCACAACAGAAGTCTATGTGGGCTAAACTGAGGATCAATTATCATTGCTTTGGCACAAAATGCATTCAATGACTACATCTCTCAAATTTCATTAATTCTTTTCTCACTCAGACACAACAACTGCCAAAACTCTTTGTACGTACAGTCCAATTTGCACATGCTTACATACTGTTTTCAAAACTGTTAAACTTATGTTCAAAACAATAACATAATACAAAACTGAATAAGACAGCAATTTGCTACATTTCTACAGTAATATTGTAATGAAATATATGCTGAATCTAAAAAAATCAAATACTATCAAAGCAATTAGATGAAACTGAACACCTACACAAGCATTAGTCTTTCAATTTCATTACCATCAACTCAAAAGGGGAAACTTAGGAATAATTTTGTCCTGCAATGTAAACATGGACCATGTAACATAAACTGCAGTGAATTATAAGCAGTAGAGAGTGTCATTCTTGTTTTGCTAAGAAATTTTAAAAATGAAAACATTGTATATTGCTAACTGATGTTAGTGTTTTTAGGTCGATGTTTTATAAGTGACAAAGCGTGTTTGCTGGGTGAAAACCTTTGCTAGTGTTCTGGAAGAATGAGTTGATTTGAGACATGTATGAAGGGTTTTGGTAGATTTAGTGCATTTTGAATATGAAATTAACTGCTGTGCCAAGATGAAAGTTGGTTAGGAGAACTGTGTGAAGAGTTCTGAAAAAGTGACCTAAGTATTGAGAAATGTGTCCTAGCGATTGTAAAAAAACTGTAAGCTCAGTTGGATTAAATAATAGACAAATGTATTCAACTGAATGAAAAGAGATGAAAATGAAAAGTTTGATAGTAATAGCATTATGGATGGCAGTTACTGTGAATGAAACATTTATTTCATGTAGTGAAAAGGATACTTTCTGATTTTGTGTATTGTACTAACACAATTGAAAATATGCTAAAATGTTTGAAAAAAGTGCACTTTTGATGAAATATTAGTATTAAGAGTTTAGAACTAAACATTTTACCAGTTGCTTGTGAAAATTGCACCAAAGCAATTAAAACAACTGTAAAGCAGATATTCCTCATGAAGGAACAATATTAAAAATGCCCATTAGGGCATAATTTTATGAATTTATATTTTTTTTATAATCTGTATGTAAATGTTTGTACCCCACAGGGTACGTCACCAGTTTAGGGGGTATAAATTAGCTGAAAACAAAATGCTTGTTTGGCAATGCGTATTACAACATTATAGATTTTTAAAACATTCTCTCATAACTTAAAGCAAACATTCTTTGTAAAATTCTGTGGAACAGTAAGAATAACGCCTATTTATAAATATATTAGCATACTTTTTTCATATGCAAATTTCTAGGGTCTATAATTTCGCCAAAACTTTGCTGAAAAAACCTGTCGTACACAATCTACTTCATGCCTTCTGTCCTCTGATTAGTAGTTCATAATTTTTTTTCAAGTAACCTTTTTTTTACTCATGAATCTTTGATAATTTTAGTAAAGTAATTGTTAGAGAAAAATCAAATTTCTGTCAAATTTCAAATAATCAAATTTCTGGAAGGAAGCAACTTGACTTGACTTGATTATTCATGCCTCATTTTTAATGTAAAAAAAAATATATATATATTTACATTTTCATGTTAATGTAAATATAAAATATGACACAACAGGCTTTTGAGGAACATTTATTTATCCACATCTCAATTATCATTGATTTGCATATATCTATCTGTCCCAGTGTGAGAAGATAGAATATACAGTTTGTGCAGTATAAAAATCATTGTCTATGCTGAGAGTGCCCACAGAGATAGCGAACCAGGTGTTTGTGTGTATGATACTCAAAGAAAAAAAAATATTTTTTGTATATAATAAATTTGTATATAAATATATATGCATGTTTTTGTTGTTGTTGTTGTTGTTGAGCATCATATTTATACATCAGGCTTTTATATAGCTTATTATATGCAGTTTTTTGCAAATCAATAATAAGTGAGAAATGGACAAATAAATGTGCCCCAAAAGCCTGTTGTGTCATATTTGACATTTACATTTAATGTGAAAAGTAGTTTATTAGTAATGTAAAGAGTCGTTTTTAACTTTAAAAGATGGCGTATGAATTTGAATAATCAAATTGCTTCAGTACAGTAATTATTTGTGTGGCGGGGGGGCATGGTTCAGCGAAAGCTGCAGCGGGAGAGAGAGGCAGAAGACGATTGGTTAATGAGTGGGTTAAATGTAAATGATGAACACCTGTTTCTTGTTTCAGTAATTGGCGTGGAGAGAGTATATAATGCCAGGAGAAACAGGAGTCAGCGAGAGAGAGAAGGACTGCTGACCGGTGGACTTTGTCATTCACGACCTGCCATGGAGTGAAAGTTTTGTTGTGCTATGATTTGAGTTATTGTGCTGATGCACCTGCTTTTGTGTTTGTATTTGAAATTTACAATAAATACCACCGTCAGCAGTCAGACGACCCTTGTCTTCTTCCTTCCTTCATACGAACTTTATCACACTGGTGCCGGAACCCGGGAAGGAAGAAGAGAGCCGCCGCCATGCAATCGTCCTCCACTGCACCATTTGCGGAGGTCATCACATCCCTCGCGGCCCTACATCATGAACAACATCAGGCCCTGCTGGACTTAAGGACTGATCAGGAGTGGCGTTTCAAAGCCATCCTGCAAGTCCCGTACAGAACCTCCTGGTCTTCAGCGACCTCAAAAGGGACATCATCCAGCGGGTCGGCCGGAGCCCGGAACAGCATCGTCAGCGCTTCCGTTCCTTGGAGTTGGGCGAGTCCGGCCGGCCCTTCGTGATGGCCCAACAGCTCCGGGACTCCTGCCGCAAATGGTTGCTGGCTGAGGGAAGCGACGTGGAGCAAATCATCGATCGTGTGGTGCTGGAGCAATTCATCACTCGGCTACCCAGCAAGACCGCCGAGTGGGTCCAGTGCCACCGTCCCTCGTCGCTGGACTCGGCCATACATCTTGCGGAGGACCATATGGTGTCGTGCCCAGGGTCGGCGAACACTTACCATCTGCTTCTCTCTCTCCTCCTTCCCCCTCCCTTTCTTTCTCTCGACCTGTCCCTCTACCTAGGTCCCGTCCGCCTGGCCCGCCTCGAGTCCCGCCCCGGGGGCGGGGCGGGAATAACCAGGGTCACTATCCAAGTCCGAGAGTCCCTCCCAGGGGGCGGGGCTGACCCAGGCCGGGACGGACCCCACTCCTGTTTCTCCTGGCATTATATACTCTCTCTACGCCAATTACTGAAACAAGAAACGGGTGTTCATCATTTACATTTAACCCACTCATTAACCGATCGTCTTCTGCCTCTCTCTCCCGCTGCAGCTTTCGCTGAACCACGCCCCCCCTGCCACAATTTGTCTTTATAACACTTTATAAGTATAAACTATCAATCTGAGTACAGAGGGCATGAAGGAGATTGTGTACAAATGGGTTTTGTTCATATTGATAATTTTTTTTACCATAGAATTTTAAGTATGATACAGTAGACAAATATATTAATAAATAGGCATTATACTTATTGTTCAACAGAATTTTACGAGGATTGCTTGCTTTAAGTTATGAAAGAATAAATGTTTTAAAAATCTAAATTGCCAATTTGCATTATCAAACAAGCATTATTTTATCAATTTATACTGCCAAAGGGGTGATGTATACTGGAGATACAAATATTAAAATAAACAAAAGTCTTTTTTTAAAGAAATCATGAACATTTATTATTTATTCCTAATTAGATGGAAAATAACAATAAATAAATTTTCTGATTTCTCTTTGCCCTTTTTAGGGCTAGTTTGAAATTTATCTGTGTTGCATTAACTTAATGAGTTTTCAATATAAATGTATTCGGAAATATTGTTTATCAGAATGTTACAAATAATGTTTATTATAAGTTATTAGAGGATAAAATGTTTTGAAATTGTTTAAATGTTGTAAAAGGCATTGCCAAACAATAATTCTGTTTTCAGTCAATTTATACCACTAAACTGGGAATTTATCCTGTGGGATACAAACATTAAAATCAAAATTTAAGTCATATTTTTAAAGTCATTATTTTTAGTATTAAAAAGTGTTCTATCAAACGTTACCTACCTTTTGACTCTCCTGTAGTTTTAAGGTTATGAGTCTTTACTTTCGGGTACTTTTTGTGTATCTTTTTTATTTAGAAAAAAAAAAAAAAAACTCTAAAATGCCTTCAGGGCTTAAGGGGCTAAACAAATCCTACACTTTAACTGTGTGAACTTAAACAGATATTGTTTTCTTTTTCTCTTTGTTGAAGAAATGTTTTTATTTTATTTGCTAACAGGTTTCAACATGAGAGCCACAAGAATTTCACAGACAATCTCCTGTTTATCTTCCAGGTAAGAAAACACATTTAAATAAATGTTTATATTAATAACAAACAAATAAATTTACTAAACAACGTTTCTTGCTAAAATACTTGGTAGAATTATTTTGACCATTGACATTTCATTTTAAGAACCCATAAAATAACCAAAATGTAAGAAAAATGTGTTTGTGTACTTTTTGTATGTTAAAAAATGACAGCTAATTAACATGTTTGTCTTCTAACTGGTTTCTTTACAAATAGTTTTTAATTATTGAAAAAATAATTGTAACCAAATATGGATGTGTATTTTGTTAAATTTTGTTGTTCTGTTGTTTTTTGTTGGTTTGTTTGTAGGCTCTTGAGGGTAAAATAATAACATTTCTGAAGAATGAAATGAAAAAATTTAAGAACATTTTGCAAAAAGAGAAAACTCAATACTTTGTGAAGGACTTTAATGAGAATAGATGCAGTATCAAATCAGCAGCTCTTGATCTCACACTACACTACCTAAGAGAGATGAAACAAGATGAAGCTGCTGATACTCTAGAAGGTAAGAGACTCATGACCATCTGTCATATTGTCACTTATAAATGTAGAAGAGCAAATTAAGACTAAAACTGTTTGTTGTTCCTGTGTTTAGATGAGCTGTTCTTCAATCATCGGCTAAAATCTAACCTGAAGAAGAAGTATCAATGTGTGTTTGAAGGAATTGCGAAGCAAGGTGACTCCACACTTCTGAATAACATCTACACAGATCTCTATATCACTCAGGGTGGCAGTGAACCGGTCAATACTGAACATGAGATCAGACAGATTGAAGTTGCTTCCAGGCGTCAAGAATCACAAGAGATACCAGTTGAATGCAAAAATTTGTTTGAAGCACCTGAACAAGACAAAAAGATCAGAACTGTACTGACAAAAGGAGTTGCTGGCATTGGAAAATCCGTCTCTGTGCAAAAGTTTGTTCTGGATTGGGCTGAAGGAAAAGAAAATCAAGATATCAGCTTCATATTTCCTCTTCCATTCAGAGAGATGAACTTAAAGGAGAAAGAAAAACAAAGTTTGATGAGTCTTATATTTCGATGTTTCCCAGAGACAAAAGGACTGAACCTTACAAGAAGAAATCAATTCAAAGTCCTGTTCATCCTCGATGGATTGGACGAATGTCGCCTTCCACTGAAGTTTGATGATAATGAGATATGGCGTGATGTATCATCACCAACCTCTCTGGATATTATCCTAACAAACCTCATCAAAGGAAATCTGCTTCCTTCTGCTCTCATCTGGATCACCACCAGACCAGCAGCTGCCAGTAAGGTTCCTCCAGACTGTATTGACCAGCTGACAGAGATACGAGGATTCAATGATGTGCAAAAGGAGGAGTACTTCAGAAAAAGATTCACAGATGAGAAAATGGCCAGTGAAATCACTGATCATGTTAAACAATCAAAGAGTCTCTTTATTATGTGCCATATCCCAGTCTTCTGCTGGATTTCAGCCACTGTTCTCCAGAACATTTTAGAGGGAAAAAGAAATAATTGTCTTAAAAAAGCTGATGAGACACTACAGGAATCAAATACTGAAGACACTCCCAAGACTTTGACAGAAATGTACACACACTTTCTCCGCTTTCAGATCCAGCAGAGCAGACGAAAGTATGATGGAGAATACACACCAGATGTTTCCTGGGACAAAAATGCCATCCTTTCACTGGGGAAACTGGCATTTCATCAGCTGGAAAAAAACAACATTATCTTCTATGACACAGATCTGAAAGCCTGTGGTATAGATGTCTATAAAGCATCAGTGTATTCAGGCATGTGTACGCAGATCTTTAAGGAGGAAAGAGGGCTTATTCTTGGTACCATGTACTGCTTTGTTCACTTGAGCATTCAAGAATTTATTGCAGCCCTTTATGCACATCTGTTTCTAGACATCAACAAGAAAAGTGTGTTTGTTCATGAGTCTACAGAACAGGAAAACAAAAATGAAGCCATGATTGATTTGCTCAAGTCTGCAGTGGACAAGGCGCTCGAATGTGACAATGGACAGCTGGACCTTTTCCTTCGCTTCCTCCTCGGTCTGTCGCTCCAGTCCAATCGGCGACTCTTACGAGGTTTGTTGACACAGCAAGACGGCAATGACCAAAGCAAAAAGGAAATAGTTCAATACATCAAGCAGAAACTTGAAGATAATCTGTCTCCAGAGAGATCCATCAATCTGTTCTACTGTCTGTATGAACTAAATGATCAAACACTGGTAAAAGAGATTCAGACTCACCTTAGCAAAGGCAGTCTCTCATCTGCTGACCTTTCACCTGCCCAGTGGTCTGCTTTAGCCTTTGTGTTGTTGACATCAGAGGAAGAGCTGGAGGAGTTTGAGCTTCAGAAATTCAAGAAATCAGATGAGTGTCTCATTAGATTATCGGCAGTCATCAAAACCTCCAAAAGAGCTCTGTAAGTCATTTAATACATTTTGCATTTATCTCCATTGCCCTATAGTGATTCTCAATCATACATTATACCTTTATAATTTTAGCAATATGTGAACTTCAGTTAGCAAAGGACGAATCACAATATTCATTTTTGCTTTATCTAGCAAATTTGTCAAAAATACTAATAAAAAGAAAATACTAGTTAAATAGTAGTGTCAGTGTAGCTCACACTCCTCACTATATATTTGCTGTTCATGTAAAAATAATAGAAATATGTTTAATATTTGTATACAGAAAATTAATTGTATGTGTTGCATCTAATTCTGCAATGTGATTTATTTCCTGTGTAGTTTAAATGATTGTAACTTAACAGACAGAAGCTGTTCAGCTCTGGCTACAGTTCTTGGATCAGATACCATTCTGAAAGAGCTGAACATGAACAATAATAATCTGCAGGATTCAGGAGTGAAGCTGCTCTGTACTGGACTGAAGAGTGTAAAGTGTAAATTGGAGATTCTGAGGTAAGTGGTTTGATAACAGACAAAAAAAATAACTACCAAAATTAAAGGTGTGAAATATATATATATATAAGAATGTGTTATTTGGATGTAACTACACTCTAAGGCCACATACACAGACTGTAACTGAATATTGCCATGTCGATGTCTTGAGGCCAGGACTATTATCAGACATGTGAAGTTTGGGGCAGATTGGACATTGTATGCCTGAGTTACAACAGCTTCCGGTTTCGTGGCGTTAATTGCATACATTAGCACTTAGCCAAGTGTTGCATGATTTAACATGTTTCTAGTATGTTTGGTACTTCGTGGCATATTGAAATGTGTTTCTGGAAGTGAATTACAGTGTAAAGCAGGGGTCTCAAACTCAAATTGGCGGGGGGCCGTTTCTGTGATTGACACCTCATAGGAGGGCCATATTAACATTCAAGCACAAGAAAGCACAACATTTCCGAAAAATTTACTTTTCTTTGCATTATTTCTCATTTACTTTCATTAGGCCTACTAAAATATTTTTATACCTATACTATAAATATTTTATTTACCATACTAAATGTAAACAGCGGTGTCTCTCTCATTGTTACAGAGTGTAATATATTTATATAATACTATTACTAATATAATTCTATTAATTGCAATAGTCTGGTGCAACTTCTCACATCCAACAAGGTGCATGGAATAAAACAATTAGTAATTTAGGAACAAAACCAGCAACACTTGTGGGGTGGAGGGGTCAGAAATAAACAAAAAACTGGAGCTAAATATATCAACTTTATTTTGCCAAAAAATAAAAATCTCTCGTTACATACATTATTAGTTTTTAACATTTAGTATTTTCCCTTACTTAATGTTAGCTTAAATAACATTAAAATCTTGCACTGAACAACACTGTACAGAACAAATACAATCACTGAATACATTTGTACACTCTTCTGTTTCTTGATAGACACCTGGCAGTGCTTGCGCTCACACAGCTGAGACACATTTGTCCAAGATGCCGTTTGAGCATCGGTTTGAGACCACTGGTGTAAAGCATACAATTTCCTGTTGCCAGCAGGTGGCACTATGACTAACTGAATATTGGCATATAGATCAGGACTCTTATTGCACGTGTAGTTTGGGGCAGATCGGACATGAGTTACAACAGCTTCCTCTTTCATGGCGAAACATCAGACTTTGTCAGGCTGCCACAGACACGCTCTTCAAAGAAAACTCAAGATCTTTGCAATTTAACATCACTATGGCCTTAAAATTAGACTGACTATATATGATGTGGTTCTGGTTAAATCTCCACAAGGAGTTAATCACAGTGTAAACATCATTTCCATGCTTGGAAAGGCTGCTTTGCAAAACATGCAGTGTTGCCATGTAAACTTTATTAAGGCCTGAGCACCGATGGTTTGAGGACCCTATTGTAATTGCTCAGTCAATTCTTCTTCTCTGAAATGAATCACATTTGAGGGCCTAAACATGTTTGAAAACTCATGAAACTTTGTACACACATCAGAAGTGGTGAAAATTTACATCTGATATGGTTTCAGAATTAGGTGTGTCAAAATGGCTTGATAGCGGCACCTAGAAAATTTCAATTAAGCGCCTTTCACGCTAAATTTCACGTTTGTCTTAGCGCCACCTGCTGGCAACGGGATAAGCTGTTATTCACTCCCAAAAACACATTTCAATATGCCACAAAGTACCAAACATGCTAGAAATGCGTTAAATCATGCAACACTTGGCTAAGTGCTAATGTATGCAATTAACACCATGAAACAGGAAGTTGTTGTAACTCAGGCATAGAATATCCTATCTGCTCCAAACTTCATGTTTGATAATAGTCCTGGCATGAAGACATCTTCATGGCAATATTCAGTTACAGTCAAAGCACCACCTGTTGGCAGCAGGAAGTGTGGCACTTTGAAATGACTTTGCCATAATTCTCCCATATTTACTTGCTTAAATGCATGTCACCCACTCTTTACAGTTTTCTAAAGGCCAACATGTGGTGGTGAGCCTGGGTGCAAGGGCCCTTTCATCGCTGCTTGCAGCTTTTATTCAGGGTTGTTGTTTAAGCTTGGCTCATAAAGCAATTGACTTTATGATGTAATTAAACTGGGTCACAGTATTTTGGTCTTATTTTCAGCATAAAGCATTTGGATTTATTTCTGTTTATTGTGGATTTGTTCTTGTTCGTCAATAAGTCAAGGCTCGTACTACTTTTCCTGTGATTTTTTTGAAAATGGACAACAACAATTGACATTATCATTTAGTAAGGTCTGCATGTTGTACATGGAAAAACTCAGCCAGTAATCTCGATCTTCATCAGAGCGAAACTCTAAAATGTTCTCTTTAGCTTCATTAAGAAAATGAAGGCTTTAGCTTCATTAAGAACAAGCTAAAAGAAGTCAAATTGGAAATTGCAAACAACACAGCGTCGATCCGTTTTGAAATGGAAAACATGAAGGCCACTATCAAGGAAAAGAACGATGATTTTTAAGGAGGGATGCCGAGATGTAATAAAAGCATTGCAGGGGTTCCTGAGGAGACCGGTTCGAGCTTTACCATGGCAGTCTCAAAGCTGCTGAAGGAAGTTTTAAAATTTTGAGAGAGACATCCTGATCGACCATTCACACAGAGGCCTGACGGAAAGCCCCGGGTATTTGTTGCTTGTCCCTGGGTAATTGTAACACTTTCCAAGAAGGTTCATTAGTTAACATTAGTTAACTGCATTACTTAACATGAACTAATAATGAACTGCACTTACTCAGCATTTATTTATTTACTTCGTCCTTGAACCCCTATTGTAATTTCTCAGATTTTTATTATATTTCTTCTTCCCTAAAACTGATTGGGCAGCTCAAACCGTAAGGCAGAGAGACTTGAAATTTTGTCAGATGATAGTAGTCTTGCTTGCTACTCAGATACCCGGACTCGTCCAGATCGCCCAATAGGTGGTGTAGTGCCTGCACAGGATCAGATTAGCAAGTCAACTATAAATTTCAATAAAGTTTTGTTTGTAAATCTCAGATTGGCTCCGGTCTGGCTGATATTAACAGGCCACACGACACATTTTATGGCCGTGTCAATGGACCACTGGCATCCACGAATTTCTCCCTTGTGACTTCAAACAATCGCGATCAACTCAAATCAAATTATGCCAAGCCATGTGGCCACATTCCAGACATCGTCAAACTCCAATACACATACACGCGCACACAGAAGAACATACCAGGACTCTCTTTAACAGGGTTCCCACTATGAAAAATGTCCTGGAAAATCTTGTTGTTGTCCTTGAAAATTATTTTTGGGTTTTTCTTTAGCCGAAAACAAAGAGTTTATCACTGGCCCAAAACAATCACCATTAGTTGCAGAAAGTGTGATGTTCAGGAATAGTGAGTTTTGAGAGTAGTATTTTCAATGATTATGTCTTGTGTTACCACTTGCAGCAGTTAACGAATGTTATTAACTGCTCAAATGCATGCAGCGAATGGTAACTAATTCAGTAACTTGCTAACTACAGTGCGTGCATAATTATGCAAGTTGATTTTCAAATCATTTTTTTTTTTTTCAAACATATTTTACCACTTCCAAACCAATCAATCTTATTAACTACTATTAATTTTGTATTTAATAATTTATAAAGTGATATATAATTGTTCATGAAGGCTGGAAATGAAAGTTCCTTATATTCAGGTGTGCATAATTATTAGGTACATTTCTTTTACAGATAAAATGAGTCAAAAAAATATTTAACTCAGACTGAAAAGTCAAAAATTATTAAATGCCCATGAGAAGGATGCAATACTAATGCAATACTAGAAATTGCAAAGTTAAGGCATGACCAATGGACAGCAAAACACTCATTGGGTCAGCAGGGTCAGACAAAAACAGGTGGAAAAGAAAAGACACATGTTAACTGCAAAATAATTAAGAATTAAGGTGAATAATTAAGTGTGACACCATCAGGAACCCTTTAGTCTCCAGCAGCACCATTTTCCAGTACCGCAACCTACCTGGAATCTCCAGAAGTGCAAGGTGTCAGGATCTCAGAGACTTAGGTTAGGTAAAGAATCCTACAAAAACGACCCCCACTTAAGAATCGCATACTGAATTGTGTAAAATACATGAATTTTTTTTTTTTTTTTTGGCTTTATAGACAGACAGATTGAGAGTGACTCTTGAAGGACCAACACCACATCCTCTTGTACCACTGTTTGAAAAATGTATCTTCCAAAATCTGGCTGTAAGGTGTGGAGGTTTCCTGTTTCCTTTGTTCAAGTTTCCCGCCACTCATCAGTTTCCATGAACACTCATTAATCATCACAGCTGTTGGTCATTATGCTCATCACCATTGTGTATTTGAGTTCCTCACTTCCTCTCCCTCATGATCCAGTATTGTTTGTGCATGTCACACTGTTTCGTGTTGTTTGCTCGTTCTATGGATTACCTGCATTTGAGTTATTTAATAAACCTTGTTTTATTTGATCCTTTTGACACTTCATCATCTTTGGACTAAACGTGACTTTTACAAAGTCTTGATTTAAGTCTTGCCATCTTCTAGAATAGGTTTTCATGGTTGAATATTAAAAAAAAGTATTATTTTTCACATAATTATCATTATTGCAGCATCTTCCCAGTCTGTCAGTAACACTTTTTGTAGTTTTCTGTGTCTATCTCCTTCCGAGGCTCTGATTGGTCAGCTGGACCAGTGTGTTTTGATTGGTCAAGCGCTTCGATTGTGTTTGGAACATGTCACACCCCTTTACCATAACTGCTAGATTCAACACACAGAGATTGTATATTATAGGGAGATGAGAGTGTCTGTATTTCTTACCATTGGAGAAAGCGTAATGGCTAACTTAATCACGCACAGCACTTCTTAGCCTATCGTGTAATGGCCTCTGGTCTCCTTCCCTGTGTAACGCTACAGCCGGAGCATGAGCATTACGTTTTTTTGGCTAAAGGTTGTAGGCTTGCCTTAAGCCGAGTTCAGACTGCACGATTTTCAAAGTAGTCAGGTCACTGTTCCTTTCACGCTGCATGACTATCTTGGCCAGCATTCAGTCGCTGCTGTGTTCAAACTGCACGATGGATCGGCGACAGAAGGTTTCACACTGCATGACTTTACAATAGGAAGAATCGCCGACAACTCTGTTTGGCACACAACCTACGTTTCACAACCAAACACAAGCGAGATGTGACAAGGAAACAACGCGATATCACGCATGCAAGACCGGAGTTATTATTATTGTTATTAAAAACAGTAGCCCGCAAGAAGCTTGCAATACGAATTGCCTGTGCGCTGATTTGCAGCGAAAACAAGAAAAGAAGAATATGAAGGAGGAAATGGTTGGGAGACTGTGGATTGTGTGTTCTGCAACAAGAGTTGGAGGTAAATACATAACTTTTCAATGTGCTGCTGTTGCGGATGGTCAAGCAAATGTTTGTGTTTTGTTTCCGTTTGATAGAATTGTAATATTTATGTAAATGAAGCCATGCTTGCTGATGTTGTGGTCTATAACTGCTCCCCAAACTCCCCGCTGCTCTGTATCTTGCTCTCTCATTGGCTGTCGGTCATTGCTGATGTAGTTTTCAGTCAGAACACTTTTCACACAGCAGGATTTTGAATCGCCGACAGGTCCAGATATTCTCTCAGATCGCGTCTTTGCTCATTCACACTGCGTGATTGTCACACACGTGAACGAGCACCGATTTGCCTGTGATTTCGGGCATTTTTCGGCGATTTCTCAACCTGTCGGCGAGCCAAAATCGGGGCTAAAATCGTGCAGTCTGAACTCGGCATTAAAGGGATAGTTCACCCAAAAATGAAAATTTGATGTTTATCTGCTTACCCCCAGTGCATCCAAGATGTAGGTGACTTTTTTTCTTCAGTCGAACGCAAATTATGATTTTTAACTGCAACCGCTGCCCTCTGTCAGTCAAATAATAGCAGTGGATGGGAACTTCAACTGTAACAGTAAATAAAACTTGCTTAGACAAATCAAAATTAAAACCTGCGGCTCGTGACGACACATTAATGTCCTAAGAGACGAAACGATCGGTTTGTGCAAGAAACCGAACATCATTTATATAATTTTTACCTCTAATACACCACTATGTCCAACTTCGTTCAGCTTCCTGTTAGTGAGGTCAAAAAACGCATTCTGTTGACGGAAGTGATGTCTCGCCCATATACTTCAATGAGCGCGAGACATCACTTCCGTTGTCAGAGCGCGATCCGACCTCACTAGCCGGAAGCTGAACGAAGTTGGACATAGTGGTGTATTAGAGGTAAAAAATTATATAAATACCGATCGTTTCGTGTCTTAGGACATCAATGTGTCGTCACGAGCCGCAGGTTTTAATTTTGATTTGTCTATGGAAGTTTTTTCGACTCTTATTGTTCAAGTTCCCAATCACTCCTATTATTTGACTGACAGACGGCAGCGGTTGCAGTTGCAGTTAAAAATCATAATTTGCGTTCGACTGAAGAAAAAAAGTCATCTACATCTTGGATGCCCTGGGGGTAAGCGGATAAACATCAAATTTTCATTTTTGGGTGAACTATCCCTTTAAGGTAAGCAAAGCATTCAGGTTAGTATGCATTAACAAGACCGTGTGACTGAGTGACCGTGAGTGCCTTTTATGGTGCTGTTGATTGGACTGGTGATGAGTGACAGGTGTGTGTGATCATTACTCTGGCGAGGGAGGTTGACATGATTGTCAAGCTCAATTAGCTTGTCAATGTTTTGACAAGATGGCGCCGTGTGTGGCACGCCGTCTGCTGCTCTCCTTGTCCTCCGTAGTTTTATATGTGTCTCTTTTAACCACGAGCTGTGAAATGGTGTTGGTTTACGATCGCCAAACACTGATGGACATTCGAGCGGCTGTTGAAAATGCCAGGTGTGACATTTGTTTATCACAAACTTCTCTGCCTACTCGTTCATATCTCCCTGTATACCATTGCTGGCGCTTGGCTGACCTACCTTGGAAAAGGAAGCGTCGGAGGAAACGTGGAAAGCGGAGCGGAGTGGCTGTTCGGCTGAGATCCTTTGCATGGACGTCGTCTCCGTTGTCCGATAGGCCTGGTTTTGCCTCTGAACGCGGCGCTTGCTGGAATCGGCTTGATGCTTCGCATCGATGGCTTCGACCTATTGTACCCAGTGCTCTCTCCATCATATCTTCACGCCGCCCTTCTCCCCGTGTTCGCCCCCGTGGTGTGAACACCTTTAATCTTCGACCGTTGTGTCAAACAAAGCAGCTTCAGGGAGATTCGCCGCTGTATAAGATGGCTTTGATCAACGCGCGCTCTCTGGTAAACAAAACTTTTTTATTAAATGACTTTTTTACTTCACATGCCTTGGACATGCTATGCATTACGGAAACCTGGATTAAACCTGGAGACTTGAGTCCTTTCACTGAGCTGGTGCCACAGGGCTGTAAATTTTATAACTCCCCTCGGTTATCCGGTCGTGGTAGGGGATTGGCAACAGTGTTTAAAGACTCTCTCCTCTGTCGTTGTTTGTCAACTTGGACTCGTAGTACTTTTGAAGTTCAGTTGTTTCTGCTCTCCTTGGATAACCCAGTGTTTTTTGCAATTATATATCGGCCACCGCATGTACACAAGAATTTTCTCGATGAATTCGCTGAATTTTTGGGGGAAATTGTCACTAATCATGATAGAATCTTGATTTTAGGGGATTTTAACATTCACGTCTGCTGTGACTCCAAGCCACTTTCTAAAGACTTTCTTAACCTACTTGACAATTTTGACTTTGAGCAATGGGTGTCTGGACCAACTCATGTTCAAGGACACACTTTGGACTTGAGTTTATCCCGTGGTGTTACAGTATTGGACATTAGTATCAATAACGCAGGCTTGTCTGATCATATGCCTATATTGTTCTCTATGCCTTTGGACGGGAATACTCAAAGACATTCTCCACTTCCACGCTGGATTCGTATCATCACTGACCGTTCAAGCGATGAATTTTCCTCAATGTATTTACATCATCATATTAATTCCTCTACATGTCACTTGGATGCTGATGAACATCTAAGTCTGTTCAATGCTACCTGTTCTAATATATTAAATTCTGTTGCACCATTAAAGATGAAAAAACATAAGCACAATTCAATTCCTTGGCAAAATGACTTTACCCGCTCTCTCAGACAGACCTGTCGAAGGGCTGAACGTAAATGGAAAAATGACAAACTACAAGTGTCATACGAAATTTTAAGGGACTCTCTTTCTGCCTATCAGCGAGCTGCTAAGGCTGCGAAGTGTAGTTATCTCTCTGAGTTAATTTTAAAAAATAGTCATAAACCAAATATCCTTTTTTCCACTATTGAATCTGTTCTTCATCCAAATATTAATGTTTCCCGAGACATCTGTCTCTCTCTGTGAAGATTTTGCAAGACATTTTAATGACAAGATTTCTCAAATTACATCTTTGTTGCCTCTGTCATCGTATAAATTGCCTGATATTCCTATCTCCCCTTCCACTTGGTCTGTCTTTGAGCCTGTAAATCTAAATACTCTGTTTGAGATGACATCTTCTCTGAAACCTACTACATGCCCCCAGGATGTAATTCCTGTACGTTTCCTTGGACAAATTATTGAGACCGTTGGCCCTGACTTATTGTCTATTATAAATAAATGTCTCTCTACTGGCACTGTACCTGGCGACTTTAAACTTGCCACGGTGCGGCCTCATCTTAAAAAACCTAATTTGGATCCCGCATTACCGGCCAACTTTCGTCCTATTTCAAACTTGTCTTTTTTTTCTAAAATTTTAGAGAAAGTTGTTCTAAATCAACTTCAATCTTACTTGACTATAAATTCAATTTCTGAAAAATTCCAGTCTGGTTTTAAATCCTGTCACAGTACCGAGTCAGCTCTTTTACGAGTTTTAAATGATATCATGGTGATTACTGACTCTGGGCAGTCTACGGCTTTGGTTCTGTTAGACCTCAGTTCTGCCTTTGATTTAGTTGACCATAATACACTTTTATCACGTCTTGAAACATGTGTTGGTCTTCGGGGCACGGTGTTGCAGTGGTTTCATTCTTACCGTACTAATAGGAGATATGTTGTCAGCATTGGAAACCAATCTTCATCTGAAATACATTTAAAGTCTGGTGTCCCCCAGGGTTCGATTCTTGGTCCAGTACTGTTTTCCCTGTATATGCTTCCTCTAGGATCTATTTTTAATAAGTATGGGGTTTCTTTTCACCTGTATGCTGATGAGACACAACTTTATATCCCATTGAGGCGTGATAATAAACAGGCTTTAAAGCCTATCTTAGACTGTTTGAATGAACTAAAGCTTTGGCTTTCAAGTAATTTTTTAAGCCTCAATGAGAGTAAGACTGAATTTATTTTGTTTGGCTCAAATGACCATTGTGTACATGACTTTGATTCTGAACTTCTTACTCCTTACAGCACTACATGTGTAAGAAATTTAGGTGTCTGGTTTGATAATAATCTTAAATTTGATAAACGGATAAGTGCTGTCGTTAAGTCCTGTTTTTATCATCTTCGTCTTCTGACAAAGGTGAAGCCATTTTTGTCTCTAAAGAAGCTTGAAATGGTTATGCATGCTTTTATAACATCTCGATTAGATTACTGCAACTCTTTGTATATTGGTGCTCCTCAATCATGTGTTTCACGTCTACAGTTGGTCTAGAATGCAGCGGCTCGGCTTCTTTGTGGGAAGCGTAAACATGAGTCTATTACACCAGTCTTGATTTCATTGCATTGGCTGCCAGTCAAATATAGAATTGATTTTAAAATTTTATTGTTTGTCTATAAATCTCTTCACAATCAGGCTCCACAGTACCTATCGGATTTGCTACACCCGTACACTCAACCAAGAGCACTCAGATCAGCTGATTCTGGATTATTGCGAGTTCCCAGGGCACGTCTCAAAAACAGAGGTGATCGTGCTTTTTCTGTTATCGGCCCCAAGTTGTGGAATAGTCTCCCAATTCAAATTCGAGCTGCTACCACTCTGTCTATTTTTAAGTCTACTCTTAAAACTTATTATTTCTCCTTGTCATTCAACATCCCCTGATTTGCTGTGCAATGATCGTATATTTTAATACACCTCATCCATTTTACATTGTTTGTTCTACAAATTGTCTTATTGTTTGTAACCCTGTTGACTGTTCTTTTTTGCATACTCTGTGCAGCACTTTGGTCGACTTCGGTTGTTTTAAATGTGCTATATAAATAAACATTGTATTGTATTGTATTGTATTGGCTGGGTGCAGAGCCTGGCGTGTCTGTGACATCTCCAAAGTGACTTACAAATGAGAATAGTAGAAGCAATCAAATCAACAGGAGTACAACAGTACGTAAGTACTGTGTCAAGTCACAGTTCCATCAGTAAAGTGCTCGTAGCAAGGTTTATTTGTTTTGTTTTTGTTTTTTAAATACACAAATAGATAGAAAAAGAGAATAGAAATCGAAAAAAGAAAAGTAAGATAAAAAGTAAGTGCTACTATTACTGGGTCAAGTGTTGACGAAAAAGATATGTCTTTAGCAGTTTTTTGAAGATGGCTGAAAGACTCAGACTCCAGACATGACTGGTAGGTCATTCCACCAGCCAGGAACAGACCTGGAGAAGGCCCGTGAGAGTGATTTTGTGCCCCTTTGGGATGGCACCACAAGGCATAGTTCACTTGCAGAGCGCAAGCTTCTGGAGGGCGCATAAGTCTGAAGTAGTGAGTTTAGGTATAGTGGCAAACATCAGAGCCTTGAATTGGATGCAAGCAGCTATTGGCAGCAAATGCAAACTGATGAAGAGAGGTGTGACATGCACTCTCTTCGGTTCGTTAAAGACCAGTTTTACTGCAGCATTCTGGATCGGTTGTAGAGGCTTGACAGTGCATGCTGGAAGGCCAGCCAAGAGAGCACTACAATAGTCCAGTCTGGATAGAAGAAGAGCTTGGAAAAGAATTTGAGTGGAATGTTCCGATAGGAAGGATCTTATCTTCCTAAGGTTGTACAAGGAAAGTCTGCAGGATGGGGCCATTGTAGCGATATGATCTGTGAAGCTTAAACAATCATCACCACACCAAGGTTCCTGGCTCTCCTGGAAGGAGTTATGGTTATTATATGCGAGTGTATGACTGTATCTCTGTCTTTGTCTTTTTCACCCATTCATGTTTAGTCTTAAATGAATCCTTTAAGGATGCTTTAATTAACTATGAATGTTCTGTTACGATACCATGCATTAGTCTATTTCTAAGGTCTTTTGGAGTAAAAGTTATCTATTCTGAAACCATCATAAATTATGCAAATTGAGAAAGAGTTCTCCCTCTCCTAGTCAAGCACATGGTGTGTGTTGCTTCTCCATGTGCAACACACATACTTCAGGCCAATAAAACTAAGGCTGGTCTTCTCAGGGGATTGGGACAGACCCCAAAGTTTTAAACAAATATTTGTTTAATATAACAAATAATTGTGTCTGATTTGTTTCAGTCATTACAGTTGGCACACATATGTATGGACACTCTCTGAGGACACCCAAAAAAACTATGTTTTTCCTTACTGTATTGACTGTATTGAAAAATAGTATTTTCCATCTATGCAAAAGTGTTTATATGCTTGCTAAATAAAATATAATACATTTTTATGTGCTTAAAGGCCTTAAAGTGCTTGAACCCCAGTAAATGCTGCTTGTTAATCTTTGTTAATGATAAGTTCAACATTTACTAATACATTATTAAAATCTTAAAACACTAGTCAATGCCCTGTGAACTAATATGAACAATGAACAACTGTATTTTCATTAACTAACGTTAACGAAGATTAGTAAATACAGTAACAAATGTATTGTTCATGATTAGTTCATGTTAGTTAATACATTAACTGATGTTTAACTAATTAACCTTATTGTAAAGTGTTACCAACTTAACTATTACCAAGACTGCGCTAAAGTTCTCTGCGGAGCCAGAGTACAAGGTCCACTTCAATATAAAGGCGAGCTATCTTTCCAGACTACACTTCGAATGTGGCCAGAGCACTGGCTGCTTTCAACGATTTCAGGAATCTGCTCTGTATGGAGTACGAGAAATGACTTAAGTATAAATTAATAAATAAATTAATAAATACATAAATGTAGAATGAAATAAATGTAGAAATACAGTACATGAAGACATAAATATAGAAATACATAAATGAATAAATAAATGCTGAAATAAATAAATGCAGATATGCATAAATGAATGAATACATAATTAATTTTGTCAAAAGTGTCATTTTTAATTGTGCTATTTTTGTACCATTTGTGTTATACTACATTTTTTCTACATTTATTTATTTCTGTATTTTCAATAAGATGTCTTTTCTAACAATTTGGGAAACAGTGAATGCATATCTGAGGGGCAGATCATTTCATATGTTTCAATGCAAAGGAAAGCCATTGCCGAACATCTTAGGCAGCTGATGGATGATATTTTGAAATTAGATATTAGATACAGCCACTCACCATCCGATTATATCAAATAGCGTCTGATGCTTAAGACTGAGTTTGATCTCCTCTCGAAACATCAAGCAGAAAACCTTTTTGCACATCAGTTGCGTCAGAAGACATAAATATATCTTGGAGATTAGTGATGAACAAAAACATGCAAATCATATGGAGATAAACTCATGTTTTCATCGATATTACGATGCCCTTTACACTTCAGAGCCATGCAATGATAAATCTGCCCTAGACAAATTTTTTCATAGTTTGTATATTCCCAAGTTGGACCCAGATCTAACCTAGAGAAAGACATTTCGGTAGAAGAGATCAATTAGAAGGATGCAATGTGGCAAATAACCAGGGCCAAATGGCTTCCCGTCTGAGTTCTTTAAAAAGTTTCAGACACACTTGCCCCTCTGCTTCTCACTGTATTCAAAGAATCTTTGTCCTCAAATTCTTTCCCCCCAACTGTGCGTGAAGCACCTATTTCTCTTATTCTGAAGAAAGCTAAGAGTCACTCTCAGTGCAGCTCCTATTGTCCAATTTCCCTCCTAAACTCAGATGTCAATATTCTTGTGAAACTGCAAGCCGACATCTTGAGACGTTTGTTCCTCCCATTATTTTGTCAGATCAGACTGGTTTCATAAAAAATTGTAATTATTTAAATTTAAATATTATTTACAGTCCCTCCCTACCTGACATACCAGAGATTTTGATATCGCTTGATACTGAAAAAGCCTTCGATCAGGTGGAGTGGGACTACCTCTTCTGCACTCTAGGAAGATTTATAGATTTGGCTCTAATTTTGACCCATCTCCTTTTATTGCTGTATTTGGCATTACAGCCCTGAAAATGCAGTAGCATTATAAGTAGCTATAATTGTAAAATGTTGGCCTTTTCCACACTACTTGCCAGAAGATTAATATTAAGTGGAAAGACCCTCTCCCCCCCACCCACTTTTTTCAATAGATTGAGGACATGCAGTTTCTTAAACTACAAAAAATAAGATACTCACTTCAAGGGTCTACCCAGAGATTATATGCAATCTGGCAACCCTTTCTGTTATTATTGTTGAAATACTCAAGTAGGAAATACAGTCCCAAAATATGTATAATTGATGATTTATTTATTTATTTATTGCATGATATAATCAACACTTTGTCTGATTGGTAGAGGGATGGGACGTTTTGGGGTTGTGACTGTATAATGTATTGTTTCGGTCTTTTGTTTTTTATTGCATATTATAAAAATTTTAAATAAACAGACCTTGTTCAAAAAAAAAAAAAAAAAAAAAAAAAGATATCTACTTATTGATTCTGCTTTCAACTTGCCAACAATGTCCCAACCTAATGATCCCTGAAGTTGTTTCACAGACAAGGCGTAAGCCTAGTCCCAGACTAAAATGCTTGTTTGAGTTTTAACTAAAAGCAAAATACGTCACTGCCATTGTTTTGTCTCAAGAAGCACACCAGTAATGTTTTTTCTAAGGCACATTTATAAAAGCTACTCAGATGCCCTTATTTAATCAAAGCATATTTAAAGGATTAGTTCACTTTTAAATAAACTTTTGCTGATAATTTACTCACCCCCATGTCATCCAAGATGTCCATGTCTTTCTTTCTTCAGTCGAAAAGAAATTAAGGTTTTTGATGTAAACATTCTAGGATTTTTCTCCATATCATTCATTTCAATGGGCACCAAACGGTTGAAGGTCCAAATGGCAGCTTCAGTGCAGCTTTGAACGACACTAGACGATACCAGACGATGAATAAGGGTCTTATCTAGCGAAAAGATCGGTTATTTAAAAAAAAAAAATTAAAAGTTTAAGTTTTATAAGCACAAATGCTGGCTTTGCTCTTTTCTCCGATGCGCGTTCGTGACGTCACGTAATACGCAATTACGTTGAAAAGGTCACGGTTGACGTAGGCGTAGCAACCACAGTTTCATTAGCTCAGGATTGTGTATAGGAAATCTCTGAAAAGTCACAAATTTCTGTCCTGACAAAGATTTTCTTTTATGCTTTCTAATATTAAAACACCCAGGATACGCACACCTTTCAAGCGTGAGTTTAAAATATTCTAACTGACCGCCAGAGTGAGTTGTTTTAAGGCGAGCCTTATTTTAGAACGTTTGCCCTTATTGTTTCCATGGCGACGCGTGCATGTCATCGTAGCCACAATAGCACTGTATGAGGATGGATCACTATTATTTTGTTTTTCCTTTTTTATTTAAAATATTCGCAAACTTGCTTACATGTCTTCAATTATATGATATTCTGATTCTCAAATATGTGTGAGTGTGTTTTGTTTTTTAAAAACTTTTATAAATGATCTTTATCTTGATCTATAATGCGAGTTAGGCGCCGCCATCTTAGTTTGCACTGCAGTTCACAGAGATCTGTCAGTCTGATTTACAGCAGGTGAATACATCAGTTTCTCCTGAAATATATGCAAGTAAGTGGCTGGTGAACTGGAAGAATAAGAGAGTAAACTTTATAGTTACTTAGACCCATTATGTGTATCTGATATGAATAAATGTCGGCAAATTATTTTTGAATTCACTGTTTATTGATGATTCCACTGACGTCTGACATCAGTGTGTGTTTTATAAACTCCAAATGTATTGTTTAATGGTGCTTATGTGTATTTAAATGTCTGAAACCTTAAAAGAAACATTATGTGGCTGAAAACACTGCATAGCTGTGATGACAAGAGAGCGCGCGTCCGTCTCGCAGCCAGAGTGCGAAAGCACAGTTTGAATCTAGCAGTTATGTGACGTCGCTGAACATTCTAAATCCCATATGTGGAACCGTACGCCCAGGGGCCCAGAAATAAACATCCCATATGTGGGAACGTACCGCTCAAAGGATTAAACAATAAACTGACACAAAGACATTTGAATATGTGTATACGATCCTCCTTCTGCACATTTGTAATGTAAACACTGACTCGATACTTACGCCTACGTCAACTGTGACCTTTTCAACATCACGAACGCGCATCGGAGAAAAGAGCAAGGCCAGCATTTGTGCTTATAAAACTTAAACTTTTTTATTATTTTTTTTAAATGACCAATCGTTTCGCTAGATAAGACCCTTATTCATCGTCTGGTGTCGTTTAAAGCCCTTTGAAGCTGCACTGAAACTGCCATTTGGACCTTCAACCGTTTGGTGCCCATTGAAATGAATGATATGGAGAAAAATCCTAGAATGTTTACATCAAAAACCTTAATTTCTTTTCGACTAAAGAAAGAAAGACATGGACATCTTGGATGACTTAGGGGTGATTAAATTATCAGCAAAAGTTTATTTAAAAGTGGACTAATCCTTTAAGGCTTAATCTAAGCCTTGTCTGTGAAACCAGAGCTATGAGTTTTACACCATTGATTTTGACACAATCTGCATTGTAAAAAGCGCTATATAAATAAAGGTGACTTTGACTTGACTTGACATTGTGGAGATATTTTATACCCATTTTGTCTGATTTCCTCCTTACAGAACTTCTTCAGCTTAGTGAAATATGCAGGCTTTCCAGCATGAACTGTACATTTCAGTTCTTGCCATAACATTTCAATGAGGTTTATGCGTGAACTTTTAAGCCAATATTGGAAGTTATATAATTGAATCTTTGAAAAATGGTGTTGATATCTTGTTCTGGGCCTTTTGTTTGACTCCATATTCAATTGTCTGCTTTTGATTTGCAACTAACTTTAAATTTAGTTGTGCAAGGAAAAAAATATAATTCACTTCAATTTACTTTGTTCAGGTACTTTTTAGAATAATTGATTTAATTAGCTTACTTACATTTTCATTTCTGTACTAGACTCTCAAACTGCAGTATCACAGAAGAAGGTTATAAAGCTCTGGCTTCAGCTCTGAGATCAAACCCTTCAAACCTGATAGAGCTGGATCTCACAGGAAATTATCCTGGACAATCAGGAGTGAAGGAGCTTGATGATTTACTACAGGATCCAAACTGCCAACTGAGGACACTGAGGTGAGACATGATGAAATAATACAAAATAAATGTATAGCCAAATTATTTATAGAAATATTATTTCATTAATACAAGAAGCTACATAATATGTGGTCACATCAAAGTTGACTATGTAATTTCAAGAGCACCAACTGCTGGATTTTGTCATTTACACCAAGTTTAGTTCAGAATTTAATTTAATTCTTGCTTCATCTTGCCTTCTGCAGGTTTTTGAGTCCTGCTGCAGATGAAGCCTGTCAGTATGTGAAAACAGTTGTGGGTAAAAACCCATTACTCCTGAGAGAGCTGAATCTGAGTGAACGTGAGCTAGGAGACACACGAGTGAATCAGATCGCTGCTCTACTGCAGGATAAACACTGTGAGCTCAACACATTGTGAGTATGTGACATGGTTAAAAATATTATTTTTATTACCTTTAATAAAACAAGTAAAACTCTTATTGATCTTGCATTTACAAATAAAAATATATAATCTGCTGAAAGGTATAACCGATCATAACATGATCCTGGTTGTTAGAAAATTGACAAAGAAACATTTGCAGAATAATTTTCATCAAACTTTTAAACCAGGAGTAGTAGACACCCCCAAGAGTAAAATTACAACATTTAAAAATTATATAAAAATATTAATTGGAATGATGATTTACAAATTGTGCAATTGTGATGAGAACCATTGAAAATTTATTCAAAAGTATACTCAACTATTAAAGTGCCCCTATTATGGATTTTTGAAAATTACCTTTCATGTAGTGTGTAACAGCTCTGAAGTGAAATAAAAAGTGAATGAAAACATCCTGCAGAGTTTTAAATCTGAAAGTGCACCGTATATAAAGTTATCTTCTCTCAAAAGTAAGAGTCGACTCAGTCAATTAAACGAGCCTTTTGTAAAACGAATCCCAAGCCGTTTCGTCATGACGTCAAGACAAATCATTAGCATATTGCCTGTCCATTTATTACTTGCTCCTTTGAATCTCAACCTGTAAGTATGATTAATAATTTATGTTTATATTTTCTAGCAGTCATTCAAAATTTGTAGTTTTGTATGTTTTGTTAATAAGGGTGTCGCAATATACCGGTATTGACGATAATCGTGATATTTAAAATGAATAGGACTCTTATGATATCATGACGCGTAAATACACCAGTACCTGGTTGACCTCTCAGGTGGCAGTATTACACCTTAACGCTTACACCTGTCAAACAAAAAGACGCAGTGCGCGCAGCTAAAGAAGAAAAAGATCCATGTCCTCCGAGTGGGAGAGCGAGAGGCTCCCCACACTCTAAAAAAGTAAGCTCGACAGTATGGGAGTTTTACGGCTTCCAAGAAAACAGCTCCTTAGATAGCCCAATCTGCAGGATTTGCCTAACTATAGTCTGTGTAAAGGTTGGCAACACCACCAACCTTTTTACCCACCTCCATGTCCATCACCCTGCGGATTGCGCCATTTTACAGAGAGTAAATTGCAATTATTTTACTAGTCATGGAATGGGAAATGTTATATTAACCTGTTAACAGTGATTCATATATTTAAATAAAGGGTGATTCTTTTAATAAGTACCGCATTTTCTTTACTCATCTTACTCAGCGTGATGTAGCTATGCATGCAGTTATATGCCCTCAAAATTCAAGATACATGGGCATTTTTGCCTAGAAGAATTTTTGTCATTATCATATGATATCATGTAATTGTATCACACGAGCAAGAGTGCCGTTTTCCTCAAATCAGCAGAAATGCAATGTTCATTTAACTTATTGTAAAATAAACAATGTGAGTTACATTTTAGACACAGTATTGTTAATATTTCTTGTTTTTTTTCTTTTTTTCGCCAACGAAAATATTAAAATTATGATCAGCAGAACAGAGTCCACTGAATCCACGTTTTGAATGAATCAGATTAATTATTAAATGACCCATTCAATAAAGATGATCACTTGCTTGCTTCCTGAATGAAGCAAATGTAAGTGACACATCAGTATGATTTCAGTGCAATAAACATTCAGATTTTCCAAAGAAAGTGTTTGTTTGTTTTTATTTCTCTGTATCTTTTTACATAACTGGTATCAATCTCGTTTGTTAAACAGTTTGCCAGGTCTACTGTATTTAAGCAAATGGAAACCTACTTAAGGAGGTTGTTCCACATTAAGCAAGTCACAGTTCTCATGCAAAATGGGGAGGAAGAAAGATCCTCTGAAGATTAAAGCATGAAATGGTGCAATGTTGTGCAAAAGGCATGAAAACAACTAATATTGTGTGAAAACTGAATGGAGATTATCAAAATATACGATTCGTGAGTGATGAACAAGAGAACTCAGTCAGATAAAGGCTTATTAAGGTTCTGTCAAAAAAATGATTGTATAAAAAGGGCAGCTATAAAAAAAAAGCCACAGTTGAGCAGCAAACAGGTATTTGAAGCTGCTGGAGGCTCAAGGAACTCCCCATGCAGGCTGGCAGTTGCATTTCAGCCACTCCAAACCAAAGCTCACAAAGAGAAACATTTACAGTGGGTTAAGAAAGACATGAAGACTCATTTTTAAATAGTTTTATTCACTGACTAATGTCTTACTACAATGGATGGTCTAAATGGATGGATTTCTGGATGGTTGGTGAATGGCCACCATGTTCCAACAAGACTGCGACGTCAGCAAGGAGCTGGTGGGTGATGATTTGGGCTGGAGTACTGGGAAGTGAGATGAAATGTCCCTTTAGGGTCTCTGAGGGTGTTAAAATGACTTCTGCAAGATATGTGGAGTTTATAACTGACCATTTTAGTGTATTGTCCTGAATGAAAATCCTTTTATTTCAGAAGGCACTATCCTTTTTATACCACAGCAGAAAATAGTCATTCTGCAAAAACACCTCAGCAATAAAACGGTTTGAAAATTTATTTCTACACCCACTCTAAACGTTTATCTTTGTGAGCTTTGGTTAGGGGTGGCTGAACTGCCAGTCTGCATGGAGAGGTTCTTGAGACTCCAGCAGCTTCATATACCTGTTTGCTGCTCAATTGTGGCTTTTTATATAGCTTCCCTTTTTAATACAATTAACTTGTTTGACAAAAACTTTCATATAACTTAACTTTCAGATAATAAGCCTTTATCTTGTGCTGTAAATCACTCACAAATCTTATGATAGTTCGATAATCTCTGTTCAGTTTACATACAATATTAGTTGTTTTCATAACTTTTGCACAACATTGCACCATTTAATGCTTTTCGTCCTCAGAAGAATCTTTCTTCCTCCCCATATTTCGTGAGAACTGTGATTTGCTGAATAATGTGGAACAACCTCCTTAAGTAGGTTTCCATTTACCTAAGAAGACCTGGCAAACTATTTAACAATCCTGTCTTAGATTTCTAAAAAGATATAAAGAAATAAAACAAACACTTTCTGTCCGAAAAACTAAAATCTGAATGTTTATTGTACTGAAAATCATACTAATGTAATTTGCAGAATAATTTGGAACAGTGTAATCTTGCTCCAGATATCATATGGCAATTATTAACAAAACAGAGTAGTAAGGAAAATATATTTTTTTAAATACAGAGATAGTATATTAAAAGCACATTTTAGTTCATATTTCATGATGTCTCAAAATAGCACAGTTGAGTAGACTTAGATGTTCTTAAGATTATCTTAAGAAGTACTAAAGAAGAATTTTTAGTATATTAAGTAAAAAGTTAGTGCATGAAAATAGAGCACTTTAAGTACAACCAGGTTACAGTAGTTGGTAATACTATTTCCTCATTTGACTGAGTCAGAGGTAATTTTCTCTGTGCACACAATAAACACAATAAATTTATTTTAATAATGATTTCAGTTTTGACTGTTGAGGTGGAAACTCATTGTCGAATCACAGTAGATACTTCTGATATTTCCTCATGATGCTGAATTCTGAGCTGTTAATATGTGTGGTGATTTTCAAGTGACAAACTACTGTCAGACATAAACAAAACAAAAACAAATGAATGGACCATCATGGATCTGAATCATTGTCTTTTCTCTTTCTTTCAGTTTGTGTGAATGCAGTATTACAGGGAAACAGTGTCTCATCCTGACTTCTGCTCTGAAATCAAACCCATCACACCTGAGAGATCTGGACCTCAGCGAGAATAAAATAAGAAACACAGGAGTGAATCACTTATGTGACAGACTGAAGGATTCACAGTTTAAACTGGAAAGACTTAGGTCAGTAACATTCACATACAAGAATCAAAATACTTAAAATCACTTCAATAGTTTAAACCAAAACCCTTTCAACTCAGTATCTCACTATGAGTCTGAGTTCACATTATATTTGTACATTTTTCTTAATAGTATTATAAAGATGATGATCTCTCTTCCTCTGTCTCTTTTATTTGCTTATTAAGATGATGTGACTTTACAGAATAGAGAGTTTATTTTCCTGTTTTTTCTGCTCCCCTTATGCAGGTTAAGAGGCTGTGATCTGACAGATGAAGGTTGTTCTGCTCTGACTTCAGCTCTGAAATCAAACCCATCACACCTGAGAGATCTGGACCTCAGTAAGAATAAACTAGGAGACTCTGGAGTGAAAAACCTCAGTGATCTACTGATGAACCCACAATGCAAGCTGGGAAAACTAGAGTTAGTATCATTCCAGCCATTAACAGTGTGATTTAAAGTTCAATGTTTATTTTATTTTAAGACAACAGGGCTCAAGTAATAGTGTTTGTAGTAAATGTCTTTTAACCAGTAAATCTTAGTGCACTATATATTTAAAATTTTCTCACAGCCTCATTTTCATCTACATAACATTCAATATGGCGTCTAACCTTACTAAAATCTATTGTGTTAAATTTGAAGAAGTTGATACAATGTACAGATTGTGTAAATATCGTCCTGCAGAAATCTGCTGCTATGATAAAGAATAAAGAAAAGAGACAGAAGACATTGGTGAAAAATGATAGAAAAGAATCGACATCTTCCAGCTTACAGAACTAGAGGACTTAAACTAGGTGCCTAATGTAGGACTTCATTTAGGTGGTTCACATGGATCAGAGTAATTTTCTTTCTCTTTCTGTCTTCAGTCTGTATGGATGCAGTATTACAGAGGAACAGTGTCTTATTCTGACTTCAGCTCTGAAATCAAACCCATCACACCTGAGATATCTGAACCTCAGTGTGAATCAAATAAGAAACACAGGAGTGAATCACTTATGTGATGTACTGAAGGATTCACACTGTAAACTGGAGATATTGGGGTGAGGAACTTTCATCTATAAGAAAGACAAAGTGTTTTTGTATTTGATTGAAACAGAATGAAGACTTTGTTTCTTATTTCACCCAATGTAGATTAATATACTGTGAAATGACAGATGAAGGTTGTTCTGCTCTGACTTCCGCTCTGAAATCAAACCCATCACACCTGAGAGATCTGTACCTCAGTGTGAATAAAATAAGAAACACAGGAGTGAATCACTTATGTGACATACTGAAGGACACAAACTGTAAACTGGAGAATTTGTGGTGAGGAACTTTCATCTAAACGAAAGACAAAAGTGTTTTGATATTTGACTGAAACAGAATGAAGACTTTGTTTGTCTCATTTCACCTAATGTAGGTTAATGCGCTGTGAAATGACAGATGAAGGTTGTTCTGCTCTGACTTCAGCTCTGAAATCAAACCCATCACACCTGAGAGAGCTGAACCTCAGTCACAATAAAATAAGAAACTCAGGAGTGAATCACTTATGTCACGTACTGAAGGATTCACACTGTAAACTGGAGAGATTGAGGTCAGTAACATTCACATACAACAATCATAATTCTTAAAATCGCCTCTACAGTTTAAATCAAGACAGAGTTTTGGTGAATTACAGTCAAACGCAAACATACTCACTCTGATAGTGCTTGAAGTGGAGACTTTGAAGGCAGCAGGACTTTTGTGTGTCATAATGTAGCTGTTTGAAACACACTTGACAAAGACAATGTAATTTTCTCATTATCTTCTCTTGGAATATTATTATGACAACAAAGTATGGCATCCATCAGCCCTTTAGCTTTTCTTAAAAAAATACTTGCAACAATATCATTTTTGCAAATAAATATACATTTCATAATGAAGCTTTTAAAATATGCTTTATGTGTGTTTTGGTGTTCCCTCTCTGCTTTAATATTTATAAAAAAAAAGTAACACTTTATTTTACAGTGTCATTGTTACATATGTTACATGTAGTTACTATAGTAATAACTATAAATTATGCATAATTACATGCAACTAACCCTAAACCACACCAAACCTAATAGGCCAATTTCACACTTCCGGGTTTTTGGCTTCCAGAACGATCCACGCTGTGTAAAAGTTTTGTGCATACTATAGTAGTCTATGTGACATTAGTAATATTCATTACTATTTAGGGTGGATAGTATGCACATTGGGATGTATAGAGTATTTTTGTCGACGTGCTGGGGAAATGATTGGCATCTCCCTTATCACGCAAGCCTGGTCCTCTGATTCATGAAATAGGACCACTCGCACCCTGATATTTCTAGATAAACACTTCAGTCTCTCAATAATTTTTCTGTCATCATCATCTTAAAGTGTGTATTATGCACAGTATTATTGTGCTGTTGCAACATTAATGAAAAGACTGATAGTTGTGTACAGTGTAGTGTTGGATATTAATTATGTCTTAGTTTAATCATTTTAATCGATCAGGATATAACATATGCTTGAATGTGGGATGTAATGCCATATGAGATTAACATGCTATATATTTTTAAAACGTATTAAACTCATGACAATATTATGTATCTCACGACTTTATATCCCCCATTAAAGTATATATTGGGACTTATATTTTTTTTTTGGTGAATAAATAATATAAATAATGTTCATCGTACGTGATACGATCGGGGAAATTGCTGAATGAGTAGCTGCATAGCCTTACTTATGACAGCTGGTGCTATAAATCCACCTGCCGCTAAATTCGAGCAATGGTTTGAGTGGCCATATAAGCTACAAACAAGTATTATTCTTTGTAGATTACAAAAAGCAACTTGGAAAACAGACAAAACAGAAAAGGTAAGAAGCGATTTGAGAAAAGAGTATATCAATGTAATACCTGTAGACGCATAGCGGAACTAACTTTACCCTGCGTCACGTGATTTCCGATTCTTGTGAAAAAGGCCTATCCTAACCCTATAGTCAACCCCAAATCAAAGCACAATTTCTCCGGAGGGGGATTTCTCGGTGGTGTAGTCTGTGATATGCAGGTATATGCCATATACCCACTAGGAAAGGTCAAGGATTTGCAAATACCAGCTTTAAAAAGAGAGAGGATACGGATTTGGCGCTCTATAATGTGCCATGAGAGATCGTAACGCTTCAGTTCTAGAGAAGTGTCAGCCTGACGCGCACATGAACTGATCCTCTCCTCCGGTTTAATACCAGTTACAGTGCAAAATAAACATGAATGAACAGCTAAAGGTGTGTTAAAAGATACAGTTCAACTTGATCAAAATCCATATCATGTCTTGTGTAACCGCCCTCAATCATTGTTTCATACGCAGAAAGACATTAATAAAAACATTGGTAAACAAACAAATGTAACGTCACATTTACCTCAGAACAAACATATTCATCATGACCATAAACTTGTTAGTCAGCTACAAAAATTATCTGTAGAGAGGAGCATTTAGCTTAATATATGTACCATATTACATATTAATTATATTTTTTAATGTTCTTTAATATATAATGCATGTTTGAATAAATTAAAAATAAATTATTGTAATGAATTACAGGTATTTAATTAATTAGCTCAAATTATGGGTGAAAAAAAAAAATATATATATATATATATATAAAACGCGTTATGATTAATTATAATATAAATCAACCAAAAAGGGAATTATGCACATATATCGTGAATTAATTACAATGGATTATAATTAATTACATGTATGGTTCAGGATTAGTTGTAGTTTAATAGTTAATTTAGAAAGACTGGTCTAGTTTGTCCAGCAAACTATCAGTTTCCTTATCAACTATTATAATTATTACACTATTACATATATACAAAAGCAAAAGTAAAGACATAGGTCAAAAATGACCCGTATTCATTTTCTATGGTATTTCAGTCATGACTGAGTGTTTATTCGCTGAATCTTTGAAAGAAATGTATTTTTTATCATTTATTTATTCCAGGTATTCCTTAAATATCTTGTTTTTGATTTTAACAAATCATTGTTTTTATTTTTTCTTTCTTTTTTTATAAACAAACACAGATTTTGTATTTCTACATCAATTTTACACACATGGGTCAAAAATGACCCATATAGAAACCTTTGCAAATTTTCACAAGTAGGAACATATTTACTGCAGACAACTATTCATCCACCACACATTTCACCTCTCAACATGGCTGCTTTTGTATATTTGATGGATGAAAGTCATATTATATTTCATATAATAGGCTATATATTATATTTCAGAATTTGTATTTTTTGTCATAAACCAATGCTACTGGTCACTTTTTACATCTATCAGTGTTCCTGAAATGTAACAGTTTTGAACAAGGTTTCTGTCCAACAGTGAAAATATATAATAAGTGAATCGATCAACAGTGCTTTTGATTTTCTTTATCTAGAGTGTTAGTGGCTGGTCCTCAACAGAACGCAATTTAAATGTGTATGTGCAGGTTGCACATACACAGTTACAGAAATCTGGCGGAAATTATAAAAAAGTTACAAAAATCTGTATACTGATCATACAAAAGTGAAGTATACATTGGCCTTTCGAATGGTAATGACACACACACAAAAACAAAAAATCATTCAAAAAGAAAGGAAAAATTAAAATAAGGATTTGGTGATTGAGTAATAGATGGAATAATGAATGATGAAATTAATTTATTGTAATATATGCAATATAGAAAATAACTCATTCAGGTCACTTTAGACCCATGTTGTATAAGTCCAAAACTGTTACTTTTCAGGAACACTGACAGACTTAAAGGATGACCAATTGCATTGATTTATGACAAAAAAATTAAAAATTATAAAATATATTGCCTAATATATTAAATATAATAAGACTTGCATCCATCAAATATACAAAAGTAGCCTTGTTAAGATGTGAAATGTGTGGAAGATGAACAGTTGTCTGCAGTAAATATGTTCCTACTTGCAAAAATGTGCAAATATTAAAGATTTCTATATGGGTCATTTTTGTGTGTAAAAACTGTGTTTGTTTATAAAGTAAGAAAGAAAAAATAAACATAATTATTTGTAGAAAATCAAAAACAAGATATTTAAGGAATACCTGAAATAAATAAATGACAAAATACATTTCTTTCAAAGATTCAGCAAATATACACTCAGTCTTGACTGAAATACCATAGGAAATGAATACGGGTCATTTTTGACCCATGTGTGTAAAATTGATGTAGACAAACAAAAACGTCTCGGGTTACTTGTGTAACCCTGGTTCCCTGAATAAGGGAACGAGACGCTACGTCGAAACGACGTGATGGGAACCCTCTGCGCATTGCGTCGTGAAGCACCTCTGTATCCAACCAATGATGAGACGGGACGTCAGAGGCGGGTGACGTCACGGACCAGGAAGCTATAAAGCACACCCAGAACAAAGAACGCTAGCTTCTGGAATATGTCTGAAGTAAGCGCTCATGGGTATGCCGGGGGTACGGCAACGTGACGTAGCGTCTCGTTCCCTTATTCAGGGAACCAGGGTTACACAAGTAACCCGAGACGTTCCCTTTCATGGGAACTATTGACGCTACGTCGAAACGACGTGATGGGAACGCTATCCCAACTAGGCCGTACAGCCAAATGCATGTCTGTTATCTTGTTGACAGTACCGCTGAACCTGGAGTGGAGTTAATATCTAGATTGTAAAATCTAATAAAAGTGTGCTGGGATGACCATCCGGCTGCATCACAAATATCCGACATGGGAACTCCTGACACCAGGGCCTTAGAGGCCGCCATACCCCTTGTAGAATGAGCCCGGACCACCAAAGGACATGGTTGTCCGGCTGCTTTGTACGCAAGAGAAATGGCCTCGACCACCCACTTGCTCATCCTCTGCTTAGACGCTGGGCCCCCTTTCTTAGGGGACCCATAACATACAAACAATTGGTCTGTCTTACGCCACAGGGCAGCTCTGTGGACATAAGTATCTAGGGCCCGGACAGGGCAAAGCAGATTAAGTTTTTCCTGATCCGCACTCCTAAATGGAGGGGACAAAGGCCTGAAGTACAATAGGACCCGGAACATTAGTGGGGACCTTGGGCACATAGCCCGGTCTAGTGTGTAGGAATGCCTTCACCATTCCTGGTGAAAACTCCAAACATGATGACAAAACTGATAACGCCTGCAGGTCTCCAATTCTTTTAAGAGACAAGATTGCCAATAAAAATATGGTCTTGAGTGTAAGGAACTTCTCAGAAACTTGTTCTAATGGTTCGAAAGGTGCCTCAGCTAACCCTTCTAACACTACCGCCAAATCCCAGGCTGGAGTCCTAGAACGTACCACAGGTCTCAGTCTTAGAGTACCACGGAGGAAGCGTATTACTAGGGGGTCTCGACCCACCGAGGAACCCCCTAAAGAAACATGAAATGCAGAAATAGCTGCAACATAAACCTTTAGTGTTGAGTGAGTTAATCCTTCCGAGAATTTTTCTTGGAGGAACTGAAGCACCGAACTTACAGGTGCGTGGACAGGGTCCGTTCCGTGTTGATTACACCAAGCAACGAACAACTTCCATTTGTATAGATATAACTTCCTCGTGGAGGGAGCTCTGGAGTTGAGAATGGTCTCCACAACCTCGGTTGAGAGACCAGAGTCTATGAACCTGGCCCCCTCAGAGGCCAGGCCCACAGTTTCCATAATTCCGGGCGAGGATGGAGTATCGTACCGCCCGCTTGTGACAGGAGATCCTGTCTGAGTGGAAGCTCCATCGGGGAGCCGTCTAGTAGAGATATTAGGTTTGCAAACCAAAACCTTGTCGGCCAGTATGGGGCAACCAGTATTAGACTGACCCCGTCCTGGCGGATTTTCTCCAGTACTCCTGGGAGCAGAGCAACCGGGGGGAAAGCGTACAGACGTAGCCTCGGCCACGTCTGCACCATGGCATCCAGCCCTAGGGGTGCTGGGTGCGTTAGAGAGTACATTTACATTTACATTTATGCATTTGGCAGACGCTTTTATCCAAAGCGACTTACATTGCATTATACTATACATTTGTATCTGAGTATGTGCAATCCCTGGGATCGAACCCATGACCTTGGCATTGTTAGTGCCATGCTCTAACCACTGAGCTACAGGAAAGCCATAGTGGAGTACCAAAGAGTACCATAGTGGACACTGAGTCGACTCTTTTGAGGCAAATAGATCGACTTCCGCTCGACCGTACTTCTGCCATAGGAGCTCCGCCACCTCGGTGTGGAGTCTCCACTCCCCGGGCCTCGGCCCCTGTCTCGACAGGGCGTCTGCCCCCACATTCTGATTCCCTGGGATATATGCCGCTCTGAGCGAGAGGAACTTCCCTTGGGACCACAGGAGGATCTGACGTGCCAAGTAGTATAGTTGGCGAGACCGTAGACCCCCCTGGTGATTGATATAAGCGACCACCGTCGTGTTGTCTGTGCGGACCAACACATGATGGTCTCTCAGGTCTGGGAGGAAGTATTTTAATGCAAGAAATACCGCCATAATTTCCAGCCGATTTATGTGCCAGGAACGTTGATGGTCCTCCCAGAGACCCCGAGCCGAGCGACCACCCATGATCGCTCCCCAGCCCGTGAGGGAAGCATCTGTCGTAAGCATTCTGCGACGACGAGAAGTCCCCAACACAGGACCTTGGGACAAGAACCAAGGCTTCCTCCACATGGCCAGAGCTCGAAGGCATCGCCGCGAGACTTTGAACGTGTGGAGAGAGTTTCTCCTCGGAGAAAACCCCTTGGTCTTGAGCCACCACTGTAAGGGTCTCATGTGCAGCAGGCCAAAAGGTATCACGTTGGACGCAGCTGCCATCAGACCCAACAGTCTCTGAAACTGTTTCACAGTTAGTGACTGGCCTATTTTTACCCCATTCACGGCTCCGAGAATGGAATTCACACGAGCAGGAGACAGATAAGCCTGCATCGTGGTGGAATCCCAAATTACCCCTAGATAGTTGGTAATCTGACTTGGAACCAATGCACTTTTCTTTGCGTTGAGCCTCAGCCCAAGCTTTTTCATGTGTGACAGAACAACATCTCGATGCTGAGCTGCCAGCTGCTCCGTTTGAGCTAATATCAACCAATCGTCGATGTAATTCAGTACGCGGATGCCCTGGAGTCTCAGTGGAGCCAGAGCTGCAGCCACGCACTTTGTGAAAGTGCGGGGTGATAAGGATAGGCCAAATGGAAGAACCCTGTATTGGTAAGCTTCGCCCCTGAAAGCAAACCTGAGGAACTTCCTGTGAGAAGGATGGATGGATACATGGAAGTATGCGTCCTTCAGATCTATCGCCACAAACCAGTCCTCGGACCTGATCTGTGGGACAATCTGTCTGAGTGTAAGCATTTTGAACTTTAGTTTTTGTACAGAACGATTTAGTATTCGTAAATCGATTATGGGACGCAACCCTCCATCCTTCTTTGGAACGATAAAGTAGCGGCTGTAAAACCCTGACAGCTTGCTGGGAGGAGGAACCCTTTCTATAGCCCCTTTTTGCAAAAGTGTCATAACCTCTTGTTCCATAACCAGAGACTGCTCTGGGGTTACCACTGTGGGAAGAACCCCGTTGAACCTGGGCGGTTGAGAACCGAACTGTATTCTGTAACCCTGTTCTATAATGAGCAGCACCCATTTCGAAATATTCGGGAGAAGTTTCCATTCTTCCATAAATTCTACTAAGGGAACCAGTCTCTCGAGACTGGCCTCTGGTGTTTTTTGAGCACTTGGCTCGTTGGTCTGGACCGGCGCACCGGTAGACAAACGAATCAAGTGACCGACCCTCCTCGGAGGATCGGTGGGAACCGCTGCGCCCTGTCGCACACTGGGTGGCAGGGTTGGCAGAACGGCCCCTTGAGGGCACCGAAGAGGCGCTGACACTTGGTGTTTTAATATCAGGACCTCTCCGGAGGGGACTGCCCTCTGAAACCCTGGCCGACTGGCGTCAGGATTTCTTCGAGGCCTTCCGAGAGATAATAACGGTCCTCAGATCCGTTCTACCTCTGGAAGGCCTTGCCTGCGTTGACCGCCCCGGTCCCCAAGCTTTTTGCGGGGGAGCACGGGTGGCCACGCTGGCTTTTTGTTGCTCTCTACGAGCAGAGGAGCTGGCTACCGGCCGAGGCTGCTCCCGCCCAGCAGTCTCGGGGGATTAATGCGGCGGGGAAGGAATCTCTGGAAGGCCGCTGACTGTTTACGTGTCTCCTGGAACCTGTCGACGACTGATGACATAGCATCGCCGAACAGGCCCGCAGGAGACAGCGGCGCATCCAAGAGGACATTTTTATCTTTGTCCTTGATGTCAGATAGATTCAGCCACAGATGCCTCTCCGTGGCCACCAGGGCTGCCATAGAGCGGCCGATTGACTTGGCCGTCTCCTTGGTGGCCCGGAGAGCAAGATCTGTGGCTTTACTTGGATTTCCTGAACCGTTTCAAATGTAGCTTCCCCGCTCTCGTCAATTTCCCCCAGCAGGTCAGCTTGGTAGGCTTGTAATATTGACATAGTATGTAAACAAGCCGCCGCCTGACCTGCCGCCGAATAAGCCTTGCCCACCAAGCCCGATGTTGTTCTTAGGGGCTTAGTGGGCAGTGTCGGGGTCTTGAGGGACGATGCCGACTCAGGCGAGAGATAGCTCGCAAGCGTCTCTTCTACCGGAGGCATCGCCCCATAGCCGTAGTGTTTCAGCCCCATAATATTACTATATGTGGATGTTTGGGGGCTGAAAACACGATATTGGACTGGGCGATTCCACGACCTCGACACCTCGGTGTGGAGATC
The DNA here is from genome assembly GCF_024489055.1 of Chanodichthys erythropterus. Taxonomy (NCBI): domain Eukaryota; kingdom Metazoa; phylum Chordata; class Actinopteri; order Cypriniformes; family Xenocyprididae; genus Chanodichthys; species Chanodichthys erythropterus. The sequence continues at coordinate 44,868,785 of NC_090234.1, read as the reverse complement.
GTGAAAAAACGGCAGACCCCGACGCTGTGGTAGTGACCTAGGTTGGAGAAAGCGCTCATCGAGTTTGCTTTTTGATTTGTGGCGCTTCTCTCCGCGGGCCAGTCGATCTTGAGCTTATCGACGGCCCGCGTCACTACCTCCAGCAGCTCCTCATATGCTGGTGATGAGGATGGCGGTCCCTCATCACCAGGGTCGACGCTTACTACATCAACCTCCTCAGAGGAAGATATATTAAGCGCCGGTGCCTCTCTCCGGGGGAAGAAACCGCAGAGCGTGCTTCCACCGCCGGAGAAGAGACACTGGGTCTGGCAGGTAAGGGAAGAGATGAGGCAGAGCCCGTCTCAACCCCCTCCACCAGATCCATCTGTGAACCCCACGAACGCAGCCTTCGCTGTGCCTCAGCAACAGCGGGACCAGACCCGTGGGGAACACGGGACGCAGCACTCTCCTCGAAGAGTGCTCGCCGTGATCTCAGGACTCTCAGTGTGAGCCGTTCACAGTGGACACAGACAGCTCCCACGAGAGCTGCCTGTGCGTGTTCGGCTCCCAAGCAGATAACGCACATCTCGTGTGTGTCCCCACCCGAGATGAATCTAGTGCAGGGATGCACACACTTCCTAAAAATCTGCTTGTCCTGAGCTGTGTCTTTTTGTTTCTCCGCCATTGTTGTTTTCTACACTGAAATATATATATATATGTATATAGTGATGTGCTTTTAACTGAATCTTGTCCTCAGACGAAGATATCAGCAACGTGGTAGACAAACAACAGCAAATAAGACACACAAGATACAGATAGCGCTTACTGAAGACAACAGAAGCTAGCGTTCTTTGTTCTGGTGTGCTTTATAGCTTCCTGGTCCGTGACGTCACCCGCCTCTGACGTCCCGTCTCATCATTGGTTGGATACAGAGGTGCTTCACGACGCAATGCGCAGAGGGTTCCCATCACGTCGTTTCGACGTAGCGTCGATAGTTCCCATGAAAGGGAACTGCGTTTGTTTATAAAGTAAGAAAGAAAAAATGAACATAATGATTTTTGTCAATCAAAAACAAGATATTTAAGGAATACCTGGAATAAATGAATGATAAAATACATTTCTTTTAAAGATTCAGCAAAGAAACACTCAACCGTTATTGAAATTACATAGGAAATGAATACGGGTCATTTTTGACCCATGTTGCCCATTAGAAGGGTAGTGATACACAAATGATTTTTATTAAAAAAGTAAGAAAGACAAAATTAAAATGAGGATTTGTTATGATCAAAAACAAGTTAATTGAGGAATACATGGAATAATGAATGATGAAATTAATTTCTTGCAAAGATATAGAAAATAAAAACTCAGCCGGGTCATTTTTGACCCATGTTATGCATCAAAGGGTTAAGGACAAACAAGCCAGAACACCTCCTTGGGTGAACAGCCAATGTCCAGCATGGATTTTGGAATTTGCATAATTTATGAATTTGCATAATTTATGATGGTTTCAGAATTGGTAACTTTTACTCCAAAAGACCTTAGAAATAGACTAATGCATGGTATCGTAACAGGACATAGTTAATTAAAGCATCCTAAAAGAGAATTAATTTAAGACTAAACATGCCAGGGTGCAAAAGACATAAAGATATAGATACAGTCTAACACTTGCATATGGTTTGGGGTACAATTCAAACAGCTATATATCATAACGTAAAATTAACTCTTTCGAGCATGAGTTTAAAATATTCTAACTGTACCCCCAGAGTGAGTTTTTTTAAGGCAACCATTATTTTGGAATGTTTGCCCTTATTGTTTCCATGGTGACGTGTCTTGCGTATCACAAGCCCTGAACGCAGCCACAGTAACACACTGTATGAAAGATGGATTGCTGTTATTTTCTTTTTCCTTTTTATTTTAAATATTCACAAAATTGCTTACCATGTCATCAACTATATGATACTCCAATTCTTAAATATGTGTAAGTGAATGTGTTTTGTCAAAACCTTTATAAATGATCTTTATCTTGATCTATAATGCGAGATGGGCGCCGCCATCTTAGTTCTCAGTCTGCTCTCAGTCGGATTTACAACACGTGAATTCATCAGTTTCTTCCAAAATATATGCAAGTAAGTGGCTGGTGAACTGGAAGAATAATAGAGTAAACTTTAGTTCCTTAGGCCCATTATGTGTGTCTGATATGAATAAATGTTGGCAAATTATATTTGAATTCACTGTTATTGCTGCTTCCACTGATGTCTGATATCAGTGTGTATTTTATAAACTCTAAATGTATTGTTTTAATGGTGCTTATGTGTATTTAAATGTCTGAAACCTCAAAAGAAACATTATGTGGCTGAAAACACTGCATAGCTGTGATATATGACAGGAGCTGTGAGGTTCCAAAGCGCGAAAGTACAGTTTGAATCTGGCAGTTATGTGACATCGCTGAACGTTCGAAATCCCATATGTGGGACCGTATGCCCAGGGGCACAGAAATAAAAATCCCACATGTGGGATCATACCACTCAAAGAGTTAAATACGTGATTAACCCTTTACCGCACGCATTATGATGCATTTATTAAAATATATATATATATTTGACTCTTTTTCTTTTCTTAGAATGGCTTAACTTGAGGTGCTGTAAAAAAAATATATATATTATTTTAAGGTACTTTATGATATGTTGCCATATGGCAACAACGTACAATAGTGGAAATAACTTAGAATAAGTGTAAGTGTATATAGTTAATATTTTTCCTAAAAAATGTTTTTTGTATTGAATCAATTGGTGCTCTTATAAGCTTTAGCAGTAAATATAAACAACACCTTATACTTATTTTCCAATATCTTGTGCTTTTATTTATTCTATTCTCCTTTTGCAGAATAATGCTATATATTCTTTGAATTTCATTAAGTTTTTCGTGAATATTATTTAAATTGCAAATGTAGACTGTTAAAAACGAATCTAATACTGTTCATCATGTATCATAAAACATTGACACAAAACCAAAAACATTGCAGTTCATGAAAATTCAACATTACGCAATCTTATGAGAGGAAGGTTATGAACATGAACCCCCCAAAATCCTTGAAACTTCACCTTTTTTCTGTACGAAACTTCAAAAAGCTTTTCTTTTTTTTCAGAGGTGAGGCACACGTACACATCACATTTGATGCTCTTCACCCTAACAATACACTTACAGCCACTTGCACCTGTCTTATTGAGACACAATGGTAGGCCAGTGGTTGGTCTGGCCCAGTATACTGGCTGTGGTGGCAGGTCTCTGATGTCGATTTAATCCATAATACAAATGTCATGGCAGTCCTTAACATATGACTACTCAACATTATATCACTAGCATTAATGATTTTATTGTTACAGCTTAACAGACTGCAGCTGGCCTTTGCTAGCTATCTAACCTATTATAATAATGTCATTCCATTATTGCGCAGTGTTGCCATATGGCAACACAGACATTTTATCGATTTACCTAAAACTAATTTCATAATTTTTTTTGAGTGGTGAATATGTCATCATAACTTACCTGAGATGATGTTAACAATTTTTTTTTTGTGAATGTGACATGGGCGGGTCCTTGTTTGTTACTGACGTTTTAATTTGCTTTCAGCAACTACTTACAAGAGACGACAGTCTGTCAGAAAATCGCGCCACAGAAAAAAATGCATGTCATGTGACTTAACCAAAGCATATCATTGGCTAAACTACAGTAAGGTCTTCTCTTACCAACAAAAAAAACGAGAATTTTCTGTTAAAGATACAGTGGCAAATGAACACAGTGTATGTTGCCATATGGCAACACTATGTGGTAGAGGGTTAAAACTGAAAGGCTTACAGGCTTATAGGATTACATTTTAATCATATTTTTAATGAATGTGACTTAAAGAAAGTTCTGGTATGTTACTTTGTGTGTGCGCATATATGTATTGGAGTTTGACAACGTCTGGAATGCAGCCGCATGGCTTGCAGTAATTCGATCTGATTTGACCACGATCGCTTGAAGTCACATGGGAGAGAATGGTGGGTCCATCGACACGGCCATAAAATGGTCAAGTGAGCTGTTAATGTCAGCCAGGCCGGTGCCAATGTGAGACTTACAAACAAAAGTTCAAGAAGGTAAAACTTTAACAAAGTTTATTGTTGACTTGCTAATCTGATCCTGTGTGGACTTCGTTGGACGGTAACAAAAGTCGGATGGCAAATGGATCATGATGATCAAGCAGCAGGTGGTTCCTACTTGTCCTCGGTCCATCTCGATGAGGCTTGGAATATTCTCCAGCTTGACACCTCCTCTCCTCTGTCTCCTTTTGAAACCTCTAGGCCTAGTATCAGGCCTATCAGCCAGGCCTAGTATCAGTGTGTACCCAATTGCAGAGGAGAGGCAAAGGTCCGTGTTTGGTAGCAGTCCAAGCCTGGACTATAGGTGTGCTGGTTAGGGTGGGCAGCGCTTGGAAGGCTGTCGATTAGCTGGGACCCCCCTTTCTCAATCCTCAATCCTCAGTCCCAGTTCTGGGTCTAAGGGGAAACTGTGATTCTTGAGGGAGAATGGGATTTCCAGTTCCGACAGATACTCTTCACGTGGGAGATATACAAAGTCAGATCGTTGAGGTGGAAGATGCCACCTGTGGGGTACCGGAATCCATATACTTTGGTTGGTCAGGCTGACATGGGTGACAGTGTCATGCTGATCATAGGTCAGGGTGGCAGTGCGAAGTGGGGGTGTTGACGAGCCATCGATTACCTACAATCTCGGCTCGTGTTCCACTGATTTGGGTGCGTGGTTTGGCCTCAGCAGGGCAGCGTTTGTCGCTGATCGTGGGCTGCAACCCGCAGATTCCTTCAGTGCTGTCTCTGAGGAAAGGCTTGTTAGGGCAGAGGTAGTGAATGTCTTTGGTAAAAATGAAGAGTTTGGTTCCAAAACACGATAAACGGCATTTTAAAAAAAATTAAGTTTCCGCCAAAATCAGTATTGTATCTGGTCGGTATTGAAAAGTCATTTATTAATTTTGCGCAAAATGCGCTATCCGTTTTGTTATTCTGTCATGTTTCCTCCCTTTCTTTCCGTTAGGAGATTAAGATGAGGCACTGTGGGTTGCTGTCGTGGTAGGCTACCACATCTGTGTGTATCTAGATTAGTGATCGACCGATGTATCGGTTTACCAATATTTTTCCCGATATTTAAGCATTTTTCCATAATCGGGTATCGGTTTTGTAATATCGGATTCGCCTATTTACGGCGCCATCTTGTGGCCGTTTTGAGACTTCCTCCGTCTGAGGAGATCAGTCAACAACAACTCAGTGCACAGGTAAAGTATATGTTCTACTTGGTTTGCTTTAATTAATCAACTTTATTTAACATAACAGACATGCACAAATGAGATCTGAGACATAAATTCCTGATATAGTTAATTTATGCAGCTTGTTTCTAAACAATTGAGACGAACTCATTGAGTCACGTAGTGTAATTCGTCATGTCCTGCCCCAATAAAGACGTAACTTTACATGAATTAAATAAAACAGACGTGAATGAGTGCATGTTGAAAATAAAAGCGCTGAATTTAATTCTCTATCTGTTGTATTTGCTCACCATTAGTCTAGAAGAAAAAGTTTGTTCATATTGCTTAGCAACTGACGGATGATCAGGAGGCTTAAGCATGGCCACTGAATGAAACTTTTGACAAGATCATCTTGTTTAAACACCCTAGATTATATTATCATTTACTACATAACAATTATTTCGCTAATACACATATAAATGTAGCCTACCGCTTTGTGGAAATTAATTATTATCTCCATGCGCGATCGCGGTTGATTAAGTTATAGTCAAACAGCACTTTGTCAGTTGGCATTTCATGATTTAACGTTAGATTAAATTTAGATAATAAAATGCCAACTGACAAGTGCTGTTTAACTTTATTAATTATATAATCATTTGATTTACTACATAACCATTATTTAGTTAATACAAATCTAAATAAATGCAGCTCTGTGGAAATTATTTAGTATCTCCACACGCGATCGCGGATGAGTAGCCCAATTTATAGTTTTGTGTAAATGCATAGATAAGTTACAGCACTTTGTCAGAAAGCATTTCATGATCTAGACCGACAAAACATAATAATTAATAACACTATTTGGAAAATGCAATGATGTATGCTGTTTTGTTTGTTACTTTCCTGACAATGTTATATATTCCAGCTAATATTATTCAGTAAAGTTTTTTTTTTTTTTTTTGTATGCAAGGAGGGAGTGATTGTCATAAATAAAATGGTTTGTTCAGCTCATTTGTGTTGTAATAATTGTCAAAAACAGAAGTATAACAGTAAATAAATATCGGTTCTGCATATCGGTTATCGGGTACATAAACATGCAAATAATCGGTATCGGTATCGCTTATAAAAAATCAATATCGGTCGATCACTAATCTAGATATGGTTATTACCCTGCCAAAACTTGACATTGACACAATGTCTTTCAAGGATTTGCCGATGGTTTGCAGGGTTTGACTCTGTGTTGTTTTCTTAGCTGTGGGTGTAGCTCGTCGAGGTACTGGTGAGTGGTGTAGGCTGTGACAAAGCTGGAGTCTGCCGGTTGGTACAGCAGGTGCCACGGCAGTATCATCTGCCACCCTGTCATTAGTTCAATGGGAGACGCCCGAGTTGACTCCTGAGGGGTGTCTATGATGGCCATGAGCACCAGAGGAAGTTTTACAATTCAGTCTTTCTGGTTGATTGACCATGGAAACGTGACTCCTCTGCGTTGCAGTGGAGCTCTGTGATTTGGGTTTGCCGGTTGGAATTGACAGCAAACCAGACATCCTCTGACATACTCTGCCACATCTTGCTGCTTGCTGAGCCAGTATGCCACATGTTTTAATGTCTCATAAGTGGCTCTGGTACCATGGTGCGTCGTGGGCGTACATTAGCGTGACCCCCCTTTGGCCCTGTGGTACTATAAGCTTTGGCGCTGTGAGGTCATCAGGGACATACCAGAAAATGTTTTCCTCCTCACGCAGCTTGTGTTTGATCTCATGCAGTCATTTGAAGCTAGGGGCAGCAATGGGATCAGATGCCGTGATCGGGTGGCTGGAGGGGTCTGAGAGGTGGTTTAAAATAGCTTGTATGGAGGTGTCGGAGGCTTGGAGGTCAGTTATATCATTGTTGGAAATTTGTGAAGCCAGTGACAGTGGCAGTGAGGTGGGAACTGTTGCAGGAACAGTTCACTGGCTGCGGGTTATTGCTGCCACACTAAGGGTGGGTGACTGGGGTGGGGGTGAACATAGATTGCCATGTAGTCTTGGAAAGGGCATTAGTTTGGTCATTCAATTCTTTGTCACGCCCTGGTTGCTTTGAGTGTCCTTTCACTTTTCCCAGTTATTGATCATGTCTTGTGTTTGGGTGATGTCATCACATGCTTGGAACATGTGTTGATGTTCCTTGTTGCTTTCAGTCTTGTTGATTGTTGCTTGTTGCTTTCAGTCTTGAAACCATTTTGTTTCCAGCCCGGAAGGTGGCATGTGAAACTGAGTCTGGCATAGTTTGAGTCTGTGCAAATGAGTTCTCTGATGTTATGGGTAGAGGTGATTTGAAGGGTTATGAAAATAGCTGCTACTTCAGCATACTGCGATGACTGGGGACCCAACCTGAAGTGTTGTGGTGGGCAGGGTTGGTCGTTTAACCATAGCACCCCTGCACCTGCCTTTAGGATGCCCTTATGGTTGTAGGAACATCCATCGATGTACACAGTGGTCATACCTTGGCACGCATTCTCTTCAAAGTACCTGTGACAGCTTGGTTGTTCGAAGCTGGTGTGTCATCAGAGCAGTTTTGGCAGGCAGCCAAGCCGTCGCCCAGTGCAGACTTGTGATTTTGAGCATATCGTGACAGTGGCACTTGCTGGTTCAACTTCCTGTAGTCGATGGTGAGTTGCCACTTGCTGTTTGGTTTGAGAACAGGCCAGATGGGGGCTGAATAGGTGCTGTTGCATGGGTGGATGACACCTTTTTCTTCCATGGAACAAATAATCTCCTGCACTGGTTTGTGTGAGGCGATGGGAATTTTGTACTACCTGACGAAGGTGGGAGGAACATTTGGGTGTGTTGAAATGCACCGTGTGAAGGTTAGTGAGGCCACAGTCTAAAGAGTCTTTGGCAGATGACACTTTAAATTTTTACAGGACCTGTCTGAGTTTTTGATGGTCTGCATCATTCCTTAGGGCATCTGCATCTTTCAGAATTTGTTGGACTTGAGTCTCAAATCCTGGAAATGGCTCCTCCGTTGTGGTGTCACTTGTCAAGTGGGCAGTCAGAGGTGCAGCAATTTCATGAGTTTTGCAGATAGGCTGGTTATACTGTGAGATGTTGGCTCTCCATCAGCTCCATTCTGCACACCTGTTCTGTGGATACAGGCATGATGGGAGTGATTAAGATGATCTTGAAGGGTGCTGTGAACACGGTGTTGTCAAAGCTCTCTTCTGTGATCATTGCAGATGGTATTGAGCCAATGACTGGTAACGTGAGTTCAAAGCCATGGAAGTCGTGACTCACTAGCCATCCCAGACAGTAGGCCTTTGGAATTCTGAAGTCTGTGGCCGTGCAGTTGTTGAACAAGATGTAGACTACAGGGGATGACACTTCAGTGAGGGGTGTGGCTTCCAGAGTGAGTCCCAAGTTCCACGCCTTCATGTGAAATTTGGAAGAAGCCCAGCATGTGGTTTAAGGTTTGACCATGTTGCATATTGAGCAAAACAGCTACCCCTTTGGTGTAAGCTGGTACTACAGCTTCCTGTTCGTTGACCAGGATGCAGACCTCTGGAATGGTCTGGCCTGACAGGAAGTTTTCAGTGTTGACAGGAACAGCAGGGGGCTGTAAAGTCAATGGGGCCTTTGTCCACATGAGCTTCAGGGTGCATTAGGAGGTCAGGAATGACCAGGAAGTGATGGGTTTGACACCGGTCGTTCAATTTCAAGTTCAAAGTGCAGATGTCTTTGGCAGTCGTTATTGTTGACAGACAAGAGTCCAATGGGAAGTGTGTGTGTTTGTTGGCAAATGGGAGGTTCGGTGTTCCTTCGATGAGAGCACTGAACAGCGTGTGGCTGAAGGCTGAGTTGTCTGCCCACAGTGCGAGAATGATGTCTGTTGTTGTTCTATCATTCAGCTGTAAGTCTGTCATGACCTTGGAGCAGAAGGAGTCAGAGTCTATGGTGAGTTAAAGTGTGCAGAGTAGCTAACTTGAACTTTTCTCTGGGGCTGAGACGGGGTTCTCACAGCTAGCTGTGAGATTTCCTGTGACCTGACAGTCTGGTTCAGGTGGCCTGGGTGACCTGAAAGGCAGAGGTTCTCGTGCTTGAGCCCAGATTTTCAGCTGTCCGGAGTCTAATAAGGGCTCAAAGCGGTCTAGCAGGTCTTTGCAGCTGAAAAGGGGAAATGTGTCCAATTGTGGTATGTACACAAGATGTACCAAGCTCATTGGACCAATTGTGAGGTGGATGGGAGCTATTTGTTCAATGTGGACCTCCTTTGACTGTATGACTGCACATTTAGCTCACATCTTTGTGATTTAAGAGTTCTATTTTGTCTCTTAGCTTCAGCTCTGAGTCTTTCAGAGTGAGATCTGCTGTCTACCAGGGCTTCAATTCTCACATCATTTTCCACAGTAATGGCTAGGGTCAGTTCTGGGCAGTGATCAGAGACTGGATAACTGGTTGGATTTACTACAGTCTTTTCAGAAGCAGTCCTCTGCTTAGCATAAGCTTCGTGGACAAAGTGTCACAGCTGCTGAGTAGACATACTGTGTGGGCAGGCCAGGACTCCCAGATGATGACTCACCGCAGGGTGCAGATTTTGGAAATCTTGGAAAGTTGAAATCTTTCTCCATTCCTGGCTCGTTACATGCTCCGAAGTAGGCCCTTCACAGTCAGTTGTAGTACACTTGTGGGTTTTTTATAGTCGGCCCTGTTTAACGTCCATGGCAGCAGGGTTTGAAGTAACTGCCCTCCTGTAGCTTGGGGTCGGATTCATCCGCTGTCCCACGCTGGTCCTGGGTCTTGAGGAGTCACTGATCGAGGCGAGTGTGGGACTGATTCCTCTGGGCCTCTTCGGCCTGGATGTTGAGCGCTGCTGCTTCCTGCTCCATGAGGGCGCTGCTCCTTTCACTAAGCTTCGCCTGAGCAATGAGGTTGTGGGCCATTAGTAGATTCAGGTTGTTGTTTAGCTGCTTGTTGCTCAGGTTCTGGGGGTCCACAGCGGCGTTGGGCAGGAATGTGCTGGTCAGGGCGCCCAACCAGGTGTCGAGATGGTCCCAGTGGGTGATTCCAACTAATTGGTGTAGACAATTAGTGGAATGTGGGCCAGACACTTATTGTTTATATGACCATGTGGGCCAATTTGGGCCAATTTGTGTGGGTGAGTGCCGGATTTAAATAAAGATTTTGACAGGCGGTAGCTCTACGAGTCCTCTAATGACTCTGGCTGTTCGGTCGTCTATCTATTATTCAGCTTTCTGTGATGGCTCTCACAGGTACTGCTTTTAGGTGAACTAAAAGAAACAAAACACAACAGAGAAGCAAATAGACCAGGACAAAAGAGAAATGATTAATGAATAAATAAAACAAAATTAAGATAAGAGCAGAAAGAGACAGAGGGGAGTTAAGGAGCCTAAACTTATTACTCAACTCAACTTTATTTATAAAGCACTTTCAACACCACAAGTGGAACCAAAGTGCTGTACAGAAAGCATAAAAGAGAAACATAAAAAACAAAAAAAGACATATGACATACACACTTACAAAGCATTGTCAAAAGCTAAAGAAAACAAATAAGTTTTAAGCGCACTCTGAAAAACACCCAATGAAGGACAAGTTTTTAGAGACAGAGGAAGGTCATTCCAAAGCCTAGGAGCTGCAACAGAAAACGCCCGATCACCTTTACATTTTAAACGCGTACGTGGAACCACAAGAAGCAACTGATCGTTTGAGCGCAGAGATCTGCTGGATTGACAGCGGCTGATTAAATCAGTAACATACTCAGGGGCTAGACCATGCAGGGACTTAAAAACGTACAACAGTGCTTTGTATTGAATTCTGTAATGTATGGGTAGCCAATGTAGTTTAATTAAAACCGGAGTGTAACGTCTGGACCAATCAGCCACACAATTATTCATTGTATTTAATGAATTACCCATAAACTCACTCTCCCTATCAAAGTTCTCTGAACTCATCCCCCTAAAACTGTAACCAGCATCCCAATGTTGCTAGCACACAGGCCAACCTAGGTGTCCTGTTACAGTTATATGGTACTTTTATGATCCAGAAGAATTCTGGAGAGACTAGTGACTCATTCTTCCTGAGAAGGACAAATAAACTCTCTTAATCCTATGTATTCTCTATATAACCACTTGGGAAATGTATAAACATGTATCCAAGTTTCCCATCTCATGACTTTCCTTTTATAGGCTTTATTCTATGTATTAATTCTCTCTTTTGAACTATTTTGGTATTAATGTTCCATAGTTGCAAATGTATAGTTAACTGAGATCACATTGGCAGCATGCTTGGTATCTACGGACTCCAACTTTCATTTCCTATTTGGTAATTTATGTCACATGTTACTAACTCTGTGACACATTAGTATTATAAGAATCTAGAAGGTTATTCTCTCATTCATCCAATCCAGTGTCTTATGCTAATATCTTGCTACAGAACAAAGACTCGTAAAACTTCCCTCTGAAAGGGGAACTCCTTATTGGCTCAGACACCTCAAGAGGGTGTGACATCTTCACCCCTTATATTCACTGATCACAAGGAACCCCCTCTCTTCCTGCTCTTCCTCCTCTTCTTCTCTTTTACTGATGAATGCTGACGTCAAGATGATGCTTTAAGAAGCTAGAAGCTTCTAAGGAACCCCAAGCTTGTGCCAGGCCTCGGCCTAGACCTTCCATTCACCAAAGATCCTCTGAATCCAGCCGGTTCTCTTTCGTCAAGAAAATATCAGCAAAGATTCAACAGGAGCCTCCACAAATTGCATCAGGACAGTTTTAATTCAACTTGGAGAGACATGCAAGTATCAAACTTAGTCTCATTATCGGATACATTGAGTATCCTTACCCCTTTTAAAGAAGGGCCTGTTAAAACTAAACTGATGGTTTGCTCAAGGCTGTTGATCTGCTGAATGTCCAACAATGCTGTAACTTCTTGCTTCCTGTACTCTGCTTTCTCTCTCTCTCTTGGTAAACTGTATGCATGTATGTGTGTGAATGTTAGAGTAGTTTAAGTGTTTAGTCTAGTTAATAAAGTCTTGTTCATGTCACACGTAAGGTTGTCCGTGTTTTGCGCTCATGTACGGGAGTCCCTATTCATGTCGGTCCTGACTACAGGCTTTTAGTAGAATAAGATTGTTATTTCCCATAACCTGGAAATGAACATTTCTTAGTTAATAAACAATTAACACTGTGTGTTCATTGAACAACAGGTTAATTGATTGTAATATTAATTTTATTACATTAAGTTAATTTTATTGACTGATTAAAATATTAATAATTAATTATAACTAGTTATGATTAATTATTCATATTTATTTTGAGCTAATTTGCTACAGGAGTAATGTGTTCTCTCTTCTTAGTACCCGTTAAAAGTCTAGCAGCTGAGTTCTGAACGTAAGGGTTCCACCACAGTAAGGGTTTATGACAGGCGTGATGAGGGCGCTGTTGAGTTATCAAACCTAAGGAGATGGTAGGGTTTAAAATTAGAAGGGTTCGGCCAAACACTTAAATGATCAGAGAATATCTACTATTCTGTGGATTTTAATAAGTGAGTGGACTGTATGTCATTACTCTAGGCCTGGGGTGAATTGTGATTGCTCAGAAAAGGTTAGGGCTGGGCGATAAAACGATAACGCTATGTATCGCGATAGACACGTGATCGATATCAATAAAAAATGTGTTCGATAAAACGTTCGATATTTTTTTATTCTTTTTCGGAAGAAAACAGAGGTTGCAAAGCAAGTTTGGTTGCTCTCTGGTAACCAAGCAATGTAGGGAGTGACACACTATTAGCCAATCATGTAACAGTATCAATTTTGGTTGCGCCATATCGTTGTCTAGTGCTGGTCTGCTGGATTCCTCTACAGTAACCGGCGACTGATGAGCAGAAAACGAGTGCCGCAGCGAGCGAGGAAATTGTAAATAAAAGAGGAAAAGTGTGACCACCTGACTATTGATCTGTTGCAGGACAGTAGATGTGATTTTGTGGGACAATGCGGGACACATGAGACAGATAAATTTACAAATATTACGCTATGTAAATATAGATTTACATTTGTTGGCAAACTTGGCCTACGCGCCGATTAATGTTTCTGCCAGTGGGTGCCCACACTATAATGTTGCGCTTATGGCAACATTAAATCCTGGAGAGAAGACAATTCTAGATTCACAGCTGCACATGCAGGAGGACAAAAGTTTGAGCGCGCAAATGTGATATCTGAGCGAGATCACGTGCGTCCAGTTTTGTGCAAGGGAATCCGCCTGTGAGTGGAGTGATTGCTCGCACATTTGATGCGCTCTTGACATTTTTCAATTTAATAACGCCATAGAACCCGCATTAAATGAAATATTAACGTGAGAAGAAAGTCGTGTCTGAATTTCGCAATTTTGTATTGGTTAAAACAAATAGAGAAGATCTCGTTTTTCTGTAGGTGCTCGACCATTTCCGTGTGTGGCGCTTGATATCCTCCGTTCGTTGGAAATATTTAACATGAGGATGGATGATTACATGCTTTAAATCATCGATTTGGGCAGCTTTGAGCAGCTCTTGAGGTTCTTATCCAGTATGGTAGATGAAATCCTTGCTGGTGTAGTTGTGTTTACCGACTTTGATGAGACCTGCTCTTTGCGCTGTCCACTCAGTTGTCATCAGTGGGAAAACCTCTCTTTGATTGCGCTGGTTGGTTATTTTCACAGCTAGAATATGACGGCAGCACAAATAGATTTTGAAATGCTCACAGTTTTTATTATATTTCTTACTGTGGTATTGTAATTTCAGGGATGAAAACAAATTACAGACATAAATGAAATGCGGGACATTTCTTGCAGTCTTGCAGGACAAAGCTCCTAATTTCGGGACTGTCCCACAAAATGCGGAACGGGTGGTCACCCTACTTTAGACTTATGTTTACATTTTAATTATTTGAGTTTTCCATGGTGGCTGCCTGTCAATTTTAATCCTTCTCGATCTCAGTGCTGCCTGTGACACTGTTGATCATTCTGTTTTACTCTCTCGTATGGAATCTGTGTTTGGCATCACTGATACTGCTCTTGACTGGTTTAAGTCCTATCTCACCGACCGTAGGCAATTTGTCTCCATGGGTGGGCACAAGTCTAACATTGGCTCAATCAAATTTGGGGTGCCCCAGGGATCTATTTTGAGTCCTATACTCTTTAGTATGTATATTTTTCCCCTTGGTCATCTTTTGCAATCGCTGGGTCTTAAGTATCATTTTTATGCAGATGACACTCAAATTTACATTCACTCAAAACCTGAAGATCACACTGCAGTGGCGTTTCTCGAACATTGCATATCAGAGATTAAAATTTGGATATCAAAGAATTTTCTCTGCCTTAACAGCGATAAGACAGAGGTCATGCTGCTTGGCTCTATTCACCAAATACGCAAAGCTGGTTCTCCTTCACTCAATGTTGATGGCACTGTTCTCGAGTTTCAAACAAAAATAAAAAACCTGGGGGTGATATTTGATTATCATCTCACATTTGATCCACATGTACAGAATACTGTTAAAACATCATTTTTTCACCTCCGAAACATCGCAAGGCTTCTTCCTATGCTTTCTTTTAATGTTGCAGAAAAACTGATCAATACCTTTGTTTTTTCGTGCATTGATTATTGCAACGCCCTGCTCGCGGGAGTATCGAAAAATACCCTCAACAAACTCCAATATGTTCAAAACTCAGCTGCCAGAATCCTAACAAGGACAAGAACCCGAGAGCATATCACCCCTATCTTGGAGTCCCTACATTGGCTTCCCGTCAGGTTTCGTGTAGATTTTAAAATCCTCATGTTGACTTATAAGGCCTTACACGACTTTGCCCCACATTATCTATCTGAGCTTTTAACAGTTTGTACTCCCAGGCATGAGCTCTGTTCTTCGGAGTTAGGCCTCCTGACCATTCCCAAGACTCGTATGCGCACGATGGGTGACAGGGCTTTCTCTTCCTATGCTCCAAAACTTTGGAACTCTCTCCCCTGTGATATTAGACATGCAAACTCTCTTAGTGTTTTTAAAGTTTCTCTTAAAACGTATTTTTTTAGACTTGCTTATATGTAATTTGTATTTTTACTATTTCGTATCTATTTATCTATCTATTTACTATTTTTACTACTTATCTATCTTCTTTATTGTGTATTGACTGTTTATTTCTTTGTACTATGTGTAAAGCGCTTTGAGAATACCCTTTTAAAGGCGCGATATAAAATAAAGTTTATTATTATATTATTATGGTTGTTGACATGTCTTAATAACTGAGGGGATTATGATCAGATTAAGGTTAAGTTTAAAGTAAAAATGTTTAAATGTAATATATTTTTATCCTGGTCCTTATTTTAAATGGGTCATAAAAAAATCAATAATTATCGATATCGACCGACATGAAACACTGATATCGTGATACAGTTTTCAGCCATATCGCCCAGTTCTAATTAGTATTACTAATTACTAATTGGTAGATTTGCAAATGTACTCAGGCGAGGTGTTTTTGCAAATGGCCAGACTGACGGGTCAAAATTGAGTTTTCCTTGAACCCAGAGTCTGTCCCCTCAACTGGCAGTTACTCCAAACAGGCGGTTCCATCGTGCAGAAGCCTAAACAGAGAAATTAACAAAATTGCCCTTGTTGTCAGCCTGGACTCATTGCCTCCCTGCACCTAAAATACCCAATTGCTGATGTCCTGCATGTTGCCTGTGTTACGAGGTCAGAAATGTCCACGATTCACACACAGCCAGCGCCGGATCTGCCAGGCCAGGTGACTCCACTCACTGGAACTCACTGAAACAACTGTCGACTCACCACCTAGCACTAGAGGGGGCACTATCTGCAAGTACACAAATGTTCAAATAAACAACTTAATTGTAAATTTAAACCTCAATTTAAATCTTGCTTAAACCAAATTTAAATAATTAAGTGTGTAGTGCAAAGGAATTGGGGTCTATAATGACAGTCAGAATAAACTCGCTAAAAGAATTCCAAAGTTAAAATAATTCAAGAGAGAAAAAGAAAAATTAAAAATAAAGTAGAATATAATAAAAATGTAAAGACAAAAAATACAGAAAGACAAGGGGAGGGAATTGACTTATTTGGGGAGTGTCCACAAGAGGGAGTGCTTCCAGAAAGTGAATACAACATTAATCACATATAAATTGAATCTGGGTTGCTCAAACACAAAACCAAGTTTACAATGTTGCTTGCGTATCTCCACCAAAAATCTTCTGTAATAAATTACAGGCATTTAATTACTTAGCTCAAATTATGGGTGAAATATATAAATAATTAAATCATAACATGTTATGATTAATTATAATATAAATCGACAAAAAAGGGAATTATGCACATATATCGTGAATTAATTACAACGGATTATAATTAATTACATATATGGTTCAGGATTAGTTGTAGTTTAGAAAGACTGGTCTAGTTTGTCCAGCAAAATATCTGTTTCCATATCGACTATTATAAAACAGAATTATTCCTTTGGCCACGAAGAATAATTTCCTATTCTAGCATTAAATCATAAAGCAGTTTGCAGAATTGAAATGTAGAACTGACTTGATTTTCTGAATGAGCAGCAGAAACAATCAAGCATGAATAAAATGGATTTAATATATGAAACTACGAATACATAGGCTATACGCCTAATATACACAAAGAATACACATATATACAAAAGTAAAGTAAAAGACAGGAAAAGAGAGAAGACAAATACCCATTTTCCACCAAGGCAGTTTGAGTGCTGGTTCGGAGCCAGAGCCTAATTTCAAATCAGTTCTTTGTCTTTCGACACACAAAGCACCATCTCCAAACCAGGAAAAGTGGTTCGTAAGTAGCACCAAAACATTGCTGGGCTCGAAGTAAGAACCGTTTGCATCAGGGGCTGGGGGCGGGTTTACTGTGACCAACAAGAAACTTGAGACCGCCATTTTTGAAATAGCAGCTAATCGAGCTAATAGCAGCTTGATCGTAATCTCCGTCTATATACAAATTGGTGTAGGTTCGCAAAGCCATGAGCATCAACAGTAGTGAAATATCCGTGATTGTTAATGGAAGGCTTGTTCGAGATGCATCAGAGCAGCTCTGACCGATCCGGTGGGTTTGTAGAGCATACGACTCCTTGTGCTTTTGGGTCGTTCTCGCGGTACTTTGATGTCATGTGTCGATCGCTCTGCGGGAAGCCGATGCATCTCGAACAAGCCTGGTGTATTTGTGTTTGGCGCTGCAGTGCTAGCTTTGCTGTGAAATATGAGATGTATACAGTGATGTAAGTCCTGGCTCTGTGCTGGCTCTTTAGGCGGTAGAAAGGCAAACCTGTTCTTAGAAGGCTCATCAGTTGCACCAACTCCGAACTGGCACTAGCACTAGCTCTGGACTAGCACCTGGTTCATGCTGGTGGAAAGGGGGAAAAAGATTATCAAAACTTGCAGACAGTTCCTTAAAAGCCAGCAAAGAATCAGTATTACTTGGTTAGGTTGTTTAACTCAGCGCATCTAAGAGAGATTTAGCCCTCTGGCTTGTCAATCACTGCCATGAAGTTCCTTGTGAGAGATGTGCACAGATTGGCCCTCTGACTTGTCAATCACTGCCATGACGTTTCTTGTGAGAGATGTGCGCGGTCCACACTCCACAGGGGCCGCATGCAATGTTACCTGTGGTGAGTCCGACGTAATGAATCCACTAACACGACACAGCGAATGCCAGTGGTAAACAAACACTCGTGTTCCAATACTCGTGCATGAGTTTTGGGAGGTGCTCCCTCGAAATGAGCTGTGAAGGAGGGGGGGTTGTTCTTACGCATGCGCTCATTTCTAAAACTCACTAACAGTCTTTGGTTTCTCAGTCGACGAAAAGATCCTCTGTAGCACCTTTAAGACTAAACATGCCAGGGTGCAAAAGACATAAACACATAGATAAAAATGACATACTGATAAGCCTCATCTTTCCATTATTGTTAATAATAGTTGCAACCTGCACTCTTAAATGTGCATTGAAAATTTCCAGCTGATAAACCCCTGGGAACGCGATCACAGGGCCCCCTCCTGGATATTTGCTTAGGGCCTCCAATGTCTTGTATGCATGTTCAAAATAAAAATTTTCACCAGAAAATGTCTTCTGAAGAAGTAACATTATCCACTTTTGTTCATACCAACTGAGAAAGGTTTTACAATAAATCACACAACCAATGGTGCAAATTATTGTTATACAGTACTTTGTTCTCGATTTGTTCATGTTAAAATCATCAACTTTGCATGACTTCGTATATATAGTGTGTATTATCGTTATCCGTAACTGTATGGATTAAGCTAAAACGTGTGCTACTGTAACCTTATTCCCCAATGAACCATTGAAATGTCTAACCTGTCCAGCAGAAAAATAGCTCTGTGTCCATTTTTAGGTCACACAACCTTTCAAAAGCCCTGACGTCACTTATTCAAACACGTATTTCCTGCAAATTCATACCAGTATCACTCAGATTATAAAACATTATTACAAGCTTACTGTTATGAATTAAGCAAAGGTAAGGAGATCATTTTGAACACTGATTGATTATGTACTTGCTCAATAATTGATTTTGGATAATTTTTAACAAAAAAAAAGTTACAGACAGCAGCTCTAAACTTCATATGATGTGCAAGCTTTAAAATGAATCGTGAGAACTTGTCACATGATCATAAACAATAAAATTACTTGAGTGACCATCACATGTACTCTTTGCTGACAGACTTCCAGAAGTGCCATTGAAGGGCGCAAAAAAGCAGACTGGGATTTGTCCTATATTTGTTGTGAAGATGCTATAAATTGCAGAATGAAGATTTTCTTTTTCTCATTTCTCCAAATGCAGGTTAAGAGGCTGTGATCTGACGGATGAAGGTTGTTCTGCTCTGACTTCAGCTCTGAAATCAAACCCATCACACCTGAAACATCTGTACCTCAGTGAGAATAAACTAGGAGACTCTGGAGTGGAAAACCTCAGTGATCTACTGATGAACCCACAATGCAAACTGGAAAAACTACAGTTAGTATCCTTATAATGTACAGAGTGATACAATTTTTCGGTTTAGTTCATTTAAAACAACAGAGCTCAACACAAGTAATAGAGTTTATACCTCTCCACCTTCTGCTACACTTCATTTTAAATGTTTTTTAACAAGTAATAAATCTTAATGTAGCACTATGTATTTTTTTTTTCTCTCTCTCTGATTAATTTTCATCCACACAAGATTCAATATGGTGTCTGTCTTACCTGACTAAGGTCATTTGTGTCTATTTTCTTTCTCTTTCTGTCTTCAGTCTGTATGGATGCAGTATTACAGAGAAACAGTGTCTCATCCTGACTTCAGCTCTGAAATCAAACCCATCACACCTGAGAGATCTGGACCTCAGTGAGAATCAAATAAGTAACACAGGAGTGAATCACTTATGTGATGGACTGAAGGATTCACACTGTAAACTGGAGAGATTGAGGTCAGTAACATTCACATACAACAGTGGTTCTCAAATTTCTCAGGCAAAAATCACCAAGTGTCTTTAAATGCAAGCTTGTGGATCATATTTTGTTTAATATCAATAGACAATGAATCAAGCACTTATGAGACCCACAGCAGTTCTTTGACTCTTGCCCTTTTGCAGATCTATGGAATCTAATAAGACACATACACCACAATATTAACATTTAGAAGTTTTGAAAGCCAAATAAATGCATTTATAGTTTCAAAACTCCTCCCATCTGTTTAGAAGTGCTTGAAGTGCTCTGTCCGGTTGATCAATTGGTGCTCAACACCCCAAACACCCTGCAACCAGACCTGGTTGTGCTGCGTATCAACTGAGATGAGAACAACTAAAAGAATCAACATGTTTAAAGCCTAATCTATGTAACTTCTTTTTTATTTAAAAAAAATAACCCAATGTTATAAATCAGAGAGTGCAGAAAGATCAGTCTTCCAAACTGTGGCTTTTCTCAAATACACTTTGATAAACCTGTAATCCAGTAGTTTCCGGACTATTGCAATAACTTCTATGTAAAACTATGGAGGGAGTTTTGGCTGATCATCTCACCTCAACTGTGGCCTCTACGCTAGATCCACTTCAGTTTGCATAGATGAGTAATAGAGGCACAGATGACGCTGTGCTGACCCTGCTTAATACAGTTACAAAACATCTCATGTGTCCTAAAGCATTATTAGTAGATTATAGCTCTGCTTTATATTCAGTGAAGACACACATTCTCCTAAAAAGGCTTGTTGATTTTAATATTAATTATTATTAAAGTTGATTAAATTTCTTGCCATCACAGAGGGTCTGTTAGAGGTATTTTGTCTGATGTGTTCACTTTAAGCACAGTCTGCCCACAAGGCTGCATTCTTTCTCCTGTGCGTTTTTATTTTAAGGAGTTTATGATTAAGGAGGATCATTTTAGATAATTTAAATATAATGATGATATGGCCTTAGTTGGCCTAATGGATAAAACAAACTCTTTACATGATGTTGCCTACCTGGCTCACATTAGAAATCGGTGTCCCTAAGACAAAAAAAATTAATTATGTGCACAAAACGACACATGATAATCCAGTCAATTTCACTTGAGAGCAAACAAGTTGAAATTGTGAAACATTTTAGATATCTTGGTTCAGTTCTGGACTCCCAAGTGAGCTTCGCTGAAAATTCAAAGCACATTTTCAAAAGATGCACGCTATGACTTTTTTTTTTTTTTTTTTTAATAACATTGTCTGTTTAGACAAATTTCCACTTTGGTGGACTATAAAGATATAAAATAAAAACAATAATATTGAAATTTAATTTAATGAATATTAGAATTCCCCTTAGTCATATGTATTGTGGTCTTATGAAACTAAGATGATCTCTGTCTGTTTGTCTCTTTCTAGTCTGAAAGGCTGTGGCATTACAGATGTTTCTTCTTTAACTCAGTGTTTGACAAACACAAAAGCACTGCAGTTTTTAAAAGAGCTTGATCTGAGAAACAACATGATCAGAGACTCAAAGCAGCTCAAAGACTTGATACGAGACTCAAACTGTAAACTGACGTGAGTAAACATCTGTGATGTTAAAGATACTTTCATTTACCTCTGACACTTGGACAATCTTTACATATATGTGAAAGGAAAATATAATTAAGGTTTACTGAAACAAAGGGAGCAAAATTGAAATTGATTTAGCGTTTTTAAGTTCAGACTTAAAAATCATGGATCTCTCTTACCATGATGTGCTACAAAAGTTATCGTAAGTTTCAGGTTAGAGTTTAGAGTTGGTTTGGGGTTTATGGAAGCACATGTGTAGCAATATTCAATTTGAAATATAATATGTAAAATGGCAATGCATTTATGTATTTAAATTGACATTTTCTGTATTATATGTGCAATGTTTGGAGCAAAATTATCATTCAAATTCAATAATATAATTTACATTTGCTGTTTCCTACACTATTTTAAAATATAATTTAAACATATATTTTAACGCTTTATAAGTTGCAAAATTAAAATAAAGTTGTAGCAAAATTACCATTTAAATGTTATTTTTTTATTGCATTTACACTCACAGTTAAGACAATAGAGATTGCATTTTCATTAAATGTCCCGCAATGAATGTAGTGTCTTAACTGTGAGTGTAAATGCATTAAAAAAAAAAAAAAAAACATTTAAATGGTCATTTTGCTACAATTTTTGCTTGAACATTTAAACAGATATATAATCATTTCTGTATTACATTTTAATTTTAATTTTGCAACTGATAAAGCATTAAAATAATTGAACAATAATTTCGCTTCAAACATTGCACATAATTTGGAAAATGTCGGTTTAAATACAGAAATGCATTGCCATTTTGTATTACTATTTAAAATTACTACTAATTCAAACAGCATTAATAGAAACATACATGTACATATAAGTGATATTGAATGATTATTGTTGGTTTGGTGTTAATAATAAATGCTCATTTTGTTTTTTATTTACAGGTGAAACAGATTGAGAAGATGTAAGAGCAGAGATGAAGTGGATTAACAAGAATATATAGAAGTCTTTAGTATAAGGCCTACAATCATAATGATATTGGGATTAAATTCACCATATTAAAGCAATTACAATATTGCTAATCATAACTGTGATTGCCAATTTAGTACTCAAATTATTCAAGTGATATAAACTGAAAGTGAATGTTAAATTTTTGTGGGCTACATTTCTTAATGCCGTTCCATCATTTTATATTTGTATATTTCAATTTGTAGTTGATGCCATTTTATTTTATTGTATTGTAATATGTGTTGATATTGTAAATATACGAATAAAAGCTTGATCGTTTTCTTTAGTTTGAAAGGCAAATTGAGTTTTGAGAAGAATTGTTTGAGAACAATGTTAGACTGTTTAATAAAGATAAACACTATATAACTCATTCTCATCTCACTGGCAGTTATGACAATCATTGACATCATTAACTTTGTACTGATCATGTTTTGAGATCTGTTCATGTCTGAGTTTCTCAGTTAATCTTGTAATCTGTTAATTTATTCAGTTTAGTTCTTCTTCGTTCTCTCTCTGTTTATTTCTATGATTACTGATTAAGTTCTGCTCAGGTGTGTCTTGTTAATTAGTCTCATTAGTTCTTCTGTTTGTTCTCACACTAAAGCCTTTTAAGCCCCCTTTTCTGGTTGTTTGGTTCAAAGTTGTTTTGTTCAGTCAAAAATGCAAAGAAAAGGAAGCATACAATTGAGCAGGATGAGGACATAAACTATAGCCTCTGTAAGCTTCTCAAACTTGAATGTGTAAAATTGTCAAATTAAACCTAGAAATCATTAAATTAGAGGAGTTAAAGCCTCTTGCTACTCCATCAACTTTCACACTCGCTCTTACTGTTGGAATGTAAAATCAGTGAAGATTGACCAACAAGAAGCGCATATAACAGATGTGAAACCTTAACACTGTATTGACCAGTGTTTCAGTTTTATTTCATTCAATTACTTCACTAACAATGATTGTTATTAAATAAATACTACATTATCAGAATATTGAGTTGTTGCATATTAGAGTTTACAAGTGGGTGCAGAGACGAATGGAGGTGAGATGAATGTACTGCACTGGAAATCACACTCATTTGACATTGAAATATCATCTTCCAAAACATCCTGTATTAATGTGTGAACTGGGAAAGTTTAGACTGTGAGGTCTTTCATGTGACATCGCTGCAGAGGAAGTATGGTGTTAGATTTTGCAGTATTTGGCCGTGCAGTCGTTTGGGTGGCTCGCCAATGTATTGGATTTCTCTAATACATAAAATAAGTAAGCTTGGCCAGAGTTCTTATGGGAAGAAGATTTTATTGAAGGTAGTAGTGTAGCACAGTTCTTCAGCAGCGATGTTAGCGTCTCAGCCTTCAAAACATCTTAACCCAAAGTTCTGTCTGTGGGACAGAACTTTATACATGAAGACAAAAGGGTTACAAACAATAGAACACTGTTAGGACCTCCCACAGGAGATCGATCTACCCTGTGATCTGCTATGAGCAATGCTGTTTCTTTGTCATTCACACCCATCAGTTTCTGTGGGCCATACGTCTGTATTGGCCATTTGGTTCACACCTTTACAAACACAGAGTTGATTGCATCTGCGGCACAGTCACAATGTAAATGCATCTAACTAAAGATAATGAAAATAAACATAATCTTTCAATCCCTCCTCTGATCATTTTTGATCATAAAACAAACTTCCATAAATCATGTATACAGCATGCTACATACAGGTTTCATTAATCAATGTAATGACAGAATAAGTGTTTATGATGAAGACTGCATCCTCCTGAATGCTTGAGTCCTTTCTTATTTTGACATTGTGGTCTTGAGGAAGTGGCGGATAGTGTTGTTTTCTGTGGACGTTCAGGCACGTTCAGCTAGGTGGCCAGTGCAGTGCGGTCTAGGTGTTGGACGTCTTTGGTCATTATCTGGAGTGCTGAAACACCTGCAATCACACAAAAGAGAAAAGGGAAACGTATCTTGCCAAGGAAAATATTTTAATCAAATAACACTTAACTGCTCCTAAAACTGTCCCCATTTAATATTGGCAGGACACTGTGTTTATCAGTGGATGTATGTTTATGTCTTCGTCCTCAGGCGACAAGCTAGAGCCTAAAAACCCTAGTCCTGCCATTTCTGGACTCTGATAAAACACTACTGCCATCTATCCCTCATCTCTAGATAGATGTTTCAAATCCCACTGGCTCACGTCGATCCACTTTTCTTTTCTTTGCACCTTAACTGCTCCATCAGCTACCAAGAGATCCTGATGTGGGCTTTTCCACCTGGATTCTTGCTGTGACCTCTGAGTTTTTTTTAATTGTTAATCTACCATGGCCCCCCTTTGGAGGTGTCAAAACTTTATCCTTGGCATTGTGTACTGCCAGGCTGAGTCTTTCATCAGTTTGGACAAGGCTGTCAGATGTTAGATTTTCATTGGGCATGGGCCGGCCTGTGACATGTTCAAAGACGCTTAGTCCTGTTTTCCTGTGGTCATCCTCACTGCATTGGTCATCTTCATGCAGTTCAACTCCATTTGTCATCAATGATGTTTTTTCTTTGTGCACTTCATTCTGCATCCGTTTACTGTCTGGTTGTCTGTCATGGTCAAGTTGTCTTAATGCCGCTGTATGTGCACCTCTCTCCTTTACGGCTTGTTTAGCAGCACCGTCTACTAGGACATCATCTTTGGCTTCAGTTGTTGAAACTTCTGTGTATGCTTTCACCTTATTTGCATACACATGGAGTACAGTACATCAGTTGTTGGATGAGATGTCACTAGTTGGTGCTGCAGAGTGTAGCGAGGTACAGTTATTAATCAATTTATGGATGAAATATGAATATCATAATTCAGAAAGCTTTATGACGTTCATATATCGACCCAACGGGGAATTAAACATATATGGTGAATTAACTACAACGAATTATAATCAATCACATATATGATTAGTTCTGGTTGAATAATTATGTGGAAAACTATCAGTTCGTCCACCGAAACGGACAATTATCCACAGATTATCATGACAGAAATGTTATTCTCGGGCCGAGAGACTAACTTTCTATCATAGCCTTCAAATATAGAGCAAGGATATTAGAATCAGAACGTTAAAGTGACTCGGTTGTTGCTAAAATGAGCAAGTGAACAAAAAGCATGGATAAAATGAGTTTAATATACGAAACGGGTAATACACAGGTTATACGGCTAAATGGACACAAGTAAATACAAATACATACAAAGTAGAGGGAAAGGCAGAAACGAAAGAGATGATCAAAGCAGGTCAAATTGCAACAGTTCACCTTTAAGAGCCAGCAAGGAAACTCAGTATTTAAGATCGTAAAAACGTTATACTTGCATAGGTTAGTCAGGGTGCTTGGAGTTTCGGAGCGCTCGGTTTGATAGTTGCTTCTTCTTCCGGAGGTTGTTTCGGCGAAGTTTCAAACGAAGGTTTAACTGTTGTAATATGACCGGAAAATAAAGAAGAGAGTCCAGTCTTGACGGCAGGAACTCGTGCAGAAAACTTGTGCCACCAAAAGACGCGTGTCATGGTGTTTTAAAGACAACAAACCAGAACGCCTTACTGATAACGTCCTCCAATGATAGCGTTGCAATTTGGCGGGTTTCCACATTCCTTTGTCCTGTCTCCCGAATAAATTTATGGTATGTTGAATCAGTGCATTTCCTTCATAGTATTATTAAACATTGAACGATGCATTTGGCAGAAATGTAACGTACATGAGTGAATAGCTCGGATTCACAGCTTTACGGAGAGATCAAACTCGACAGGTGTCGCTCGTCATATAAAGAAGATACACTTTACACTCTATTACTATCGTTTAACATGAAAACTAACCTACTACAGTCAATTCTACGATTCTATACTAGTAACACATACATGCAGCGAGCACTACAATGGCAGGTACATTCATATTTGCAGGTATAATATTTGTGTATACAGTCTTTGTATGTGAGTGTGTGTCTGTGGGTGCGTGCGTGTATTTTCTCTTTTTATGACCGTTTGGAATTCGGGCCTGTCTTTCGAAACCCGATCCGTGGCGTTCGCATCTCCTTTGAAGTCACAGAGGAGAGGTTTGGGACTTATCGAAATAGTCATAAAAAGAAGGTCTCGTGATCCATTAGTGTCTGCCGGGCCGGAATCGATGTAAGATTTACAAACCAAAGTTCCGTGAATTGAGGCTTAAACACAGTTTATGGTGGGACCTGCTCATCCTTGAGACTGTGCAGACCCTACAAGAGAGAGGTTCTTCAGTTTTCCTGCGGCTCAAAAGCTTTCAGCAGAGTCTGCTTTTGTTTGTCTGTCAGCTGCTGAAACCTCTTCAACAAGTTGCCCTCATCATCACTTTGATGTGTTAAAATCAACTTGCAATCACGAACCCAGTGTCCTTCTTCGTTGCAGTACCTGCATCTTCCTTGACTTTTTGCTTTTGAGTATCTCACATATTCATGTTCTTCATACCCCGTTGTCCTGTTGTTGAATGACAAGGTTTTGGTTTGCAAAGCTCTGAGATTGACTTCCTGTGCTCTTTCAATCTTTGCTGACCATTCAACAATCTGCATGAATGCTGTTCCAATGCTGTCCCAGTCATCATACCTGATTTTAAGAGCTTTAGAAATCTCAGGTTTCAGTCCATTTACAAATGCGGTTTTAAAAGGCATGCAAGTATCTTATAATTTTAGCCCAATTAACTTCTGCAGGTTTAAGTTCAAACAAGAATGTTTGTACAGCTTCCCATCCAGCCTCAATGTTCGCTTGAGACTCACCAGTCCTTCTTTCAACACTTTCTGTTAAAGGTGCTCTTGATTCAAAAATTGAATTTACCTTGGCATAGTTAAATAACAAGAGTTCAGTACATGGAAAAGACATACAGTGAGTCTCAAACCCCACTGTTTCCTCCTTCTTATATAAATCTCATTTGTTTAAACGACCTCCGAAGAACAGGCGAATCTCAACATAACACCGACTGTTACGTAACAGTCGGGGTGTGCGCCCCCAATAATTGCATAATGCCAGCCCATGATGTTTCCAACATTATAAAAGGCATTAGACAAGGGCAGCCAGTTAACGTCTGGAACTGCACACAGCCGAATCATCAGACTAGGTAAGCAAGCAAGAACAACAGCGAAAAATGGCAGATGGAGCAATAATAACTGACATGATCCATGATAGCATGATATTTTTACTGATATTTGTAAATTGTCTTTCTAAATGTTTCGTTAGCATGTTGCTAATGTACTGTTAAATGAGGTTAAAGTTACCATCGTTTCTTACTGTATTCACGGAGACGAGCCGTCGCTATTTTCATTTTTTGAACACTTGCAGTCTGTATAATGCATAAACACAACTTCATTCTTTATAAATCTCTCCAACAGTGTAGCAATAGCAGTTTAGCCACGGAGGACAGCCTCAAATTCACTCAGAATAAAACTTTAACACCAAAATAAATACTTTACTCACATAATTCGAAGCATGCATGCAGCATGCATGACGAACATCTAGTAAAGATCCATTTGAGGGTTATATTAGCTGTGTGAACTTTGTAAATGTGCTGTAATCAGGCTGTAATATAGTCGACAGCTCGTGTGGCAGGAAGCATGCGATTTAAGGGGGCGGTGCCGAGTGTAAATCAGTGCATTGTTAATGATGCCCAAAAATAGGCAGGTAAAAAAATTAATTTACAAAAAATCTGTGGGGTATTTTGAGCTGAAACTTCACAGACACATTCAGGGGACACCTTACACTTATATTACATCTTGTGAAAGAACGTTCTTGGGCACCTTTAATCTCTTTAATCTCTTTAATCTCTTTTGGTCATTGTCCCTTAAATTCACATTAACAATCATCACTCCGTCTAGTGGGTGCAAATTGTAGATTATCTGCAAACGCTAAAGAAATTGCCAAGCTTTCCGTGGTTGTTTGTACACATCTGGCAAATCTTTTGACCATTTGTCAACTTGCTCTGGAGTAGCTGGCTGGTATGTTCTGTGTGGAACATATTTCTTTACCACTTTTGTGACAGTTCGAGTTCGTCATTCACCATTTTCCTCATACTCCTCCTCATTGTCAATTTCAGCTTCAGTCCTTCTGTTTTTGACAATAACAGGAGCAAGCCTAACCTTCAAGTTGTCATTTATGATATAATCATGTGTGTTTACATCGCTGTCAGAGTTCACTGTGGAAATGCTGTCACTTTCTCCAAGCAAATAAAGGTCTTGTTGATCCTCATTCTGGAGATCACTGAATGGATAGAGAAACTCTTGTTCTGCTTTGCTGCTAGATCTTATGGAATGACTCTTTTTTTCCAGAACAGTCTTTTGATTCCAATCATTTGGAAAGCAAATTTAATAACTTGGTCTTCTCATTTAGTAGTCTTTCTTTGGCTTTCTTTTCAATCTGCAATTGTTCAGCCAGTGCTCGAACCTTTGCTTTCTCTGCTTTGTTCTCATGTAGTAATTTGTCAGTCTCACACTTCTGTAGATGCTGTTGAATTAGTTTGACCAAAATTACAGACAAGCCATCTCTGTGTTTGCTCTTGAGCGCTGCATCTTAATGTCCAGCAAGGCCCATTGCCCATTCTCTGAGTGACTAATGGTGTACTTCTGGCAGATGTCACCCTGGCACTTCCTTAGTCCCAGCCTTTTGTCCAAATATTCATTCAGATTTTCCATCATCTGATCAGTAGTAACATTTGGAGGTTCTGTTCCATGTCTTTCTGTTGTTGGTCTCAATGCAGGGCCATTACCCTTGCTTCGTGCAGACTCAGCCATGGCAAGTACAGGAGATGTGCCCTCAGAGGTGTGAAACAGAACAAAAGGTGTTAGAGCCGTTAAGGTGCTTATTCAGATTTAAATTCACAGAAATCTTTTAGACTGAACATTTCAGATACCCAGACAAATCAAACATGTTTTCAAAATACAAAATTGTGCATTATGGACTCTACTTGTACTCCTAACAAGTTTTCAATATTACTGTTAAGACAAAACATTCATTTTCAGGCTAATTTCCTTGTTTAATTTCTGAAAACTTCTGACTGAAAAGACTTGTTCTATTCTTTTTGAGTCCTAGCTCACAAGGCTGAATTTAGTTCATATTGGTCTCTTAGACAATTTACTTTAGATCTTTCCGCATCTTTCATTGGAAGGCAAATAAACGTATAGTTCCAAGGCTTTATGCCATCATCTTCTCACCCAATTAGGGCATTTATTTCAAAACTAAAATAGAGGCTACTGAATAAGCACCCAGTCAAGAAATTATAATTCTTGCAGCAACATCAGTCCCAAACATTCTATGGTTTCTGCAGTCTCTGAATGAATGGACTAAACTGTTTCTTTAACAATTTCTACAGACACAAAGAGAAAGGACCAAGCCTTTGCTTCTACAATCTCTTAATGGACGGACAAAATTGTTTCTCAAACAATTCCTACACACAAACCGTGTACTATATATCTGTGGCTCCTACAGTCTCATGAGAATGGACTAAACCTCTTCCTTAAATGATTCCTACAGGCTCAAGAGAACAGGGCCAAGCTATAAACCTTATTTCTATAGCTCCTACAGTCTCAAGATAATTAACTAAACATTTAAAAGGTTCCTACAGACTCACAAGAAAGGCCCAAGCCTAAAATTCTCAACAGTGCTACACTGTATGTAACTACACTACAAATTTTACTGGTTACTTATTATTATTATTCTTTTTTTTCTTTAAGTTCTTTTAAGAGAGCTGATAAGTTTCACTCACTAAATTAGGATATTTGAGACAGAATACAGTTGATTAAAATAAATTGTATCCACAGATGCAGTCTGTTGATCTTCAACATAAAAACTGTAGAATCTCCAAGACTCCAATCTCCTTTTGTGTTCACTTCTTGTTGCAGTTGGTGAGTTCTCTTCTTGTCAGTCTCTCCTGGCTGGCACGCCAAATTGTTAGATTTTGCAGTATTTGGCCGTGCAGTCGTTTTGGTGGCTCACCAATGTATTAGATTTCTCTATTACATAAAATAAGTAAGCTTGACCAGAGTTCTTGTGGGGAGAAGAATTTATTGAAGGTAGTAGTGTAGCACAGTTCTTCAGCAGCGATGTTAGCGTGTCAGCCTTCAAAACATCTTAACCCAAAGTTCTGTCTGTGGGAAAGAACTTTATACATGAAGACAAAAGGGTTACAAACAATAGAACACTGTTAGGACCTCCCACAGGAGATCGATCTACCCTGTGATCTGCTCTGAGCAATGCTGTTTCTTTGTCTATCACACCCATCAGTTTCTGTGGGCCATACGCTTGTATGGGCCATTTGGTTCACACCTTTACAAACACAGAGTTGATTGCATCTGAGGCACAGTCACAACGTACATGCATCTAACTAAAGATAATGAAAATACACATAATCTTTCAATGGGTAAACTTATTTCCCTGTGTATAGTCCCTAGGGTGGCGTAGTCAGGAGTTTGGCTTCAATTCCCAACTGTCCCTAAAGCCCTAACTAACCAACTCATTTAACTACAGCCACAAGAAAAGCAATTTAAAGTCACTGCAAATGTAAATGGTACAAAATAATTGTGATAATGTTGGTTAATGACTGTAAATTGACTGCTGTACTAACTTTTATTGCAGTGTGGATACTTATATCAATGAAATCTCACTTTTCTATGAATTAAAAAATGAGGACTTTCCCCCAGTTTTTGTTCCTAATACTATTATTATAATTGATTATTATTAACTTTTTAGGTAAAACTGACCATAACTGGTTTTAATACAATTAATCAACTACTCTATGAAAAATAATCTGCATATACTATACTGTTTTTGCAATACAATTTCATTACAACAACAAACTTCTTAAGCAGTTAAGTAAACAGGAAGATATAAAATAAAGGAACAAATTATCAACAATAGGACGAATTACATTGACAGGTTTTTTTTAGCTCTAGCCAAGTGCTCAAGTAAGAAATACTGTACAGAAACAACTGATGAAATATGAAATAAATACAATACAGTAATTTGTAACTAATAAAAAGCTTAAATAAAGAGGAAAGTTAATTGCTTCTTTGAAAATTGTTCTTTTAAAAAATACTATAAGAGGTCCAAGTGTCACGAACACAGCTTCTCCGGCGCATCCTCCGGACCACCGGAGGGAGCCATCCCCTGAATATTGACTGTTCGTATCTGGACTCCATTTCCCATAGACCCGCATTCCTGGGACTGATTACCCATGCACCTGCACCATATCACACTCACACTATTTAAGACACACACACACACTCTCAGTCGCAAAGTCTTGATTTGCTGTAGTGATCATTTCTGAGCGTTTATTGTGGACTGAACTGCTGTTATTACCTGGACTGAATATCTGCTGAACCTTGCCACCTGCCTCGACTCTTGCCTGTTTATCGACCTTGTGATTGTTAGCCGCCTGTCTTGAACTCTGCCTGTTACCCGTTTATGCCTGTTTGCTGCCAGCCTCGACTCTTGCCTGTCCCCGACTACGGAACTGTCTTGCCCCTGTTTAAGACTAACGCTATTAATAAAACTGCAAATGGATCCTCTGTCTTCCGACCCATCGTTACAGAAGACTTCGCCATCCAAATCAACAACCCATGTTATATTCCACGGAGGCCAGTCGGATCTCCTTCGTATGTTCGTTGCTTACCGGGAGGGCGTTGGATTGGGCCACTGCCATCTGGCAGGACGATGGTTCCATATTCCCCACCTTTGCTAACTTCCTTCAACGATTCCGGGATCAACTACTTTCACTCACTCAAGGTAACACCACGGCGGCAGAGTATGCTTTATAATTTTGCACACTGGCTGCACAGACTAACTGGGTGGAGGATTCATTAAAGCTTCTGTTCCGCCGAGGACTCTCAATGGATTTACAGGCTGAACTTGCATGCCGAGACGAGGGCAGCTCTCTAAATTCCTTCATTGATCTAACCATACACATCGACAACCTACTACGTACACGGCGACCTACTCGTTTATCCAGCCCTGATACCCCAGTCTCTGAGGCCATGCAGCTTGGCTACACACCCCTCAAACCCGATGAGAGAGAGAAGACGTCAAATGCACCTGTTTCTACTGTGGTCAAACTGGTCATCTTAAAGCTACCTGCCCAATCCGTCCAACGGCATCCTATTCCAAAGGGGTGAGTTCTCTACAACAGTACAACTACGCATCCCATTGCTTAAAAATTCCCATACAACTCTCTATTAATGAACAAACCGTTTCCTCACACGCGCTCTTGGATTCGGGGGCGGCTGGAAACTTTATATCTGACACGTTCATCAAAGAACACAACATCCCACTCATTGACTGTACTTCATTGACAGTGGAGGCGTTAGACGGTAAATCCATCGGAGGAGGGAGAATTACTCACACTACATCGACATTGAAGCTCCAAACCGGTCTCCTGCATCATGAGTTCATCAGTTTCTATGTCATACACTTGCCACAAAACCCCATTATCCTTGGTCTGCCTTGGCTTCGTTCACACAACCCACACATTTCATGGATGGAGGGAGAAATTATTTAATGGAGCCCGCACTGCCAGGAAAACTGCTTGCGTCTATAAAGCCCATACCGCTACACTCATGGAAAATAGAAGAGAGAATTCCCGAAGGACTGAACATTCCTCCCGAGTATTCTGATCTGGCGATAGCTTTTAGTAAGCAGAAATCCACCGAATTACCTCCACATCGCCCCAGCGACTGTGCCATCGACCTGCTACCTGGAATAACGCTCCCCAAGGGAAGGATTTTTTCCCCTGTCACAGCCTGAAACTGCGGCCATGCAAACTTACATAGAAGGGGAGCTAGCTAAGGGATTTATCCGTCCATCCACGTCACCCGCATCTGCGGGATTCTTTTTCGTCAAGAAGGACGGAGGGCTGAGACCATGCATTGATTACAGAGCTCTAAATGAAATGACGGTGAAATTTCGCTACCCCCTACCTCTCGTACCAGCAGCCCTTGAACAACTCAGACAGGCAAGATTCTTCACAAAACTTGATCTCCGATGTGCCTACAATCTCATTCGCATTCGAGAGGGGGACGAATGGAAAACGGCCTTCTCAACGACCACTGGACACTGAGACCCTCGTTATGCCGTTCGGCCTGTCCAACAGTCCCGCTGTATTCCAGTCCTACATCAATGACGTCTTCAGAGATATGCTGAATCGTTGGGTCATAGTATACATTGACGACATTCTGATTTATTCCGGTTCCATCGAAGAACACATCCAACATGTCAGGGCGGTTCTACAAAGATTGATCGATCATCACCTGTACGCTAAAGCAGAAAAGTGTGAGTTCCATCAAACCTCCACTACCTTCCTAGGTTACGTCATTAGTTCAGATGGAGTGGCCATGGATGACAACAAGGTGAGAGCTGTATTGGATTGGCCCAAACCACACACCCTGAAGGAACTACAACGATTCCTGGGTTTCGCAAACTTCTACAGACGCTTTATTCGAAACTTCAGCTGTGTAGCAGCTCCCTTGACCGCCATGACCAAACGCTCATCCTCTCGTCTGTCTTGGTCTGAAGAAGCAATCCAAGCCTTTCAAGAATTAAAGAACCGTTTCACTACCGCTCCTATACTTCATCACCCAAACCCCGAACTTCCTTTTATAGTCGAGGTGGACTCTTCTAATACAGGCATTGGGGCTATCTTATCTCAACGGCAGGGTAACCCAGAAAAAAATGTTCCCTTGTGCTTTCTACTCACGTAAACTATCCGCGGCTGAGCGTAACTATGACGTAGGGGACAGAGAACTGTTAGCCATGAAGGCGGCCCTGGAAGAGTGGCGTCATTGGCTGGAGGGAGCCAAGCATCCATTCACCGTGTTCACTGACCACAAGAACCTAGAGTACCTCCGCACCGCTAAATGCCTGAATCCCCGCCAAGCACGCTGGGCCATGTTCTTCACCCGATTCCAGTTCCACGTCACCTATAGACCTGGTTCCAAAAACACTAAAGCAGACGCACTATCATGCCAAACTGAAAACATTGATCAAGTTCAACCCGAAGAACGAATCATTCCAGAAGCTCTCGTTCTTGCACCCATACAATGGGACATAATCACCAAAATCACACAAGCCAACGAACAAACCGCTCCACCCGCTACCTGTCCACCGGACCGCAGCTATGTACCAGCACCTTTGAAAGAAAGGGTTCTGCACCATGTCCATGACTCACCCAGCTCTGGCCATCCGGGAGTCACTGCTACACTACTTCAGAACCGATTCTGGTGGGAAACCATGCCTCAAGACGACACAAAATTCATCCGACAATGCACAGCCTGTCAAACATCAAAATCACCCCACCAAGCACCCGCTGGTTTATTACAACCCCTTCCCATTCCTCAATGCCCCTGGTCACACATCGCCATAGACTTTGTTACAGACTTCCCACCTTCTCAGGGAAACACCACCATTCTAACAGTAGTTGATCGATTCTCTAAAGCCTGCCGTCTGATTCCTCTTCCCAAACTACCCACAGCTCTCGAGACCGCGGAATTGTTATGTAACTATGTATTTCGTCTGTATGGATTACCTGAGGATATTGTGTCAGACAGGGGTCCCCAGTTCACGTCACGGGTTTGGTCTGCATTCTTTAAAAACCTCAACATAAACATTAGTCTCACTTCAAGCTACCACCCCGAATCGAATGGTCAAACGGAACGACTCAACCAAGAGCTCACACGATTTCTACGAACTTATTGTCAGAAACAACAATCTGAATGGAGTCGCTATCTGATGTGGGCAGAATATGCTCAGAACTCCCTACGGAAACCTTCTACGGGAATGACCCCCTTCCAGTGTGTCCTAGGCTTCCAACCACCCATGTTCCCTTGGTCAGGGGAACCATCTGAGCTTCCGGCAGTCAACTCCTGGATGCAGGGGAGTGAGGAGACCTGGATTCTGGCTCATCACCATCTACAACGAGCGGTCAGGAGACAGGAGGAGCAGGCTAACCGTCATCGCCGGCCCAATCCTCAGTATGCCGTTGGTCAATGGGTCTGGTTGTCCACCCGGGACCTACGAATGAGACTCCCAAGCAAGAAACTCAGTCCCAGGTATGTCGGGCCTTTCCAAAT
Organism: Chanodichthys erythropterus; assembly: GCF_024489055.1. Lineage (NCBI taxonomy): Eukaryota > Metazoa > Chordata > Actinopteri > Cypriniformes > Xenocyprididae > Chanodichthys > Chanodichthys erythropterus. The sequence continues at coordinate 44,833,387 of NC_090234.1, read as the reverse complement.
TCTCAAACAAATTACCCCAGTATCATTCCGTCTAGATTTACCTGCTAATTATCGCATTTCTCCCACTTTTCATGTTTCCCTGCTGAAACCCTCCGGGGGTCTGAGGAGGGGCCCGGAGGAGGCTGAGGGTCCAAATCCCCCCACCACTGATGATCGAGGGCGAGGAGGCTTACCAAGTTCGAGGGCTACTCTATTCCCGGCGCCGGGGTCCGAGGCTCCAGTATCTCGTTGACTGGGAGGGGTACGGTCCAGAGGAGCGATCCTGGGTCAACGCGAATGACATCCTGGACCCCACTCTTGTGGAAGAATTCCACCGGACGCATCCGGAGAGACCGGCCCCGCGACCTCGTGGAAGGCCTCGGCGCCCGCCGCCTCACGTCAGGAGCCGCTCGCAGGGTGGGGGCTCTGTCACGAACACAGCTTCTCCGGCGCATCCTCCGGACCACCGGAGGGAGCCATCCCCTGAATATTGACTGTTCGTATCTGGACTCCATTTCCCATAGGCCCGCATTCCTGGGACTGATTACCCATGCACCTGCACCATATCACACTCACACTATTTAAGACACACACACACTCTCAGTCGCGAAGTCTTGATTTCCTGTAGTGATCATTTCTGAGCGTTTATTGTGGACTGAACTTCTGTTATTACCTGGGCTGAATATCTCTGCTGAACCTTGCCGCCTGCCTCGACTCTTGCCTGTTTATCGACCTTGTGATTGTTAGCCGCCTGTCTTGAACTCTGCCTGTTACCCGTTTATGCCTGTTTGCTGCCAGCCTCGACTCTTGCCTGTCCCCGACTACGGAACTGTCTTGCCCCTGTTTAAGACTAACGCTATTAATAAAACTGCAACTGGATCCTCTGTCTTCCGACCCATCATTACACTAAGCATGGGCCAAATGTTATCAAAATATTCGCTAGAAGTGTTGTGAATATATATAAGCAAATTACATTTTTAAATGTTAATTAAATGTTTATTTGACTTAAATAAACTTGTAGTTTCCTTGTACATTTACAGTAAACACAACAGTTCACACAAATACAGCTTTATAAAATATACAAATATTTATAAAATATACAAAATTATGAAATTAAAATATATTATTTCAGTACACACTATATATTTGGATATCTAATCAATGTCTGAGATCCTGACTCTCTGAGGTCATTAAAAATCCCAGATGTTCTTCAAAAAATAGTAGGGGTTTAACCCCAGCATACTGGCCATTTTGCCCACTGGACTCTGTCATCATGGCCTCAATCATTCCCATACATATGCTGCGTTCCAATTCACCTACTTATACTACGCCCTAAAAGTATGTACTCTTTCTGTAAACAAAAAGTAGTTACTAGTGTGTTGCAAAAGAGTAGACAAGCTTTGGGACATACTATCACGTCAGGCCCGTCGCCAAGGGGGGGCATTAGGGGGCAGTGCCCCCCCCAGATGACACAACGTGCCCCCCTAATAGTCATCCAGCAAACTTCCGATTGAGAGCAAAACCTTATTTGTGGATCTGGCTATTTACATATTCCAGAACGAAATGTCTTCAGCAGCATTTAGATCATAGGAAAACTCTCTCTACAACGGTAACTTTAAATAACACATTGTCCTCAGAAATATGAAATAGAAATTAGGCAGAGTGTGTGTGGTTCGGCGATGGACTTGAGACTATTTTCTCACTCAAACCACTGCCTACCTGCTGCTGCTTCTGATTGCTTGTAGAGGGAAAAACTGCACATAACTACTGGTCTAGGATCAGTTAATATTAGCATATTGGCGAAACATATTTGGCAAATGATCCAGTGCGCCCCTGTGTTTGCGCTCTGAAGAACGACAATACTTTACAACGTTGAAGTGTTGAGCATTGTAGCTAATCACAAACAAATCTGTTGATTTCTGGAACGAATTATAATGAGGGAATATTTGTTCAGTGCTAACTTAAACACCTCTGACTTGTCATTGCGTTCCAGAAATCAACAGATTTTGGTTAACAAACAATTATGTAAATTGTTATGTAATTATGCAGTCAGTTTAATTCATTGTTACAGAACTTCTTGAGATCTCAATGAACTAAGATGAGCGAGATTTTTTACTGATTATAAAGAGAGCGCCTTTTGCGCACTCTCTGCCAAATTCCGTGTGCGTAATCTGTTAAAATTAGCAGTGGTTTGTGAACGTAAACACTTTATTAACAAATAATAATTTATCAGCAGTGTTTATGTTGGGATATGTAGGTTGTGCTGTGACAAGTAAGTTAAAGCTATTTCGAGGAAATCTGTTTAAATATGTCTTTAAATGGAAATCGCATCTCCTTAACCCTGGAGTTGGTTCACCCTCCGCCTGAGCAGAAAATTCATATTTAACGCATTATTACACAAAACGGAACTCGAAACATAATTAGGCCGTATTTATTAATGACTATCACTCGGAGACCTGCCGCCTTCAACTATTTTAATGGTGAGTACACTCAAAAGTCTTAGTTACACTTAAATATGCTACAGATGTAGGCTAGCCTATTTATTGCTATTTTGGTATGTATCATGTTTATGATTGTGCTGTTCGAGGAATTGAAAAGCTTTTGTGTCTCGTTTTTGCAAAGTATATTGCCATAATGCAAAGGGGTTTCATTTTTGGTGTAGTTTAATTAGGATCGACTATCTTGTGTTTTTGTGGTAATATAGAACTTTATTTCATTATAGTCTATTTCATTAATAATAAATACGGGACATTATTATTTTGGCGAACGTCTGTTTCTCAGATTATAAAAATGTGTGCCCCCCTATGGAAACCGAATGCCCCCCCATTCTATATGTTCTGGAGACGGCCCTGTATCACGTCATACAATCGTGTCTTTTCTCTCTGTCGCATCCTGTCACTGTAAACTGGCCTGTCAATCATCTTACATCCTCCACATTTCATTTAGCTAATTTCCTACCGTATCGGAGAGAAATGCAGCACGTTGATCTGCTGTCGCGGGTCTTTCATGTGGAGAACTCTCCTCATATTAATGCATAATGATGCATTTAAAAGTTAATGGCCATTCGGATCTTTATAAATGTCCACATTGGTATTTGCAGATGAAAAATAACATTAAATATATATTTTCTATCAGGTTAAACTGATTATTAGTCAACCTCTCAGCGTCGATCGCGTATATCCGCCATGTTTTGTAGTTTTTTAACACTTTTTACTCGTGTTTGTAGTTCTGAACTGAATCCTCGTCCAATGCGCAATGGGTTGTGGGCAATATTAGCCTTTATAGTGTGCACAGATCCACACTTCGAAAATCTACCGGAAATAGTAGACCAGGAAATAGTAGACTCCGGTCCTGGAGGGCCAGTGTCCTGCAGAGTTTATCTCCATCCCTGATAAAAACTCACTTGCCTATAACTTTCTACTAATCCTAAAGACCTTGATTAGCTGGTTCAGGTGTGTTTGATTAGGGTTGGAGCTAAACTCTGCTGGACACTGGCCCTCCAGGACCGGAGTTGTCCATCCCTGTAGTAGACCATCCGGGGACTTTTGGCATACTCTTTTCAAGATACTATGTTTTGGGACACACTTATTTTAATCTCACATACTATTTAGGATGGATAGTATGAACATTGGAATGCAGGGACAGTGTCTCCTTTCCACTAATTAAGCTGGTTTGTGGAGGGTGTTCAGGCACAATATGGCTGCCGTCGCATCATTCAGGTGGATGCTGCACATTGGTGGTGTTTGAGGAAATTCCCCCCTTCCATATTAAAGTGCGTTGAGTGCCATGGAAAGCACTATATAAATGTAATTAATTATTATCATTATTATTTCTGGTAACATTTTGAAAATTTCTTCTTTTTTTCTATATATTTTTCTCTATATTAACTACATCACAGCTGTTTAAATGTAGTTAAGACATGGTGAATTCTTGCTGAAACCTCAATCTCTCTCTGCATGTGTGTAATATAACAGCATCTCTCTGTCACATTGGTAAAGATACTGCAATCTGAAGGTCTGATATCCTTCAGCTGCACCAAAACAACATGCATGTTGCCTAGAGGACAAGTATTTTGTTGAGTCATAAACACGTGTTTACTTGTGATGTTGAGTAATAATATATCAAGATATTCGTCCAAAATAGTCTCGGTAACCAACATGCTCAGTCAGATAAGCAACATCTCCCCCTGCCACCTGTCCAGCCCACTGTATAGCCTATAAATCAAACGACAAAGCATCGCGAGAGAAACGCGAAATACACAAAGTACACCTACAAAACCTCGCGAGAAACACACCAAACACTCGATCGGGTTAATTTTCTATGACAGGAAAAGCTCCATTCCTCTAGAGGGCGCTTGTCGGCTCAAAAACAGAATCCTCCATTCAAACGCATTCACATTTCAGGACGTTTTTGTCTTATTGGAGAAATTTGCACACTAAAAATGTATAATCGTTTACAGCTGAATATTTAGAGTGGTAGAAATTGAAATTTTACACAGTAATCTTGCTACAATCATTTATATAATGTCTAGTAATCACAAATAACTGATTGGCACATCTGTATCAACGCTGAGAAATATAACATACACCACATGACGCGAATAGCAAAAGTTTTACGGTGAAACTTTAATAAATTGAATTGGTCTAAATGTATTTTAAACGAATAAAAATGACTATTGGTTTTCTGTAATTTATTTAAAATCTCTGTATTATTCATCGACAGTAAAAGAAAGGTATTATTCCACACCTTCTTAAACTTGCGACACTTGCTAGAGTCCGCTAAATGACTCTGATCTAAAGCTCCGCCTATTTTAGCTCTCTGTTTTACTCCAGAGCACCGCTTAGCAACAAGACCTCGCGAGAAGCCCCGCGATCACAGCAACAAGACAACCAAAATAAAGTGAGCACAACAAACCCGGAGCGCATGATGGCGGCGTCGCTGCTGCGCCGGGACAAGAAATCCACCGCCGCCCATCTGAAGGCAGACCTCAAGCGGACTGACAACAGCTCAGGGCTGCGGCAGCTGCAGGAGCTGCTGGATAGCGTGCTGAACCCGGAGCGGGGCTCGGACCCGGAGGCGCTGGAGTGGTGTAAATGGCTGCTGGCCGGAGGGGACGGCTTCGACGAGTTCTGCCGGACCGTCAGATCCTACGATAACGCCACCCTCTGCGGGCTGGTGTGGACTGCCAACTTCGTGGCCTACCGTTGCCGGACTTGCGGCATCTCGCCGTGCATGTCGTTATGTGCGGAGTGCTTCAATAACGGCGATCACACCGGCCATGATTTTAACATGTTCCGGAGTCAGGCCGGCGGGGCCTGTGACTGCGGGGACGGGAACGTGATGAGAGAGAGCGGGTCAGTAGCCACTCAGAGCGGGGGTCTGACTGACAGGGGCTGTGTCTCAAACCCTTGTCAGTGAGCTGCCTACATGGACAGCGTTTGGGGGCTTCATTATCACAGCATAGGCGCATCCCGAAGCGGCAGGAGATTTGGGCGTCATATCAAAGACGTAACCACAATCAGCAGCTTTTTAGGGATCATAATGTCAAACCTTGCGATCTGCCCATGTTGACATTCTTATTATTGAGCATCATAAAAGTTCACCAAATCAGCTGCAGATTTGGGCATCATATCATAGGCTCAACCCAAATCAGGGGATCATAATGTCAAACCTTGCGATCTGCCTATCTTGACATTATTTTTATTATTAAGCATCATAATATTGGCGTGTCCCAAATCAGCAGCAGAATTTGAGGGATTGTACTGTCCAGCCTAGCATGCTGACTACATATACAGTATTTTAAGTAAAGATTAAAGGTGAAAGGTGAGATTGGAGGTGAAATTTGAATTAGCAGTATTTTTGGACATTGTGGCTGTCTTAGTCTTTATATTTTCAGAAGAATTCATTGGTGTGATGGTTCATAGGAGAACGCAGGAATTTTGGGCATCATAGTATCAAAGCTAGTGATCTGCATATCTAGATTTAATTTTTGGCAATCATAATATAGGTTTATCCCGAGTCGTCAGCTGTTTTGGGCATCATATCATAGGTAAATCGGCAGCATTTTAGGGGATCAGTCTCAGGCAGCCCTTTGTGAGCTGACTACATTGATTTTTATTATTTTGTCTTTTAAAACATATCAAGGGTTGTTATCGTTAACTAAAACAAAATCATAAAAAAACATTTTTGTTACTTGAAACAACATAAATGTTAGCTAAAATAAGGTGTGTATATATATATATATATATATATAATTTATTTATTTTGTTCCAGCTAGATGCCAAGGCAACAATTCTCAGTTCTCGACTAAAATAACTACAACTAACTAATAAATACAAATCAATAAAAACTATAAGAACATATTTAAAAAAAAAAAAAAAAAAACGAATAGTTTGAAGTGTTCAACAGAAAATATATGTATAAAAATCTAATGCAAAGTATTAACAAATGCTATAATAGTATATTTTATTATACAATAATAGAAAACACAGTGGTTATAACATAATCTTGTCCCAAATCAGCAGCCCTATATGAGCCATCATAGTCTCCACAGCTAGCATGCTGACCACCTCGACAATCATTTAATTTGCATATAATTTTGCAAATGAAATTAATTCTGAATCTGGAGAATTTGGGGGTTCCATAAGCAGCTTTTCCACCGCCAGGCCAATCCGTTCTCTTTGATTAACAGTCCCGTTCTGTGCTGATCCGGCCCAGCCGGTACGGATATGGTTTCATTTTCCACTGTGTGGCTGATAATAGAGCTGTTTAAAATGGTGACCACATTATGGACACTGATAAGATATTTGTTAATTGTATTATTAATTTGTGTTTATGCCACTTAAATAGTGCTCTTAGCCAGCTACAAAGAAACGTTCAGCCAGGCAACAGACAACTGACCAATCCTGAGTGACGATGTCACTGCACGGTTCAACTGTGCCGAGAATTCCAGGCGAGAATGGTTTGTAATCGTGCCGTTCCAGGCTAAAGTGGAAATACAACTGGAACTCTTCCTGAACGTTATTAGAACCGTTCGGTCCAACGGTGGAAAAATGGCTTTAGACTCAAACTGTCTACTATAGTTATAACAAAAATGTTGAACCTCATAACATTGGCTTGTTGATCACATTATAGGTGTGCTCTGTTTCAGCAGCATGTCGCCATCGTAGATAGGAGTACCTTGAATAAGGAATTTTGGGCATCATAGTATTAAACCTACTGAGCTGCCTACCTAGACATCATTTTTGAGAATCATATATATACACATCCTGAGCCAGAAGCACTTTTGGGCATCATAGTGTCAAATCTAGTGAGCAGCCTACATCGGTAGCATTGTTGGACATCGGTATATTCTCAGTCAGCAGCAATATTATAGGTTTTTGTGAATCATATTGTCAAGCTATTTACCTGATTACCTACAGCAGTGTTTCCCACCCCTGTTCCTGGAGTCACACCAACACATTTTCCAACTCTTCCTGATCAAACACACCTGATTCAACACATCAGCTCATTAGTAGAGACTCCAAGACCAGAAATATAAGGGTCAGATATAAGGGAGACATCCAAAATGTGCTCTGTTGGTGTGCCTCCAGGAACAGGGTTGGGAAACATTGACCTACAGCATTGTATCACTGACACTTCTGCAATCGGCAGCATTTTGGGACATCATAGCCTCCAACTTAGTGCACTGTTGGGGGGGGGGCGTCTCAAACCTGCTGCCTACTTATGCATAGTTATTGAGCATCAAATCATTGGTGTCTTTAAAATCAGCATCATTTTAGTCACAATATTTACAGGGGTGTTTTGGTTCAGCATTATTTTTGGGCGTCGTAGGCACTTGCTAAATTAGCAGCAGTTTTGAGTCTCAAACTCAGAGATGTTTAGAATCCTCAGCATTACCTGTACATGGCCGACATGTTCTGAATCAGCAGTATTTTGGGCAAAACGCCCTCAAATCTAGTGAGCTTGGCATCATACATTTTTGACCAGCAGAAAGCAGCATTTCTGAGCGTGTTTTAAATCATCAACACTTTTGGGTGTCAAAGATGTTACCGGAATTGCCAGCATTTTATACACTGAAAAAAAAAAATTTGTGTAATATTTGGTTACACTTTATTTTGATGGTCCTCTTTAGACATTTCTGCTAAATACAAGTAACTTATAAGTAACTACATATCAACCAACTCTCATTGGAGTAGTCTGTTAGGTTAGGTTAGGTTAGGTTAGGTTAGGTTAGGTTAGGTTAGGTTAGGGTTCGGGTTAGTAGAATAAGTTGATGTAGTTGCAAAGTTACTTAGTAGAATATCTTTTGGGGAGTATTAAAATAAAGTGTTTGTAGATATTAAGAAGACGGTCTACTAATACTCTAATCATCAACACTTTTGGGTGTCAAAGATGTGACAGGAATTGCCAGCATTTGGTTACACTTTAATGAGAGTTGGCTGATATGTAGTTACTTGTAATTAGTAGAATATCTAAAGAGGACCATCAAAATAGAGTATTAGTTGACTATGGTTGACTGTTAGGTTAGGGTTCAGGTTAGTAGACTAAGTTGACGTAGTTGCAAAGTTACTTAGTAGAATGTCTGTTGGGGGACCATCAAAAAGTGTTAGCAGATATTAGCAGACAGTTTACTAATACTGTAATGAGAGTTGACATGTAGGTGCAAAGTTACTTTAAATTAGTAGAATATCTAAAGTGAACCATCAAAATTAAGTGTTCCATAATATTTACTTTTAAATAATTTTCACTCAGAAATTGCTACTGCATTTCACAAATAATTACAAAGGAACGACAAGTAGCGCATTGAATTAAACATGAAATTAATGAAATAGAAAGACTTAAAATCATAATATTTTCTTGTAAAACATACTCCAATAATCAGTTTTATTTACAACTTCAAAAAATATTTTTTTACACTGTATGTCCTTTCCAAATCAACCCATTTTTGGTCTATGGTACATGTATACATTCTCGTTATTTAACACCAGACGAATATGGTTATTACTAAAACTAGTAAAGGAATGTTCCATTTAAATGTCGAGTATAGGCAGTTTCTATTGATTTTAGGCACAGCTGTGCATTGATTGATATATATGCACTAACATAAGGGCTGGAGTGACGGTGTGAGTCGGACGGCTGTCAGGGGAGGTTAATAGAGTAGAGTGGGCTGTGGCACCTGATCACTGCCTTACAGAGACTGACACAGTCTGGGTTATTTTTAACTTCCCCCCCCACAGGGTCAGTGACAGGTCTCTTCCCTTCCTCCTCTCACACCACTCACTGTACTTCAACAATTCAACGTGTAGAGGTTCAGACATGGGGCCGGGTACGACTGCTGTCAGCTGGAGCTCAAAGGATTGACTGTGTTTGATCAGTAAAGGGTGTAATTATCATGAAGTGTTCTGCTCTGCAGGAATGAGGATATTGGCAGATTTATTCTTGGTAGATGTTTACTGTGAAAAGACATCAGCTCCAGCAACACTTTTGCTTTTGCTCTGGAGACTGACATCGCATGACTTCTCGCATGTACTTTCTGATTCATAGTGACTGTCCACTGAACCCAATCATCTCTACTCTTATTTAAAGAAGAAATCCATGGCCTTTTTAGCCATGTTCGCTGGCAAGTTTACACAGTGAACACTGATGACGTTCACTGTGTATGTGTCTCGTTGTCTCATTAGTAGCCTGTGACATTATATGTGCTATAAATGCCGAGACCGCACTGTAGACAGAGCTGTGGTACATGCCAAAGTCTTACCCAAGACTGCAGGAAAAAATAATATTGCAGTTTTTTCTGATTAGAATTAAAATGCAATTAAAAAAATATAAAGGTTTGATCTGCTTGTTTGTAGGGCTGCACAATTTGGGTAAAATTTTGTGATTATCAGTATGGCTTTAAAATAAAAATAATAATGGTGATTTAATGGTATTACTAAATAAAAAGTGAAGAAATAAACTTCAGTTTTGAGTCTCAAACTCATAGATGTTTAGAATCCTCAGCATTACCTGTACATGGCCGACATGTTCTGAATCAGCAGTATTTTGGGCAAAACGCCTTCAAATCTAGTGAACTTGGCATCATACCATAGGCGTGTTCCTAGTTAGCAGACCGCAGCATTTCTGGGCGTGTTCCAAATCATCAACACTTTTGGGTGTCAATACGAAAGAGGATTAGGGCCAAGCAATAATAAAAAAAATACAATCTCGAGACTAAATTTGTTAAATTATGAGAAAAATGTCGTTAAATTTCAGGAAAAAAGTCGATAAAATGTTGAGAATAAAGTCATCAAATTATGAGAAAAAAGTCGTTAAATTACGAGAACAAATTAGTTAAATTGAGAAAAATGTTGTTAAATTTCGAGAAAAAAGTTGCGATAAAATGTTGCGAATAAAGTCATTAAAGTCAAGAATTTGTTCTCGTAATTTAATGACTTTTTTCTCATAATTTAATGACTTTATTCTCAACATTTTATCTCGACTTTTTTCTCAAAATTTAACGAGTTTTTTTCTCATAATTTAACAACTTTAATCTTGAAATGGTTTTATTTTTTTATTATTGCTTGGCCCTAATCCTCTTCTGTATGTCAAAGATGTGACATTTTATACACTGAAAAAAAAAATGGTGTAATATTTGGTTACACTTTATTTTGGTGGTCCTCTTTAGACATTCTGCTAACTGTCAGTAACTTAAGTAATTACATATCAACCAACTCTCATTGGAGTAGTCTGTTAGGTTAGGTTAGGTTAGGGTTCGGGTTAGTAGAATAAGTTGATGTAGTTGCAAAGTTACTTAGTAGAATGTCTATTGGGGAGCATTAAAATAAAGTGTTTGTAGATATTAAGAAGACGGTCTACTAATACTCTAATGACAGTTGTAGTTAATATTTATGGCAGTCAGTATCTTCATTTTAACTTTTATTTTTGTTGGAAACTAGAACTTCTCTTTTTTTGACAAGTGCTTCTCATTGTAAGTCTGGGAAGATGTTTGAGCAGAGCAGATGCAGAGATGGAGTTCGTGTTGAGCAGCATTGACTGTGAATGAGACGCTCTGAGACGCTGCTCATGTGTAAGAACACAGTGCCACTCTTCACTCTGAAACATGCAGTGCATACATTTAATTAAATTTAATATTTAATTGAATTGCAGCCTTTGCGGTTTGATGATTGCACTAAACCAGATCACAATTCCAGTTAATCAGTGCAGCCCTGGTCTTAACCTCTGATACCACCACTGTACAATTATGACAGTGCAGTATTTATTTGTTTGTTTGTATTGGGTATGGGAGTCTCTATTAAGCAAGGCAAAAGAACGCCGCAGTGGGGTTCAAAAAGTTAAAAAAAAAAAAAATAAATAAATAGTGATGCCGATGCACTGAATTTATGTATATATATATATATTTTTTAAACCCCAAAGCTGAAATTGTTTTCATAAATCACTGTATATGATAATCAATTAATTAGATTTATTTGAAAATCAACACTTAAAAATGCTACAGTGGTCTGTCATGCCACATTAAGGAGAAACAATTTAAGTTTTGTGACAAGATTGACAATTTAAGCTGAGACTTACTGATCAAAGCTTATTGCGATTATTGGATGGGAGGTGCGCTGCAAATTATTTTTAGTCTAAATTACCAATTCAGTTTACAATAGTTTTTAGTCTTTTAGTTTAAATGACATTTTTCTTCTTCGATAGAGCAGTACACTCAAATGTACTTCAGTATTTGGAAAAAAAAATTGTACCCGTCATTTCCATTTTAATGTGACTTTAATAGCTTTTTTTGTGAGGAGAAATACACTTCCCATTATTCTGAACACAGAGCCACCAATCAGAGAAGTCGCTGGAAAAGGCAACCATCGAGTCTCACGCAGCATTGTGTGTCAAGTCTTTCTTTCTAACCTCCCAGTCTACTTGCATATTTCTATACTGAAATAATAACATTTTGAAATAAAGAGTGGTTTTATGCTTTAAAACTATTTTTAATTAACTTTTAGTTGGCATTAAATATTACATCTTTATATTGCCTGTCTGTTGCAATGCTTCATGGGATAAGTAGTTCATTGCCAATTAAAATAATTTAAATACATGCCTGTCTTTTTTCCCGGATTCTTTGTGATTTGATTCACCTCTGCCCTGTTTGGTTTGTTTCATCAGCTTTGAACTCCTTACTGAATATTTTTTTGAAATATATATTTGTACATGGAGAAAATTAATTGAAAATATATTTCCAGAACCAAGACCACTGATAAAGTGGGTGATCACTGTTGGTGATATGGATCAGCTGCTGTTCCAGCAAATCTTTTATCCCTACACCACCACCATATTATTACTATAGACTTGCATAGTTGCTGGTAGTGCATTAATCTGTTGACCTTTACAAAAACAGTGTAATGTCAGACATTTTTATTACAGTGAAAACAGGATTTTTTTTGTATAATAAACAGCAAATTAATCTGCTGATATGCTAAATTCTAATTTACATGCTCTTGTGTGACAGGTTTTGTAGTAGGCATCGGTTAAAAACGGGAGAGAACGTGCCATCAGTCCCTCGGGATCTGCTGCTCATGTCTGAGATGGTGCTGCCGCGGTTTATCATCACTATCATTCAGTACCTGAGAGACGGCTACACTGAGCCAGGTGAGGACATCACATCACACCTCAATGCCCTTGTACTGTTGTAACTCCTTCAAAGACCCCATAAAATGGCTTCACAGGCACACACGGTTTGTCAGCTAAAGGCTATTCTGTTCATTTATAGGAATACACTAAATGGCCACAAAGCTAATAGACATGAAATAAAAGCCACAAAACTCCAATTTTCTTTTTATGGGGTTTTAAGTGTTTAGTTTGGAGCTGGTTCAGTAGATTCAGCTTCTAAACTGAACAGACATATTGTGAAGTGTACCAAAAATATTGTGAAGCAACAAATAAGATAATTCAATAATGCTTTAGTTAACAGCTTTCTCTGTGCTTTTGCATAATATCAGTCCCATGTGTATGGCATGTACTGGCTGAGCCTGCTAATCATGCCCACTGGGGTAACATATGCTGCTATATTTTCTCTCACACAAACATCTTATCATGTGCTGGCAGAGTCGGCCGCTGACAGAGATCTGCAGAAGGTTCTGCAGCAGTTAGAGCCGCACATATCGTTCTTAGAAGAGCTGACCAAGATGGGCGGGGCCATGCGCACAGTTCTCACCAAGATCTTAACCAATCAGCAGACATTTAAAGAACTGAGCATGGGTGAGTATTGTGACTGTATTGACTGTAGTTGAGCAATTTAAGTTGTTAACATTTCTGTATGTATGCAGGGCTTGACATTAAAGGTACTTTATGTAAGAATGGCAGCTAGTGGTTGAAATGGGTACTGCAGTCCAAAATCAAAATATTGTTTGCCCCGCCCCCCTCCTCATTCGACACTCACTCAGGTTGCCAGTTTAAAGACTTGCAACAGGAAAGAGCTTAATTGACATTGGAAGGCGAGAGGAGACTTACCCTGTAAGATAATTAGTTAATTTATGGAGTTGATATCGCGTTTTGCACAAATTAAACAAAAACAGAAATTCCATAACGGAATGCAAATTTCAAAGTAAAATATCTGGCTGTAGCAATGGTTTTCAGAGAAACGAGTATGTGAACTTAGCATGTTTAATAAATATCTGCAAACATAAAGTATTTTCATGCTTTAGTACAGTCAAAAACTTACATGGAGCACCTTTAACACCCACCAACCAAACAAATGCAGGTGTATTTCAGCAGTGACATGTCACACAGTCACTTCTACTAGCCACTATGATGGGTTGAATTTTATATTTAATATAGCTATACATTTTTCAATTGTAGTCTTTTAAAATGGCATCTGAAATAATAAACTAAACGCAATGTAGTGTTGTCAAAAATATATATATATTTTTTTTTTCAATACATATTGATCAGAAATATCATAAACACTTCCATACATGTCAATATACATGTTGACAGAAATATCTGAAACACTTCCAATACTCTTTTCCCGCAGAATAGATACACAATTCCAGCTGCGCAAATTGGCACACAACCCCGCCTCCCCTCACTCACTCACTCATTTGCTCCGGATGAATATTGTTGGTGTTACAGGGCTTGAATTTTAGTGTGGAATTGTTCGTATTAGCATAATTTTACTAATTTCTGCAGATTTTGTTCTCACACTCAAAATGCGTACACATAAAGCCACCTCAAACAGTAGACTACTGTAAAGGTTATGATACACAGGGCAACTTTTTGAGCAATGTTGAACGATGATGCTTGGGCACTTTCCCATTGAGAATAGGCAATAAATTTCTATTTGGATACTTTGGATAGAAATGTATTGCCTATTCTCAATGGGAAAGTGCCAAAGCAACAGCAACATTGCCCAGCAACATTTCTCCAAAAGTTGCCCTGAGTATCAAGACCTTAACAGTATAATGGATCTGTGCGTCAGGTCTTAAAGTGACAGCAGCCTATTATACCTGCTGCCAAATTATGAGATAATATTAAAAAAATATCCATTTCAAATTAAACATGCACTAGACCAGTGGTTCTCAACTAGAGCTAGGGACCTCAACAAACTTCCAAGGGGGTTTCAAAATATTTCAAAATATAATTTCCTCAGATTTTGTTCTCACACCCAAGGTGCGTGTACATAAACCGCCTCACAGTAGCCTACTGTAAATTGAGATAACATTAAAATGATCTATATGGCAGTTTTTCCCCATGGTATCAATATCAAAATTGTGGCTAGTAACTTTTGAAAACCACTAGCCACAGTGGCTGTTGAGCAAAAATGTCAAGCCCTGTATGTATGGTTAGCTAATGGTGCTGAGAATTCCTGGCCGAGAGTGGTTTGTAGCTCAAGTGAGAATATAATAATCCATGGAACTTTTCCATTCCACGTTCTCTGAAAAGTTCTTTGGGGAACCTAAAATGGTTCTTCTATGGCATCACTGTGAAAACCCCCTTTTAGAACCGTTATTTTTAAGAGTATCTTATATCCTACTTCCTCATTACTTAATTGTGTGAGCAAGTTTCTGAACTGGTGACATTGGTGTGGAACTGTGAACTTTCGACCGTTGTATTTTTTGTTTTTGTTGTCATAAATCAGACAATTTTTAATTAAGCTGTAAGGAAGGTGTTTTTTGTTCATTTTCACACTTGATATGACCCCTTTAAAAAATAGTCCTCCCGTTTTGGTCAGTGTTCACATCTATATTGTCCCACACCCACAGGTCAAGAGGAGAATGTTTATGCAAAGAGGAACTATGAGAAGTATCTGTCAGCACTGAAGAGTTCAGGTCTGGTGTCAGTGGAGGAGAAAGGAGCAGGAGGAGCTGGTGCTGGAGCAACAGACACTCCGGCAGGAGCTGGAGCGCTCAGTCTGCTGGGTAACACTGCTGTCTCCTCTGTGCTTCACTGTACTGTAGAGATGGGTGTTTTTCTCCTTTTTTGTACATTGTATATGAAGAATAGAGTATTGATGATGAGTCTGGTAACATGGTTTTTATATTTTGCTACCTTTATTATTTTAGGAGCTACTGCTGCTGCCAGCCTGGAGGACTCTAACAAAGAGGTAGGCACAAAGACTTTTGGGATAGATAAAATATGACCCAGCAACCAGTCAAAACAAACACAGCAGGGTGTGTTTCCCCATTGTGTTATTGTTGAGAACACCGTTTTATTTTGGCCACTTTAGCAACGTGAACAAAGGAAACTGTTTTAGCTGGGCTCATTGTTGAGAAGAGTGGGTCAAATTAAAAGTGGTTCATATGTTTGTCTGACAGGAGGATCAGGATGGGCTGCAGGGTGTGGGCCAGAGGAAAAGAGTGAAGCTCAGTAGCAGTACCAAAGGTAAATACATCTCATGATTCTAAAATCTTGTTGGCATTTATTCTTCAAATAATTTAGGAACAATAATTACATTTCATTGCTGTTTTCCTGCATTTTTTTTAGATCCATCCATAATGGACACTCTGAAACATAAATGTTTTTTAGAAGAGTTATTGTTTTGGACAATTAAGTATGAATTTCCACAGAAGATGGTCACTTTTTTGCTCAACATGTTGCCAGATCAGGATTACAAGGTATTTAATGCTTTTTAACTGTTACATATGCAGGATCCAAAATTAAAGGTGCTAAAGAGGATCTTTTTGACGGCTGAGAAACCAAAGACTGTTACTGAGTTTTTGAAATGAGCGCATGCGTAAGAACAACCCCCCTCCTTCACAGCTCATATCAAGGGAACGCCTCCCAAAACTCGTGCACGAGTATTGGAACACGAGTGTTTACCACCGGCATTCGCTGTGTCGTGTTTTTTGGATTCATTATGTCGGACTCACCGCAGGTAACTCATAATCTGCAGTTGTTATTCCTGTCTCCTGACAAAAACATTGCATGCGGCGCCTGTGGAGTGTGGAAAGTTACTGGAGTGCGCAGTTGCGCTCGTCGAACGTCATGGCAGTGATTGACAAGGCAGAGGGCCAGTCGTTTATGCGATGATCGCGTAAATGATTGGCTGATGTTTTTAAGGCCCTACCTCGTGCACAGATGATGTATATTAATATTATTCCTTTCAGTGCACCTAATAAATAGTCTTTTATCAGTTAGTAAAGACACTTTCAAGTAATATTGCAAAAATGTATAAAACAAAACATCCTCTTTAGCACCTTTAACCTGTGGTTTGTTTAAAGAGGCCATGGTGCTTTTTAATGCTTTAATGTTTCGTGTAATGTGTCTTTTTGAGTGTATGTGTAAGATCTGCAAAGTTATAAAATTCGTAGGCTTAAATTAAGCCAGGATTAGGCCTTAGTTCAATCAGGACATTTTATAAACATGCCTTAAAAAACATTACTGGTGTGCATCTTGAGACAAAACAATGGCACTGACATATTTTAAAGGTGCCCTAGAATTTTTTTTAAAAAGATGTAATATAAGTCTAAGGTATCCCCTAAATGTGTCTGTGAAGTTTCAGCTCAAAATAACCCATAGATTTTTTTTAATTAATTTTTTTAACGGCCTATTTTGGGGCATAATTAGAAACTAGCCGATTTCAGGTTGTGGCCCCTTTAAATCACGCGCTCTCCGCCCCCAGAGCTCGCGCTTGCCTTAAACAGTGCATAAACAAAGTTTACACAGCTAATATAACCCTCAAAATGGATCTTTACAAAGTGTTCGTCATGCATGCGTCGGATTATGTGAGGTATAGTATTTATTTGGGTGTTTACATTTGATATTGAATGAGTTTGAGGCTATGCTCTGTGGCTAACTGGCTAACACTACACTGTTGGAGAGATTTGTAAAGAATGAAGTTGTGTTTATGCCTTATACAGACTGCAAGTGTTTAGTAATGAAAATAACGACGGCTCTCTTGTCTGCGTGAATACAGTAAGAAACGATGGTAACTTTAACCACATTTAACAGTACATTAGCAACATGCTAACGAAACATTTAGAAAGACAGATTACAAATATCACTAAAAATATCATGTTATCATGAATCATGTCAGTTATTATTGCTCCATCTGCCATTTTTCACTATTGTTCTTGCTTTCTTACCTAGTCTGATTATTCAGCAGTGCACATCCAGACGTTCTGCCCTTGTGTAATACTAACTGCCCTTGTCTAATGCTTGAACATGAGCTGGCATATGCAAATATTGGGGGCGTACACCCCGACTGTTACGTAACAGTCGGTGTTATGTTGAGATTCGCCTGTTTTCCGGAGGTCTTTTAAACAAATGAGATTTATATAAGGAGGAGGAAACAATGGAGTTTGAAACTCAGCGTATGTCTTTTCCATGTACTGAACTCTTGTTATTTAACTATGCCAATGTAAATTCAATTTTTAATTCTAGGGCACATTTAAGATAAGTCAGTGCAAGTTGCTCTCAGTTAAAACAGCGCAAAAATGCATTTTAGTCTGGGACTTGTCTGTGAAACCGAGAAAGTCTCCCACAAAAGGGATTTATTATATACTGTATAACAAAGAACACTGATCCAGACCTGAAAAAACCCACCTGAAAAACATAAAGCCATGTTTATTGCATATCTCTCTTTATTTCATGGCATTTATTTGTGCTGCTGCTGTTGTTTGAAATTTGTTTAATTATTATCTTTTTACTTGTTTTTTTATGAAAACAAGTGCATTGAAGAAAAGTAGATTTTTGTTTGTATACGCTGTAAACTATAGATATTTGAAAGAATAATGGAATCGGTAAAAATCAGTATCGGCAGGTCACACTTACAACTGGCTCGAACTGATATGGTACAAACAATGACGCTATTAACTTTTTGTGTTTACAATTGCATTACAATGTTTGAAGCTGAAACTCGCATTGTGGTAAAGGGCGTTACATTTCCGTTGCATGCTTGAGGTGTTTTTTTAGCCACTCACAACACACTGGGTCAGCTGGCCAATCAGAGCACTCTGAACTTTTTGGAATGAGGGGCTTTGTAGAAACCAGAATTTAGTTGTTTCAGAGTGTTTCAGACAGACTGGGAAAAGAGGTGCTGCAATAATATATGATATGTGGAAATGTAATCTGATTTTTGAACATTTAAAGCATGTTAACCTAATCTCATACACTGTTAAAGTAGCATATGTTGGCCTCTTGTACTTGTAAATCTCTAGTAAATTTAGAGAATTTTGCTAGTTTTCACTCTCTTTGTTACTTTGTAAGTATTAACATTGGATCTTGTACATATGGGTGGTGTTACAAAAACAGTTTGTAGGTTCTTATCTACTAGCTGCTAACTTTGTACTTAATTTTGTGATACCATGTGTTCTTAAGGCAGAATGTAGCTAGTAGGTTGTAAGATCTTTAAGTAATACGTTGTCGCATAATATGACGTTAACCTTCAGTGATCTAATAGCAGCCTTCAAATCTGTGAATTTCAGTTAATTATTTTCTTTTTTTTTCAGTTCCATTGAAATACAATACTTAATCATGAAATAACATAATAGTATTTTTTTATGTAAGTAACACTGTATTTGAAATGAAAAAGGAACAAAAAATAAACACTGAAACAAAAAAAATACATTTATGTATAATATAATTATTTACAATTTTTTGGCCTGCACAACATGGAACGTTTAGTTATGTTTTTTAGTTACATTTCTACAGAGCCCCTAAAAGGATATGATGATGGTAAAAAAAATGAGCTGAGAGGAAAAATTATATTTCAATGTTTTAGCTTTCTCTTGCAAAACTAAAAGAACGAAAAAAAAGTTCCAGGAGAAACTTTGTCTGCACTGGGTTTTTTTTTTGTTGTTGTTTTTTACCAAAATGTGTACTTCCTTCTCCTGTGCCACAGATCACGTTCACTAAAACATTTGTACAACACTACGCCTTCATCATGAAGACCCTCATGAAGAGCCATGAGTCCGACACCATGTCCAACCGTATCGTTCACATCAGCGTGCAGCTCTTCAGTAACGAGGAGCTGGCGAGACACGTCACAGAGGAGTGCCAGTTACTGGACATCATGGTCACTGTGCTTCTCTACATGATGGAGAGCTGCCTTATCAAGAGCGAACTGCAAGGTAATGAAAGAAACAATGTATAGGGTGTGTTCGAAATGCCAGGCTGTTGCTGCTGTGTACTGTGTACTGTATTTTCTTACATAATTTCTTGATGCGATACCTTGATGACTATCATCAAGTACAAAAAGTTTTGAAATGTCTTAAATCTGTGTTTTTAATGTCACAGATGAGGAGAATAATCGTCATGTGGTGGTAAACTGTGGTGAAGCTCTACTGAAGAATAACACCTACTGGCCTTTAGTTAGTGATTTTATTAATATCCTCTCACACCAAAGTGTGGCCAAGCGCTTCCTGGAGGATCATTCTCTGCTGCTGCTCTGGATGAGTTTCGTCTCCTTCTTCCAAGGTCAATAACTGACAGGAAATCCTGAAGTCATAGACATTGTTTTTGTTTCAAAGTCTGTGGTGCTTTTTTTCTTAGTCCTATGAATGGCACAATGAGAATGAATTAGTGTTTACTTAATTGAGCAATGAGTTATGAAAATCTGTGCTATTTTGTAAAATGGTTACAGCTAAAGGGCTTAATTATGCACAACACTACAAAAATTATTTTCTATTTTTGTCTTGTTTTCCAGTACAAATAAACTAGGCTATCTATTACTTAAGAAGCAAAATGACTTAAGATATTAAAGGCACGTTCACACCAAGGATGATACTATATCTTTATCATTATAGTTTCTAGAAATCATTCTAAATATAAAATAATAGCAGAGTCCACACCACAACTATAACGATAACGGCACAGAGTAAGGATGTAGTTGGAATCACTTTCTTATTTTCTGAACCCATTGACGGATATCAATGATATTTTTTCTTGTTTTAAACAAAAATTCTCTTAATTTTGAAACATTTATCAGAAAGTCTTTTTGCTTCTCAAATAGATGTATTTTGATTAAAGAATGTTTAGATATCTGTCCTGGAAAGCAAGACATAAATGTGATTGTATTTACAATACGGCATGATCTCGAATGCCTTCTATAAATGGTTACTACCATCTAGGACTATTAATTTTATAAAGGACATTTTAGTTTTGATTAAAATCACAGAACTGTGTGTGATGTAGGTTATGTTACAACTGAAACGTGATCTCGGTGTGTCAATAATTCACTCTGTTATGGATTCTTCTCTGTACCTTTTGCTCTGTCAGGGATGAATCTGAATAAGAGAGAGCTGAATGAGCATGTGGAGTTTGAGTCTCAGACGTATTATGCAGCGTTTGCAGCTGAGCTGGAGGCCTGTGCTCAGCCCATGTGGGGTCTCCTCACACACTGCAAAGTCAAAGTGAGCTACATTCATCTCTGCATGCATCACTCCAGCACCTTTTCATTTGTGAAATTTTCTAATTTATCTGCTGCATACGGAGTTATATTTCAGTCTGTAATTGTTTATTATTGATATATGCTTTCAGGGGCTATTCACACAGAACAGTTTTTGCATTCAAAAATGTGAGATTTGAGCAGTAGAATGGGGAAAAAACACAAGGTCTTGACTTTTTTTCTTTTGGAAAAATGTTGAACTTATTTTACCTTGAGCACTGTCATGCGAAAGATGCTGCAAAGGATGCCAGACACTAGTGTAGCGGTCAATCACATTCGTCTAACGCAGTGTATCTCAACCTTTTTGACTTCAAGGCCCCCCCATTGTCCTCAACAATATTTGAAGGTTCCCCCACTTAGAATTTCTACCCAGTAAAACAGAGTTTAGAGTTTTGAATAGTTAGAAAGATGTATATTCATTATAAAAATATCTAAATACTAAGAAAAATATCTTGTTTTTTAATTCTGTCTTATTTTAAATAGAATTAAGTCGTCTTGAGGCCCCCTTGGAAGTTTATTGAGGCCTCTAGTGGGGCCTCTGGTTGAGGACCACTAGTCTAGCACATGTTTACATAGAAAAACAATAGAAAAGCAGCACAGTGGAATTCAGAAATGTGTTCTGTGTGAACTTGGCCCTATTTAGTGTGTTTTTTTTTTTTGGAGGCTTGAGTTTTATTTTAAACATGTTGTGTGTTTTCAGGAGACACAAGAGTACACTAAGACAGTGGTGCGGTACTGTCTGGAAACTCTTCAGATGTGGTTTGATGCCATTGGGTTTGTAGATGAGGTACAGTCTTGATGCTTAGACTGTCAGATTATTTGTCTTGATAAATGTGGAACCGGTGAGAAACCTCTCTCTTTCTCTGTCACAGCCTTCCCTCAACCAGCTGACCTTTCATTTACCTCTCCATCGATACTACGCCATGTTCCTCAGCAAGGTGAGCTTGGAGCACAGTCCCACACTCCCAGAACCCATTCAGTAGTGGTGTTTAGTTTCTGAATGAATCAGTCTTGTTGAACAAACTGGTTGAGTGAATAATTCAATGACTCACTCATAAAGACAGTCACTTGTCACCTACTACTTGAAAAATGATGTAACCTGCAGAAAGAGTCATCAAAAAATCCCCACCCCTAATGCAACAGTGTGTATTATATGAGCAAACACAGATAAGTGGAGGTGATTAAAAACAGTAAAAACAAAAAGTGAACTTGTATATCAGAACTTATATGTTGTAACTTGTGATGGGTCATACAAATCCTGGGCAGCTTTTTTGCTTCAGTTTGAACTCATTTGTACTAAAACTATCCGCATTGAGTGTGTAATGAATTTATGTTCTGTTTAAGTTTCTGCAAAAAATACTCCAGTCATTCACTGTGGAATCTGCATTTTAGTGCATTTTACTATATTTGTCAATTTTATATGTATATTCTATAATGAAGTTAAACCATATGCTTAAGTCTAAATGTGGACATATATTATTAATACATTATGATATACTGGTATGGTCTACAGTTATTAACATTTTTTCACTCCGCATCAAATACAAAGTTTTGTCCTTTAACAAAGGATTTCGTATGGATATGTTGGTTCGAATTAAGGGTTCACACAAAACTGTGCTTTTTGTGAATGGGCTAAGATGAGCACTGTTTTGAATAGATTTACTGATATAATGAAGTTCCTTCATTCAAATATTAATTAATTGAAGAGTATCTAATGTATAGATGACATTTCTTCATTTTATGTGCATTATTATTAACATACATATTTCTTGTTTTGCAGGGAGTGAAGTGTCAAGGTCTGGATTTGGACAGTTTGCTTCCTGATCAGGAGATGCTGATGAAGATCATGGTTCACCCTCTTCAGATACAGGTAATCCATGATGGTGAATAAAAATATTATGGATAAACTGAGAAGGAGCAACTGATTGTGTGTAATTAAAGCAATAGCTTACCGATATTAATTTAAGGGGCTGGCCAAACTACAAGGAAAAAAAAAAAAAAATGCCATTATGACTCGCCCAGTATATTTCAAGTCTTCTGAAATCATACGATACTGTGGAGTATGTTGAGGCATTGTCTTAAGAGCTAGTTTGACCAGCTAGCAGTTAGTCAAGGCGTAATTGGTTTTACTTTTTGGTTTCAAATTAGACCAGTCTACTTTGTGACTGACATACTGTAAAGTTATGACCAGTCCTAAAGAAAAAATATTAGATGACTAACTTGTACGACTAGTCTAAACAGTTCAAAAGCAAGTTATTCACTGAAAATCCTCCATCCGCTACAGTTCCTTAATCTCATTTATGCTTGTATACATTCAGACAAAACATGCAAAACCATTGGTTCTTGTGACGATCCAAATGTTTTGAATTGAACACAAACATATAAGTCAAATGTACTACTTTTATGATAACTTTTATTAATCACATCCACTTGTGTTGTGTGGAAAAGACAAGTCTGTACATTTCTGCAAAACATCTTTTTCTGTTTCATGAATGGAAGAAAATCCAATGAATTTGGACTACCTAGAGTTATATATATATATATGAGCTATGCCCACTGATGCTATTTATAATTTAATATAGTGCTTCTGTTTGGTCTAGGTGCTAAAATGTTACGGCCATATACAAGACTTAATTTTGTTCATCAGTGCATTAATGCTGCTGAAGCAGAGGACATTGTGTTGTGTAATGTTGCAGCCGTTTGTCATAAATCTTGACTGATGTCTCACGTTTCACTACTGGCATGTGACTTAATGTCATGTGACAGCGTTATGATGTTAATTCTACTGTGTGTGATAAGTAGATGGGATCCATCAGTTGATCATTGTCTGTGTTTTTGTGCAGGCTAGCCTCTCTGAGATCCATAGTAACATGTGGGTGAGAAACGGGCTGCAGATTAAAGGTCAGGCCATGACCTATGTCCAGTCTCACTTCTGCAACTCTATGATTGATCCGGACATCTACCTCCTGCAGGTAACACGCCGACACCCCTCACTCTCTCACCTGACACTTCTGTGCTTGAAGCATGTGTTCATCCAGGGTCCTGAATTCTTTGCCACACCTGATTTTGGTTTTGTTTTTTTGTTTTTTTTACAGACAGACAGCACAGGTCATTACATCACTCACAGCATCAAAACAGTTTCATTTTCATTGAGACATTTAATTTTTTGGAATACATGATCATGTTCCTCATATTTTCATGTTTAAGGCTAAATGTGTGGAATATTCAATTTTTTTCCCTTGTTAAGATAAACCTATAATTTTTAATTGTCTTCTGAGGTAAAAGTTGTTAGACACACAATAAAACACATTTTTTTCAGTAAACCGTTTGATTTGAATCACACTCATCATTCAGTGAGGGTCAGGCAGTTGTTATAATCTATTTGTGGTTCTCAACTCCAGTCCTCGGGACCCACTGCTCTGCACATTTTGTATGTCTCTCTTATCTGACACACTCAGTTCAGTTCATGCAGCCTCTCCTAATGAGCTGATGATCTAAATCAGGTGTGTTAAATAAGGGATACATACAAAATGTGCAGAACTGCTCTGGGTCCCGAGGACTGGAGTTGAGAAACACTGATTTAAACCATGTACTTTGTGCAGTTCTTTCTGAATTTGCTGGCTATCTTAGCCCATTGATACTCACATTCAGCACTTTGTGAGTGTTAATGGACCCTG
This sequence comes from Chanodichthys erythropterus, assembly GCF_024489055.1. NCBI lineage: Eukaryota > Metazoa > Chordata > Actinopteri > Cypriniformes > Xenocyprididae > Chanodichthys > Chanodichthys erythropterus. Next base: position 44,808,856 of record NC_090234.1, on the reverse strand, counting down.
AATGTTTCCTCCTGAGACTATAGTAATTTTCTTTTCTTTTTTTTTTTGTCTTCAGGTGTGTGCGTCTAGACTGGATCCAGATTACTTCATTTCTTCAGTGTTTGAGAGGTACGTCAAACTTTTCTTGGATTGTGTTTTCACACAGATTGTTCCCAGCCACCATTAGCCGCTTTTCCACTGTTTGGCCAGTGCTAGCCAGGGCTAACAAAGTGCCGGGTGGGGCCAATAGCCTCGGAACTCAACCGAGACCAAAATCAAGTTGCGTTTCCGGTGCTGCCCTAAAACCCGATGCCATCAATCATATCAATGCATGTAATTTATGACATATATACAGATACATTAGTCCGGTATCAACAAAGGCAAAGGAGACAGCTCGCTTTTGGCCCGACAGTGAAAACACGGCTATTGTTTACAGATGGCACCTTAGAACTTTGTGTTTATGTCAGGTTTAAGGTGGTGGACTTGCTGACGATGGCGTCTCAACATCAGAACGCAGTGCTGGACTCGGAGCAGGAGAGACCCATGCTGGAGGGAGCGCTCACCTTCTTGGTCATACTGAGCAGTCTCCGAATACACTTAGGTACATGTCATCTCTTTTTCAATAATACTGACAGTTTGAAGCTCAGTAACATTAAATAGCTAACATACACAAGATCTATCATTGTTTTGAATGTGTTACTTCTAACTGGTGAATCTAAGGCTACATTCACACAGCTATGGTATAGACATCACTTTGGACTGAGTGGCAAAACATCCTGCAACATGACTGGATTTAATTGGGGGAAAATGTGTGACTTGACCGTGATCCTTACAACTTATTAAAGAACCAGTGGTCCATGGACATGGACAGGAATCGGGTTTCCTGACATTAATATTTACCTGATTTCAAAGCCTGGGAAATCAAAGCCTGTGAATGCTTTATCTGCTAGTCAACATTATAAATACAATATAGATAGATCTAAATCTGGATGATCACTTATATTTTGTCATATTTCCCAGCCCTAAAAATTGTTAAAGCACTAAGACATTATATACTTGAGGCCCGTTCAGATCAAGAACGCTAACTATAAAGGTAACTATAATGATAACTATATTTGCATCTACACCAATGAACGATAACGGTCTGTTTATTCTAATCTCACGCACTGCGGTTTTTCAGTGTGTACAACATGTTTTTGTTGTATTTACACAGCTTTAACCAGATGTCCTTAGCATGCTATTAACTATTCTGCAATGTCGTCTGCCATTTTAAATGTGCAAGCCCTTAAATTAGACTGGACTCTCATTGGCTGTCAGTTTTTTATCGTTCAACAGCTGAAAAAAAAAAAAAAATCGCAATTAATTACATCCAAAATAAGTTTGTTTACATACTATATGTGTGTGTGCTGTCTATACTTATTTTGTATATTTAAATACACACACATACATGTATATATTAAGGAAATATTTGCATGTATATACTGTACATATAATTATATAATTTATATTATATATAAATATTTTTATATAAAATAACAATTTTTTCTTAAATATATACATGTATGTGTGTGTATTTATATATACATAAGTATACACAGCACACACACATATTATGTAAAAACAAACTCTTATTTTGGATGTGATTAATTGCGATTAATCATTTTCCCAGCATTAAAACATTTACATTACACTGATCTCTAGTGCCCATTTAACGGTACATGTACACTATTATTATTGGTTGTTTTGCAATACCTTAAAATAATCACTTAAAAAAAAATAGGAAAATTGAAACTGGTCAAGCAAACAACAATTTTTGAACCATTAGTGATGGAATGACCCGTCCAGATTTTGAAAGCTGTGGGGTGGGAATGAAAACACACTGGACAAGTTTCCAGACATTCATAGAGATGGAGATATTGGCTCATGTCATTCTGTCTTTGTGTCTCTTTGCAGGAATGTCTGATGATGAGATTTTGAGAGCGGAGATGGTGTCACAGTTGTGTATGAATGATCGTACCCACAGTTCTCTGCTAGATCTTGTATCCTTTCACCATGGAAACATGTTGTACTCACAGGAAGTACAGCAAGTGCTCTGCGTTGATAAGTGCTCTGCTTTGATGCTTTTGTTAGTGTTAGAACAACTTGTGCTGTTTTACTCGATTCATATCATCATCATTTTTGAAAATTTTTTTGATTAAAAACTAATTATGGTAAATTAAAAAATATATACTATGTAAAAATACTGTAACCCAGTACAAAAACATCCTTCTTCAAGTGTTTCTTGAAGAAAAGCAGTTTCTTAATGCCTAGAGAAAATGGAAACCCTAAATTACGGCAAAAAACTTGACTTTATAACTAATGGATTATAACTAGATGGCCTCTGGGGAAAAAATAAAAATTTGATTATTTTGGTCATATTAGTTGAATTTTGCTGATTGTCCTTGACCACGGCTGTAGATCCCGGAAAATCCGAACCCTAAGAGCGGCGTGGTGCCGGGCAGCTGTAGTTTTGAGGAGATGCTGTCTGCTGTAGCTGATTTTAAAGCCCCGGTGTTCGAGCCTGGAGGATCAATGCAGCAGGGCATGTACACACCGAAAGGTGACACAACTTATCATTTTGCCATTTATGTCCTTTTTTCCCCCCTTAATACATTGCATTGGTATGTTGTGTGTACCTCTTTTTACCACCAGATGGCAGTGTGACTACATGATTGTAGGGTTTCAACACTTTTCTCTGCATTAGGACAGAAGCATCTGCTCTCTAGTAATAGATGTGTCTTTGTTTCCTTTACCTGTTACAGGACATGACCAGACATATTCAAATTTAAAATTAAAAAATCTGTAAAATCTGTAGTTTAGTTTTATTATCTGGTCAATGTGGTGCAAGTGTGCTATACTCTAATGATATGTTGGTTTAGGTAACAGGAGTAAACTAAGGGTACTTTTACTAAAAATGGAAAAGTTTTTTTCTTCACATTTTTCGTGTATTTTGCATTTAGCTTTTTTTGCATTTGCATTTGCAAAAAAGCTGTATTCATGCCAGGCCAGTAGTTGGCGATGTCACTTTGTAACGAAACACTACATGCCTGTATACTGAACACATAATACGCATGCGCATGATGTCACCGTTTTCGCAAATTCACATTTTTATAGTTTACACAGAGACGATAACGATATTGTTTTCCAAAACTTGTACTGAAACCCGCTTTCAGGCCCCCAAACCACTGTTGTCGTGTAAATGAACGCCCAAAACACATAATTTTTCAGTTTTTGGTGTTGTGTAAAAGGCCCCTCAATATCAGGATGGTTCTTATAGTCAATTCATTCATTCTAGAAGTGAAATATCGATTTTATACAGTGTTTCAACATTCAAACAATGAGTTTCTTCTGGTTTTCTGCTCATTTTCTGAAATAGAAGTGTGTAATTATTTTATTTTGTATAATAATTAGGATTGTATTGTGGTCATTTAAGCTAATTTCTCAGGTCTCGCCACATGGTGGCAGTCTGAGGCTGATTCTAAATTACTCTCCTTTTTCATAACTCACACCCAACATTTTTTTTCTGTGTGTGTGTGTTTTCCAGCTGAAGTCTGGGAGAAAGAGTTTGACCCTATAATGGTGATTCTACGCACAGTGTACCGCAGAGACGTGCAGTCGGCCATGGATCGATACGCGGCATTGTGAGTCTCTAAAATCCTCTAGACATCCACCTCATCCTTAACATTCACTTTATCACTTAAACACTAAACATCTGCTGTTTCACTTCTTTTTCCTTCATTTAAGGTATAGAAATGCATGCAAATACAGTACAGTTTATACAATCTTGGTAAATGTTAGGGTAGTGACAGCACTGACTTTTAGTCGTAGCCTAATGTAGGCAGTCCTAAAAAACGAAATCAGAGAATTGCTTAATAAAGTAATATTGGGAAACAACTGCTCCAAAACATATTCAGTCTGAGGTGGAACCCCGATGAGATGGTCATCGATCATCCTGAAACAAACAGAAAAAAACCCTCACATATGGAGCCTTAAATTGCTCGATTTTGTGCGCTGTTGACTTTGAGTTTAGGGGTCGCTGTGTGATAGAGGGAATTACGTTCAGGGTCACTCCTTTTCCTGTTCTGAGGAAGGTGTTAGTGGAGGGACGTATACCTGAAATGGGTTTTCCCCAATTAGAGTCATGTCACGGAGAATCAATACATCACACCTTAAATACAGATTTGCACTCCAACCACAGCTTTTACAAAGTGGAGGTAGTCCATCGCCTCATTTCCAACAGCAGCAGCCTAAAGTAATATCAAAACAATAGTTTTTAACTGTATTGTAGAACTGCATGATTAATCGTCAAAAGATCTTCAAACACCCACGTGAGCTTATTCCTAAATGACAATGCTTCAGCTATGTCTATTAACTCTTTCCTCACCATTGATGAAATTTTCATTGGAATAACGGAAATTTTTCCATCTTTTTGGAAAAAAAGTTATCGTTTGGATAAAAAAAAAAAAGATGTTTACGGTAACAATCAAAATAAAGTAAATCACCCTTTGGAAGTAACTTGATGCTTTAAATAAAGAATGTATCAATTACATAGTTATACCAGTGACTATAACTGTTACAAGTGATGTCATTGAAAAATCGTTTTTTTTATTCATATTTTTTTTCTGAAATTACATGTTATTTTGTTTAGTTGTCTATTTAGAATCATGGGAGAATCGTGATCTCTAATTTAAACAAAAATATTTATTTATTCAGAATCGAGCAGCTCTATTGTATTATTGAATATTCTTCATCTGTATTTATTTACATTTATACGCATTTACATTTTGCTACATGCAAATGTGTCTTTTTATTGAAATGAACATGAAACTGTAATCAAATCTAATTTTACTTCTGGAATATGAAAAACATTTTTAGTGATTTAAAAAAAACAAAAAAACATTTCACATCCCCAGCTGTGATTTTATCCATCATGAATTGATTGCATCATGAAATGTGTGCATTTACATTCACCAACAGCCTGCATTGCCTAAGTGATGTCAGCCAAAAAGGAAAGATATGTGACCCTGGACCACAAAACCAGTCTTAAGTCGCACGGGTATATTTGTAGCAATAGCCAACAATACATAAATTATCGTTTTTTTTCTTTTATGCCAAAAATCATTAGGATATTAAGTAAAGATCATGTTCCATGAAGATATTTTGTAAATTTCCTTCCGTAAATATATCAAATTTATTTTTGTAAGTAATATGCATTGCTATGGACTTCATTTGGACAACTTTAAAGGTGATTTTCTCAATATTTTGATTTTCAAATAGTTATATCTCGACCAAATATTGTCTTATCCTAACAAACCATACATCAATGGAAATCTTATTTATTCAGCTGCATATGATGTATAAATCTCAATTTCAGAAAATTGACCCTTTATGACTGGTTTTGTGGTCCAGGGTCACATATTTGATATGTTGACTTTAAAAGCATATTCTCTCCTCTATAAATTCAATGGCATGTTTAAATGATAGTTTTGCAATGCCTTCAAGATGAACATGAAAGCAGTGAACGTCTGAATCAGAGATGTCGTTTAAGTAGTTTTCAGCAGAACTTTATTGTATTTGACATTGGCCGTGTCAGTTTGTGAATATGTTTTGAGTTGCTCGTGTCCGGCCGCTGGATGATGGATCACCTGTCAAGAGGACAAAATATTTTATATCCCACGTTCCTTTCAACGCAAATGGAGTCAGTGATGCCTTTAAAGCAGGGCAGCTGTGTTCAAGTCTGATAAAGCTGGAGTTTTTCTCAAGCACACTTTGTTTGCAGTTATGTTTGCATTTTATCTCATGTCTGCTGTGGCTTTTAACTTCATCAGCAGTACATTAAATGTAAAATATGGTTTATTACATCAGGGTTTTTCCTGGGTCAAAAATGGTCTTCGGTGGTGGCAGATGAACACGCTCATCCACAATATTATGTAATATTAACTTCATGAGAAAAAATAACTGTCAATACAGATCATAAAACAAAGAGAATTCTGTACGTTTCTATGTAAAAAGTCACTGAGTGACTGATTTGAGAAGTTAGTAATAAAATAAAAAAACAAAGTAACACATTACATAAAAAAGTGGCAGGTCTGTTATTTTGCATTTACAGGATTTAATGCACTGATTACTTGACATACAGTATCAGATTGTTTTGTTCTGTCCATTTGATATAGTTATCACTGTCTATCGAATTCATTCATGCATTTAAATATGGTTTGTAAATCGTAAATCCAAAAACTTATACTTAAATAAATACTCCCCTGGTTTAAGAGGTACGGAGCAGATTCTGACAAACTTAAACACATTTGATTGGTCATTGCGTTCACGCGCTCAACATATATGTATGTGATTGGCTACAAAACTCAATGCTGCAAAACACACTAAATAGAAACCTTTGATGTTCTTCAGAGCTGCACAAACTCTCACAGGAGCGTTTTTAAGCATCCGGCTATCATCAGGTGCTGGTACTGTAGAACGACATGTAGCGTCACAATAAATGAACAAATAAATCTTTGGAGGGACAAAGATTTTAGTGGCCACAAATATTTTTAATGCAAGAAAAACCCTGTACATGCATCTATTTTGACTTGTATTACAGTTCCTTGTCTCTGATTTTGTAAATCACTGGAATCATACACAAATATGAATCCAAAATGAATCGTTTCACATGATTTAAACTTTGGCCAATCCTTTTCAAATGGACCAATGGAGGTTGCTTTATAGGGGTGTGACGAGATCTCATGTCACGAGATTTCGTGAGACTAAAATGTGACGAGATTTCTTGTCGATGCGAAAAGTAGTCTCGTGATATTGCCATGACAGAGTGGTTAGGATGATTAGGAAAGAATATGCCACCGCTACCTTTACATTACGCCTCTCATAAAAAAGCTCATAAATCATGTACAGTAAGGTCTGAAGAGACTGAAATGAAGAGAAGTCAGTCAGTTGAGTGTGTGGCAAAACCTTTTACAGTGCTTGAGTATTGTTGTCTTTTACTGCATATGATAATTCATACTCAGAAAGTAGAACTGAAATGACATTCATTACAAGATGATTAGTTAAAACATTTCAAATACACCTGCAGAATGTTTTCTAGTCATATATGCCGCCATTGAGGATTTCTTAAAAATAGTGTGTAAAAATCTTCTCATCTCGTGAACTGAATCTCGAGTCTCGACTCTCATGAGAAACTCGAGTCTCGTCACACCTCTATTGCTTTACCATTTTTATTTTCCTATTTTTTTTTTTTGAGTGATTACATCTATGAATTGTTATTGCAAAACCTCCAGGTTTGTATTGTCATTTGAACTGATTTAAGCGCAGTGGCCATCTGGCCCACAGCAAATTTTGGGTTATATGGACATTTATGGAAACTTCATTATCTTGGTTTATGTTGGTCCTAGATCCCTTGGGTAATTTATCAGTACATAGTATTTAATCTAAAAACCAAATTGTAAAGGGGAAATTTATATATTTTTTTTAAATAATATTTCAATAAAATAATTTTCTGCAGAAATACAGATATAAAGAAGTTGTTCATCCAAAAATGACAACGATTCTTTGATTTATCCTCATATTTGAAACTCCAAAATGACAAAAACATAATTTTACAAGAACCATTGACAAAAAAACACAACTTAAAAGCTACAGTAGTGGTGGACGGGTAAACACTATGATGTCTGGATTTAATTTGATTGCTGTGAGATGAGGATGATTTTCATTGAATAATAATGACTGTGTTCCATGAAAAAGAAAGCTGTGGGGTTCAGAATGATATGAGACTGAGTAAATGATGACAGTTGTCATTTTGGGGTGAACTTTTTTGTTGTTTTTCAGGACTACACTGAACAATACTCAGAAGGGTGCTTTTGTTTTTAGAATTAGTATGGAAACAGGCTTGCTGAAGTATATTAGGTCATTTAATTAATGTCTAATTATTTTTTTTCTTTTGTAGTTTGAAACAGTCAGGCGTTCATACCGGGAACCCCTGGCCACCCTATAAAGAGAGGACCCCCCTGCACCCATGCTATAAAGGATTGGTGCGCCTGCTGCACTGCAAAACTCTACATATCGTCATCTTTACACTGCTTTATAAGGTGAAACCTATCACTGAGCAAAACGCGCTGACAGAGATATGTGTGGTTAATTTTACAAGATACTTGAACTTAAGTTAATGACTCGGACTTTACAGTTTCGTGACATTTTATATGTAGATGGCTGGTCATTTACTAGAATGAAATGAGTGGTTTCCCATTGTTTTTTGTTTTATCTATGATAACTGTTTTTATGTTTCTGTTTTAGATCTGGATGGATCATCAGAACATGTCTGAACATGTGTTGTGTATGGTGCTGTACTTGATAGAACTCGGACTTGATAATCAGGTCCAGGATGACAAAGTAGAAGAGGTAAGCATTTTTTTTTTTTTTTTCTTAAATACGAGACTGGTCTAGTCTCAGAATCAGACAGCATGGCCACACACTGATGCGTATTGCTCTCAGAATTGTCAAGACCTCCTCTAAAGATTAATCAATGCAGATTAATTAAATATATGCACTGCATATTTCCGAGTGAAGCATTGTGTTCTTATACATGAGAAGCTCAACAAAAGCTTATCAATAAAAGAGAAGCTTTAAGGGCTCCTTGCAGTTTTCCATCTAAATAAGGGTGCTTTCACAGATTACTTCGCATAAAAAATGTGTAATGGTAAAGCTGTCATTCGGACCCGAGAGCGTACCAGGATACCGAACCTGAGACTGTTTATAGGAGGTGGTCCGGAACTGTGGTGTGATTCACGTGAATGTGAAATCAACTCAACCTCGGGTCAGCACTTTAGGAATTAAAGTAACATGCACGTTACTAGCCGATGACAACGTCACTAATTTAACAAAACACATGTAGGGGATGTCAGTGGTGATGATTTACCTTATATATGAGCTAGAATGAGTGTGCAGTGTAATCTCACATAGTGAGTTCTATCAGAGCAGCAAATGAATGGCTCGCAATCAGCTGTCTCTTCAAAAGAGTCCGTTTGCAATGTCATCATGCAACACACTTACGGTAGACGTTCACACATAATAGCATTAAATTAATAAAAAAAACAATATATTAATACACTTTGTTTTTTATCATGCGGCGTACGTGGTTTTGATGTAATATGAATGCAAATTAACTGGGGTGAAACCAAACCAACACTGCGGGGGATGCCGATTGGTCAACCAAAGATCAAACCGTGCTTTCATCAGTTCTTCTTCAGTTCCACGAAACAGAATAATAGTTCTCTGCTGCTACAGTTGTACTAATTCTTAAAGCATTTTTTCTCCTTTTCTTTCTCATCAAACAACCAGATTAACGAATGGCTTTACACAAACCGAATAAATTCACCTTCGTGTTGGGTATGGCAGGTTATGACGTCTAAAAAAAAATAAATAAATAAATAAATATATATATATATATATATATATATATATATATATATATATATATATATACAATGAATCAAGATATAAATTATTAAATTAGTTGCAAAAAAAAAAACGTAATAAAAAATACAAAAGGCCTACATTATTTGCCCTAACATTCAACTGGAGCACAACGACACATTTATTTTTTCTTGAATAGAGTCGCGCGCACTGCCGTCATGGCTGGTTAAGACAAAAACTCTGCTTAACATGTAAAAGATACCTTTTATTGTGTCACGTCGCATCTGGCTAGGACACGGTGTAAAACTTTCATGGTTTAAAGTTTGAATATGAAGATAACCATAAATATTAGTAATAAATTATTTTCCGTAAATTGTTACCTTACAGCTGTAACTTTACTCTTATTCTCATTATGTAATTATATTGATATATAATCAAACTTTTGGACAAATTGTGCAGCCCTGCAAACCTGGATTTTTTTATTTTATTATTATTATTTATTTATTTAATCACATTTTAAATCGGTTGTAATTTTTATCAGAAAAATGCTGCTCTAAATTCCAATCTGATTGGCTGGCCTCAGCATAACTTCCATGTGTTGTAGTCCTAACACACTCAACTCATCTACCAGCCGCTAATCTGTAATTACTCTATTACTGCTTGACTAATTAAATCACGGTTAGTCCAATGTCTGTACAGAACTCTTTCTGACTAGATTATGTGTGGTGGGCTGGCAGCTAAAAGCAATTTTGTCCTTCTTGCTGAGATTTTTTTTTCACTCTCTATTACAGGAGCCCTGTATCGAGGAGCACTGCCATGATAGCTGGTTCCCAGGCACCAGCCTGCTGTCTAACCTCCATCACGTCATCAACTTTGTGCGGGTTCGAGTGCCAGAGACAGCTCCTGAGGTGGAGAGAAAGAGAGAGAGGGAGAGAGAGAGGGAAACTCCACCCAGCACCAGCTCTGAGAGCACCACCTTCGGACAGGTGAGGCAGATGCTGTCAGGTTACAGGCTCACCTGAGTTCTAAGGGTTGGTAGAATGGGTCAACACAGACAAGAGGGGGGATTGAAAAAGTTGATGTCTATTTGCCGTTGTTTTGATGACATCGCTCTCCATCCACAGAGTTCCAGAAGGCTGACAGGAAATTGGAGAGAGGTAGAGGGATTTGGGAATGATTTTTATCAAGTGATGTGAAATGATTTCAAGAGATCTGTTTTGAATAACCAAGTATGGAATGGTCTGAAATAGGAAGACTGCACTTGCTTTGTTTTGCAGACATTCTTTTGCAATATTCAAAAACCTGTTGCTCGCTTCTTGTGTTACTCAAATTTTTGGAAATGGTAATGACAATTAAGGGGGTCTGTGACAAAATAAGGATATGTGAGATCATGAAAACAGGAAGAAAACGTATAGCTCAAAATGGATGTGCAAGATTTTAGAAATTTCTTACATTTTTGAAAAAAACATTAATATAATTTTTTTTTTTTTTTTTTAAAGTGGTGTACATAGGTTACAATAACAATGTATCGGTTCTCAGAAAAAGAAAAATGCACAGAATTTTAGAGATTAATTAAAAGATCCAGACACCCAAAATAAGCATCATGCCATTGACCCAATTATAAGTAAGTACACAGGAAATAGAGCACTGGTCGTGATGTACTTTGATTGTGTTTTCGTTTTGTTTGTTTTTTGGGTTTCTTTTTGTTTTTTGTCTTTTGTTTATTGATCTGTCCAGTTTTCTCCTGCTTGGTTTGTTTCTCTCGTGTGATGATGTGTTCATAGTAAGTGTGATTTCATTCATATGTTTCAAACTAGCTCAGAGGTGAATGTAGGAGATGAGAGGAAGTTTTCATTAACTGCATGTGTTTCCAGTGATGTGTGGTGGTATAATGAGTCTTGAGCGCAGCAGTCAGTGGTTCAGTGCTCATCATTAAATATTAAGTAGCTTCAGTGAGATTAGCATGCTAATTAAACACACTATGGGCATCTGACACGTTCAGTAAGAGTTAGTTCTTTATATGTGTAAAGAAATTGTCCTTTTATTATTTTGATCCCAGGCTATGTTCTGACAATTGTGGGTCAGAAATGTTGTGAATACATTTAAACTAGAAAAAAGCAGGTCTATTTCAGTGTATCTGCTGTGTTCTCAAAATCAAAATGAAAGCTTTTAAGACCCGCACAAATATCATGAACACCACATGGATGGAGTAGGGCAATGTCAATGGTAACATCCTAAACTGATAAAATGAGAAGAAAAAAAAAAAAAAAGAAAAAAAGCCTTTTAAACCATTTTTTTTTTAAAGTGATGCTTGAAATTATAAATGATTACATTTATTTTATTTTGAAATAAATGATTATATATGTGTTGTGTATGGAAAATCTATGTTTAGATTTTCAGAATGCACTGCGTATATGCTGTCCTGCGTAAAAATATGGGTCAATTTTTGCTTTAGTCAGAAACAGGAGACAGACTGAATGAAAATGCAAGTTCACTATAGTAGGTGGTGCTTATTTAACCACGAAAATATAGCGGTTACACTGGTAACACTGGTGACACCTGTTTACAAAATTCATCAATACATCATAAGCAATTGCTTAGCATATGGTATTCTCTGATTGTTTACTGCTCTAAAAGAGCCTGTAGAATGCAAGACAAACGTTTTACTTTGAAATGTGCAGCGCTCACTTTAATTAAATTATATCCTAAGTCACAATAAGCTGATTCACGATTCTTGTTTTGTTTATGTATTTTTATGACTTCTTGAAAAGATAATTAAGACTTATACCATTTACGGTAAGAATTTTAAGACTTTTTGTGGCCTTAAATTTCATAAAACCTAAAGGGACACTCCACTATTTCCAACTCCCCTAGAGTTAAACAGTTGAGTTTTACTGTTTTCGAATCCATTCAGCCGATCTTTGAGAGTTTTTATATTTTTCCTATTTAAAACTTGACTCTTCTGTAGTTACATCATGTACAAAGACCAACAGAAAATGAAAAGTTAAGATTTTCTAGGCTGATATGGCTAGGAACAATACTCTCATTCTGGCGTAATAATCAAGGAACTTTGCTGCCATACTGTGGGTGCAGCAGTGATATTACGCCTGAAAGTAGTCCCACTAAGTTTGTGTAGATGGAGAGTTAGCTGGGGACTATTTTCAGGCGCTGCGTAAGAGTTAAGTTTTAAATAATAAAAATATCGAGACTCTTTGGTCGTTTTTGAGTGAGATGCTAACGGTCTAATCATATTCAATGATCTATGCTAAGCTGCAGCTAAAAGTGCTACCACCAGACCCAGAGATAGGCTGAATACATTCGAAAATGGTAGAATTCAACTGTTTAACTCTAGGGCGGGTTTGAAAATGAGCCTATTTTCAAAAATAGTGGAGTGTTCCTTTAAGACTTTTTAAGGATCCGCAGGGACCCTGCAATTCGAGACCCATGTCAGGTCTAACCTTGAGCTCATTGCTCCACCTTTGTGTATTTCACTGAGGATAGAGAATTTGAAGTCCTTCTGTGATCTTATTTGTTGCCCATTGGGGGCACTTGCTCTTAGGCTGCTAAATGGATTTGCCTTATGGGACTTTAGTGAGGGCCTGTTCATACAGAACAAGTTTTTGCATTCCACTGTGCTGCTTTTCCCTTTTTTTCCATTTGCTAGATGGATGTATTTGAGCATTGCTCTTGTGTCTCACACCTTTCGCAGCATCTTGCGCATGAGCAAGATTTTAGAACTCAAAAGCGTGTTCTGTGTGAACAGCCCCTAAAACTATAGCTCTAGAAAGTGTAGCTGTTTACAGGGCCATGACTCACCAATCCAGCGGTCGGCCATCAACCGGATTGGAGCTGTTGTTGAGCCACTGTTGGCAGTAGTTGGAGCCTGTCAATGACTTTTTGGCTGGTTGAGCATGTTGAATCAGTGCCGGGCAGTCAGTGAGACAGATCGCTTTGAATGCTCTTTAGCTTAGAGAACTGGTGCGGTTTTCTTTTCTGAATGACATAAAGACTACTGCCACCTTCTGGTAGAGACAGTTATTTTCTCTCATGCAGGCACAAAATGCTATTTAGCCATTGGCTGTAGTCTTGCTGAGTGTTTAAGTGCAACTTTTTGGCCTAGACGCATGCGAGACGACAAAACGGTCGACTTTCATCTTTGCTAGTTCTTTGATGTCAGTTTGGTGTGTCATGGCCTTGAATCTATTAATACCAATAGTCTATGTAGTCTTTTTAAAGGAATATCTATCTACCTAGTAAAATCTATCCATCTTAGTCTGTTTGTCTGCGACTGCATGACCTTAAAACCTTAAAACTTCAGGCTTTTTAAACTACTTCAAGCTTTCTAGCCTCGCTTTAAGCCAACATCAAAGTCTTGACTAACATTTTTATCTAGTTTCTATTCTGTTTATTAACACTAGTAAATAATTAATAAACTATTAAATATTGGTGACTTTTATTGTGTTGCGTTTAATGCCGTTTTATCAAAGCAATAAGGCTCTTGAGACTGTGTGTTTTTATGATTTATACCATGGTCTGTCTGAATACTCTATTCTGATTGGCTGGAAGGTGTGCAATAAAACTTGGGTAGTCAGTTGAATCACCTTTTTATATTAATGCACTGTTTTCACACACACACGTACGTCACTCAGAGATTGCGCTGTGCACAGAAATTTATCAATGCTGCCCTACAATTTTTATTAATAAAATAGCCTCGCAACTGAATCGCTACATTATATTTCTCAGCAACGAAGGGGTCTCATCCCAATTTTGAAGTAATTAAACTTGCAGGTTTGTTGTTAATAGAGAGAGAGATGCTAAACAGATGCAGATATTATTCTCTCTCACCTTTCTGAATATTTGAAATGAATGCTATAATTAATCCATTCAAATAAATGTAATCATACACACTACTTTATTTCTGTGTCTAATTCAAACCAGGCAGAATGCTGGATCTAATGAGCCGTAACTGATGAAAATAACCATTAATTTGACCTTTCCTGTCAAATATTGCACTCTAAACATCAATAACAACTTTATTCTGGCAAGTGACCATGGTATAAGTGGGATAATCGACAACTACCTGTGCATTAAATGATTTTAATGCAATTTGTGGAGGCGTCAGGTGGTTCTTTGACTCCACGATGTGCATTAAAATCGCTTAACGCACAGCTAACCATCGATTATCCCTTACTCAACACCCTGTCTCACCCTCAAGTGGGTTATTGCTTTAATAGCGTGTGAATTACTTGCTCTGAATGACTATGACCAAACAAATCTACTCAACGCAACCATGATTGTGACATTGGTGTGTGTGGCCCCATAATTGTTGCTTGCAGCTTTATGTCTATTTGTCATTTATTCTCTGTCTGTGGTTTCTCCTCAGAACCTGCGTGAGGCTCAAGTGTTCAGTCTAGTGGCGGAGCGCAGGAGGAAGTTCCAGGAAATCATTAACCGCAGCAACCACGAGGCCAGTCAGGCAGTGCGGCCCAAGTCCTCATCCTCCCGTTGGCTGCCGCCGGGCTCACCCCCGCAGCTGGTGACAGAGATTTTGGAGATCCGTGAGAGCATGCTGTCACTCCTGGTCAAACTGCACCAAAAACTGTCTGCTAAGCAGAACTCTCTGTCTCTGAGTTGGTTGGCCGAGGTGGATCCGGCCCATCATGCACATGGAGATGGTTTAACAGCCATCGAAAGAATCTTGGCCAAAGCTTCCGCCCGTAGCCGGCACAGCAAGAGATGCCTACAGGAAATCTGTGGAAAGGTGTGTCCACCCATACCACCCAAGAAGAACAGTCCTGGAGATAAGAAGAGTATGGACAAGGAAGAGAGGTGTGTGTTGCCCGTGTCATATTCCATTTGATTAGACCTTATTCACAGCAAGGCCATCTTTGATTTTTAGCAGGAATGAAAGCGAGGCTTTGAGGGATAAACTTACATCTCTTCAGTCAGCTGTACTGTTACTTAATGTGACGAAACACTGCAAAAATATCTTTCTAAGAAATTCAGTAGACCAAAAACTCCAGACAACTCTGTGGAAGAGTGTCGGACTTGTAACCCGAAGGTCGCGGGTTCGAGCCTCAGTACCGGCAGGAGGCGTAGGTGGGGGGAGTTAATGAACAGTGCCTATTCTACTCTCATTACCCACAACTGTGTGTGTTCAGTACTCACTGCTGTTTGTGTGTGCACTTGGATGGGTGAAATGCAAATTCTGAGTATGGGACATCATACATGGCTACATGTCACTTCACTTTCACTTTCACAGCCTTCCTTTAATATGGCGATGCTCTGAATAAGGTCTATTGTTATCAAGGTTTTTTGTGGCCTAAAATTTAGTCTTTTTCCCCCTTTCTCAGAGCCTTAGAATTAATTATGTTTACATACTGAATCAGTGTCTGATTTGAGAAACGTTATGTCACATTCAGGAGCTGTTATGATGTTCAGTACTCTACTGTTGAAGGAACGAGTAGTAATCCGCCAATCAGCTCCTCTGATTATGGAACAGATACCCCCTGCAAACCAAGTCAAAACTATAGCAGCTGTGCTCAGAGCTGTATTAAAGGACTTTGTGCATATGCATTTGTCCTTAACATTGTCAGCTGGAAACTCTTGAGGCTTAACATCACTGTCTTTATTGGCTTATGCCCCTCTTAAAGGGATAGTTCACCCGAAAATGAAAATTCAGTCATCATTTACTCCTCCTCAAGTTGTTCCAAACCTGTATAAATTTATTTGTTCTGCGTACACAAAGATATTTGGAAGAATGTTTGTAACGAAGCAGATCTCGCCCCCCATTGACTACAATATTAGGGGAAAAAAATACTATGGCAGTCAATGTGGGGCGAGATCTGCTTGGTTACAAATATCCCAGAAACGGTCATTGCCGTGGAGTCTGCTCTGTAGTGATCCTGAGGTGGAGCCGGGGTATCAAGGTCCCACCCGCAATCCTGTTCCCACAGACTTGATCGCAAACACAGCTGTAAATCCTGACATTGCAGCCCATTTTTATAGCATCAAACTAAAAACCAAAACTTATTGGGAAAAACAAACAGAAGAACATATGTCTGCGTGATAAGATCTTAGGAAAAAAGAACATTTGAAGTGTAATTGGATTTTTTTTAGTTTAGCTTGCGTCCTATTCGATTACATGGAGAGGGTGGGGTTTATGACTTCACTTTTAAAGGCATGTGCGGCACATTTTGGACAGATGAACAATGTGAGCATTATTGCACACAATTTTTGTGATAAAGAATTGTGTTTTATGATTGTGTTTTGTTTTGTTTTCGTCTGCTTTTTTTTGCCTGTTCTGTTTATATTTTTCAGTTGTTGCAATCAGATGCTATTGAAAGTATTTTTGCCGTTTTTTTTGGACAGAAGCAGATATATATTTATTTTAACAAACAAATAGTTTACATTTATGATATCCCCATCATATTGGTTAACATGAAAATATCATGAAATAACATAAAATGTAAATAATTATATATCAATCATAATTTCTGCCAGTGCATTCCTAACTGAGGATTTCCATTGGACTTAATGACTGAATTTCTGAGAATGAATATATGCCCTGCTGGAGTAAATGATGGTCAAATGCATCCTTCAAACTTCAAATGTAATCTGAATATGATCACGTCAACATTTCAGTGCCACTTGATAATATTTGATGATTAAAGTTAATGATGCAATTAATTTTTGTTTTGACATCTGCAGGCGTCAGAGGGCCAGAGAGAGACAGCAGAAGCTGCTGGCGGAGTTTGCCTCCAGGCAGAAGAGCTTCATGGAGACGGCCATGGATGTTGGTGAGCTTGAATATGAGCTGAAGTTGTTTGCTGACCTTTATGAAACACATCTGATGAGTCTCTCCAGCTGTTAATTACTAGATGATCAGTTTCATGTTTATTTGATTGACTTTCTTTCTGACATGTCAGATCTAAAGACACAACATGCATTTTTAATAAGGATATGTTTTAACTCGATGTTCTCACATTATCTTTCAGTCTCTCAGTGTTTGTTATTCTGCATGATTATGGGCTGTCAAAAACAGCCCAGATGTGTGGGACATTTATATGAGATGGGTTCTTGTATTCAAATAGCTAAATGAATCTCGAAAATGGAGCTAAATGGTCTCGAAAAATATTTTTTTCATATTCGTAATTTAGAATTTGAGATGGTTAGTCTTTTAAATTTTTATTTATTTAAACAAATCTGTTAATTAAAATAGAATGTCTATTTACACCAAGTGCAAATAGCCCACCTTGTTGGCAGAGGCTATTTACACTAACTGTCTGATAACAGAAGTAGTGGTGTGAAAAGTAAGGCGGGTGACTTTAGCTTTTGACTTAATCGACCAGGATTTGAATACACCTGTTTTTAACTAATTCTTCTTAATTTCCCATTGCATACCAGTTCAGAGAGGCGTTTATTTGAAATAAAATGTTTGTAGAGTCATTTATAACAGCTTTGATCGTGGCTCAACCAATCAGGGTCAAGGAACGGAACTATCCATTATTTTAAATAATCATATACACTCAATATGTTGTTGCATACTGCTTTATAATATGGTACAATACACTGAGGTGTAAATAGTATCTGCCACTATTTGCACTAAGTATACATAGCATCTAACAGTTTGCACTAAGTGAAAATAGCCTCTGCCTAATTAAAATTGCTCTGATAGAAAGTACTATGGTTGTACCTTTTGTGTCATATGGTAATACCACATTACTTGACATTTGTTAGTACACCGATGAGCCAAAATATTATGACCACCTGCCTAATATGGTGTTGGTCCTCCACATGTTGACAAAACAGCGCCAACCCGCTGAGGCATAGACTCTACAAGACCCCTGAAGGTGTCTGGTGGTGTCTGGCACCAAGACATTAGCAGCAGATCCTTTAAGTCCTGTAGGTTGCGAGGTGGAGCTGCAGTAGATCAGACTTGTTGTTTCAGTACATCCTACAGATGCTAAATCAGATAGAGATCTGAGGAATTTGGAGGCTAGGGCAACACCTTGAACTCTTCACAATGTTCTCCAAAGTGTGCAGTGTGGCAGGGTGCATTATCCTGCTGAAAGAGGTTACTGCCACCAGGGAGCACCATTGCTATGAAGGGGTGTACCTAGTTTGCAATGTTTAGGTAGGAGGCAAGTGTTAAATTTATGCCTACCTGAATGGCCAGACCCAGGGTTTCCCAGCGTAACATTGCCCAGAGCATCACTCCACTGGCTGTCATCTTCCCACTGTGATCCTGGTGGCAGTACCTCCCCAGTTGAGTGGCACACGTACACAGCTGTCTATATGATGCAAAATAAAATGGGACTGATAAAAGCAGGCTTCCTTCTTCCATTGCTCCAAGATCCAGTTCTGACACTTGTGTGTCAATTGTAGGCTCTTTCGACAGTGGACAGGGGTCTTCTTGGGCACTCTGACCGGTCTGCGGCTACCCAGCCCCATACAGAGCAGAGTGCGAAGCATAACCATCATTAAATTTTTCTGTGACTTGTTGTACATTAGACCTTCATTCAGTTCTAGACCGGACAGGATAGCCTAGAAACCCAACACCCTGTCGCCGATTTGTGTTTTGTCCCTCCTCGGACTACTGTCATTAGGTTCTCACTAGTGTTGTCACAATACTGGAATTTCTAACTTCGATACGATTCCTTAAAATGTATCAATATTCGATACCATTTTCAATACCATGGGAAAAAATACTGCATATACTGTCAAATAGATATTTTTAATTTTTTTTTTTTTTTTTTTTTTTTGTCCATCCATTGAAAGTCCAAGCAATTAATTAAGCAATTAAAAGAGATTTTGTAACTTTAGAGATGATCAGCATTTTCCGCTACACCTGTGATTGGTCATAATGTTTTGGCTCATCAGTGCGTTATGGAATTTGTATGATACTGTAGGTAACAAATATTTTTGTAGCTTCATCTATGAGGAATAAAAGTAAAAAACAAATCCTAATTTAGATATGTATTTGTGTAAAATTCTGATTATAATTATAAGCTTTCCAGTGTAGCTTTCTTGGTTTAGTCAGTTACAATTTAAACCATTACTAGCCATTTTGTGAATACACACACAGATGTAGAGTTTAGAGGACTTGGTAAACTTGCAGAAATCCTTGAATGCTGAAAGCTGTTGGCTGCCATTGTACTCTCTGAAGGAAGGTGACTCAAATTGCCTCCGTTCTGCCCTACACACTCCCTCAGGCCCTTTTAGTAGAAGCGTGGAGGGGGATCTCAGGGGCCGTATTGTTCTGCTTCAGGGCAGTTCTGCTGAGTGCTGGTCACTGAGATCAAGAGGGACAATGCAGTGACACTGTTTAAGACATGAGTGATGAAGTTTTAAAATAAACATTACAATGTCTCAGTACAGTCAACATCATATCTTACACATGGCAGCCCATGTACTGTACATGGGATGGTTTTGAAAGAATCTTTCTGGATTATGAAACAGTCGAATCAGTTTTTAAGTGGCTCTGCATAAAAAAAAATATTTAAGAATCAGTATTGATTTATCAAAATCAAAATATTGATTAAAAATGAAAAATCTATATTGTATTGTATCATACGGATTTTTCACTTTTTCTTTTTGTCTCTTGTTTTAATTAACAGTAATGACACAGACGGCTGCTGGTATATTAGGCTACTGTCACTTTAAGAGCTGCACGGATCAAATATTCTGTTACACATGCATTTTATTTCTCAGTTGTTTACTTTCACTTGACAAAACTGACTGTTTACTGCATTTTGACAATTTTGTGTGTATTTGTCTGTTCAAGCTCAAGAACTCTTTGTATCTTCTTGGGCTTAAATTGTTCAAAATCACTTGAACACTTAAATTAGCAAGACTTTAAAACGTGTGAATGATTGGGCTAGTGATGATTCTGTCAAATGTCCTGAGCATCTTTCATGTTGGCCTGGGCCATCGGGCAGTCCTTATTGTCAAACCCTGCTGTTGTAGCTTATCTATGTTGTGTGCATGAAAAAGATACAAATACTGTCAAAACGCACCATCGGAGAAACGCTAATTAAACGTCACTTTTTAGTCAATGATTTCGGCCCTCCAGACTGTTTTGGCCGAAACCAGAAATTCATTTTTGGTTGCAGATATATCAGTGCATCACTAGCAGAGTTATTTAAATAAAGATCATATCTTATCTGTTTAGAGAAACAGTATGTCTTTGTTGTTCACCATTTGTCACCAGAAAATGCTAAAATGACGTTGAGATTTGGTTAAAATATATTAGCTTCAGACACCCATGGCTGATGTCCCCACTGACATTGAGCAGTGTCTGTGTTATAGATGTGCGTGTGTCTGGGATTGTCAGAATAAAACATTCTCTTGAGGTGTGCTGTACAGGCTCCATTTGTTTTCCAGATTTGAATCAAAGGTCACTTTGGACATGGATATTTGCACCAGAATTATAATGAGATAAATTGGACCAGCGTTTCAAGCATCTGTGCATATGGTAATGAATCTCAGAGCAATACTGGATGTCTTACCGCAGAAATAAGAACAGAGACAGTGAAAAGGAGGAAGGTGTTTACAGAGGGATATGAGTTTCAGTCAATGCCTGATCAAAAATCAAATTGAGTTGATTCATTAAAGACAATTTGAGTGTCAATGATACAGACAAAGCCAGACTTGCTGTCGGCATATAGTCAACTTTAAAGCTTATTTTCACCACTTAGGCAGGAACAGACCATCTGACTAACATGTAAGTAAGCAACCAACCAACCAGTGTTTGCTTTTTATGTGACAGATGTATTTATGGGCCTGAGATAGTTGATGCTACATTCATTCATAAAAACTCTGTGCAACTATTATAATCACATTGAAGAGGTTAAAGGTGCCCTAGAATTAAAAATTGAATTTATCTTGGCATAGTTAAATAACAAGAGTTCAGTACATGGAAATGAAATGCAGTGAGTCTCAAACTCCATTGCTTCCTCCTTCTTATATAAATCTCATTTGTTAAAAAGACCTCCGAAGAACAGGCGAATCTCAACATAACACCGACTGTTACGTAACAGTCGAGATCATTAATATGTACGCCCCCAATATTTGCATATGCCAGCTCATGTTCAAGGCATTACACAAGGGCAGCCAGTATTAACGTCTGGATCTGTGCACAGCTGAATCATCAGACTAGGTAAGCAAGCAAGAACAATAGTGAAAAATGGCAGATGGAGCAATAATAACTGATATGATCCATGATAACATGATATTTTTAGTGATATTTGTAAACTGTCTTTCTAAATGTTTTGTTAGCATGTTGCTAATGTACTGTTAAATGTGGTTAAAGTTACCATCGTTTCTTACTGTATTCACGGAGACAAGAGCCGTCGCTATTTTCATTATTAAACACTTGCAGTCTGTATAATTCATAAACACAACTTCATTCTTCATAAATCTCTCCAACAGTGTAGCATTAGCCGTTAGCCACGGAGCACTATCAAACTCATTCAGAATCAATGTAAACATCCAAATAAATACAATACTCACATAATGCATGCAGCGTGCATGACCAACACTTTGTAAAGATCCATTTTGAGGGTTATATTAGCTGTGTGAACTTTGTTTATGCAGTGATAGAGTCGAGAGCTCGGGAGGGGGCGGAGAGCGTGAGCAATTAAAGGGGCCGCAGCCTGAATCGTCGCATTTCTAATTATGCCCCAAAATAGGCAGTTAAGAAAATTAATTAAAAAAAATCTATGGGGTATTTTGAGCTGAAACTTCACAGACCCATTCAGGGGACACCTTAGACTTAGTGCCATCGAACGTTTTTTTAAAAGATGTCATATTTTTAAAGGAAATGTGTGATTTCATTTAAAATGTCTCATTATTGATACAATTAGTGGTTGAATAATTGCCATGGCCAATGTAATGGTTGATATTTTCCATTTCAATTCTTGCCAACGGCCAATATGTTTTTCTCAGGAGCATGACATCATGACAGATTTCTGCTTCATATTGTTTGTCTGAGTATTACATTGAATTAAATGTTGTATCCTTCTGCTGTGAAGCTTGAAATGATAAACATTTACTCTTCGAATATTTGACATTATTAAAGGATATAAAGTTCTTTTGCTTCCACCAGCAATACAGTAATTAAAATGGAGCTCTTTTTTTTTATCGTTTTGGTTTGTTTAATAGTGCGTAGGATAATAATTCTGTCATAAATCTCTCAAAGTTCACACATTGCTTTTATTGCTATGAAAAGCAGTGTTAATTAAGTTGTATTTGCTGCTTAATTGCTTTGTGATATACATTATTTGTTGGTGATCTGGTGGTCAGGTTCATTAATCTTGTTTACTGTATAATCAGAGCTTGACTGATGTGTTGTCTGCATTAATTCTTGAGTTGATGTATACTTGTGTGTTTTTGTGATGGACAAGGTCTACTGGATGAAAATGGATGGATGGATTTGAATGTAATCAACAAAAACTAGTTTCACGATAATTTAATGTTTTGACCTGTTTTAATGTGTACAAAGTTCACGAATTGTCCACATGTGACGACTAGTTGTCGTTGTATGTTTATTTAGGTCGGGTGTGTGGGGGGCAGCAGTACCTGGCAGGCAGCCTCAGGCAAACACTGTCACATTACCTTTCTAGCACAAACGTTTCATTTCCCCATAGACTTCCTGTCTCTATCAGTGCACCTTAAGCTAAAAATCAATCCAAACACACACTGACATTTACAAAGCCTTTATTTGCCCTGAAATTGAACATGTTCTTTAATGTTTTAGAGTGATTTAGAAAAGGTAATTAATGGAATAGCAGACATCAGCTGTGTTTATGATTGGGAACGCTACTTTAAAAGTGATGAAAAATATAGTAAGTTTTGCATTACTCTTAATAATAAGTAACTAAATGCATTACATCTGTGTTGATTGAGAGTCTCTATACAGTGGAAGCCAGTGCTTGGCTTGTGGTAGAGCTGCACAATTTATCGTTAAAAGATCGCAATCACAATTCAAACCCCCGCACAGTCTCGTTCTTAAATGACAGCGATTCTGTTATGTCTATTAAACCTTCGAGTACAATTACAGCGGAACATTCAAATCTGCTTTGCCACTGATAGAGCAGTTGTCATGTATAGATATGAAACAGCTTCACAAACTGTCTTTTCAACTACATAATATCATTATTTCTGTTACAATAATTAAAATGATCACAGAAGTACTGGGTTAAAAGTTTATAGTTCAGATATAAACACTGATGTCTGCGGTAGCAATCAAAATAGAGTAAATCTAGGTGGTGACAAGTGACTGTTAAAAAATGTTTTTGTCATTGAATCATTCATTCAAGAGATGCGTTCAAAAACACTGAATAATCCAGTAATGAGACAAGTGAAGTATTTGAGCAAGTCATTGAATCATTTATATAAAACGATAAAAAAAAAAAAATTCAAATTAATTAAAATTAAATAAATAAATAAATAGAACGCCACAACTAACATTATTCAGAACCTCTAAATTACGTTATTTTGTTTTGTTGTCTATTCAGAATCATAATCTCTATTTTAAACACAAACATCTCAGTGATTCTCAGTTCCAGAATTGTGCAGCTCTAGCTCTTTTTTTTTTTTTATAACAAAAGGGTTTTTTTTGTTTTGATTTATATTTTACATATTACAACAACTCTGACGCTGTTTATGCACCTTAAATATGAACAATATATAGATAAGTTATATTTTTTTCTAATTGGTCAATAAATGAATTAAATAGTAAAAAAAAAAAAAAAAAAAAAGACATGTCACTTTATTAAAAGTAATTCTGATATTATGCTTAATTTATTTACACTTTTAGAGTTAGAGAGTTTAAGACGGGGGTTTTCAAACCATGCTTGAGCCTCCTCATAACTATACGCACCCAGAATATTCGTTTCAGCTTCCACATTAATACAACATGGTTCACACAACATTAGCTCTGTTGTTACTGCTTTTAATGCATGACCGCCTGAACCTCCATTAACCGTTTGTTAATTTAACCAGGAGAGTGCAAAAAAGTAATTCAGATCCACATTATATAACTAATTAGGTTTTGCCAATCTACTGAGCTCATAATTCATATTCAGTTATTGGATTTTACCCCCTTTTTCTCTGACTTTTATGCTTGGCTTCTCTCTGGGTTTTATTTTTTTATTTATTCATTTATTTTTTTAATGTAAAATGAAAACGCTAAACCCTTAAAAAAACAAAAAGTACTGTGGTGGGACCATGGTTCAGTGGAATGCCATGGAAATGAATGATCTTATCATGAAAAGATGATACTTTTTGGCAATTTTTTTGCTAGGAGCTTCAAAGTATACCAGTCTCTCTTAAGTTTCTGGTGAACAATCAATTTCGACATAAATTAAACTGAATATTATACATCACCTATGCAAAGTATCCCTGTTGCTTTACTGTACTGTACTGAAGTCCAAGACTTGACATTCACATGGGTTGCCAGATTAAGAACATGCAACAGGAATGAGTGCAATTGACAATGGAAAGCGACGAGCCTTGCAATGTATATTTATACATGTTTAATTATGCCACTGATCATATAGCTTTGTAGATGGATGCCGATGCTTTTTAGGTCTTGCAGAATCTGCAATTTCTAACCCAAATCGTTTGCTAGTTTCTATGGTTGCAATATACGTCATTTTCCACCAGCTGAAAACCCAGGGTTGTGGAAACCCTTTTATTTGAAGGAAGATTTTGTGATCTCAAAGACTCTGTTGTCTATAATTCCTTATATAGGTTATCTGACTTTTGTTTTGTTTAATTCTGTGTTTAATAGAGTCACCTGAAACAGATGCAGTGATGGACGTGGGCTCGGCAGAACCTTTGGACTCTGAGGTTCTGTATGACTGTGTGATCTGTGGTCAAAGCGGACCGTCCACTGAAGACAGACCCACAGGATTGGTGGTACTGCTGCAGGCTTCATCAGGTATCACACACTCCAACATTTGCATCATCTATGTATCAGTGTCTATCAACATTGACCAGTTTTAATGTATTTTAGGCCACTTTTGAAACGGATAACATCAGGGCACATAGTAATTAAAAATGTTGTTGATAACACTTGATGAAAAAAAAAAAAAAAAAATCAATTCTCTGATGCATCCGCGATTCTCTCCTCAATGATTTTCAGAATCGATTTTAGAAAGTTCAAAGAGTTTTAAGTGAATTACAAGGGCAATCGTGGACTTAATTGCTTGATGTTATACTTAAAGTTTGCAGTCTCGCCTGCAGGTATTTCAATGTTTTCCCTTAAAAATTCTCAACAAAGACAAGGAATGCAGTAGAAATATGTATTCAGTACGTGAAACATCTGATATCTCAAAATATATCTGTAATGCAGCTTATAAGATCTTATAAGTGTATAATCACTCATGGATCTTGTTCAGATACTTTAAACGTGTAGATACTGAAAGCACTCTGTGTTTATTGCTTGTAATATGTTTCTTTATTCCTCTTTATTGTTAACTAATTACTTAATTACTTTTAAAGCTGTATTTAGTCAGTTGAAAATTCTCAAAATACAATTTTTATTTTGTAGTCATATTAAAAAGAACTTACAAAATTACAAAACTGATTAAATAAAAAAATGTACAAATAAATGTAAGATTTAAAGTCAGTAAATGTATCAATTAGAGAAAAAATAATGTAGATTGTGAATCATTTCAGATTTCAGGTTGTGAGGTGCTTAAAGATTCCCACCCCAGTGACTACACTTCAGTCAGTTTCTAAGACACACCTGTATCTCAGATCCTAAACCAAGTAATTGTAATGGTATATAGAGACTGTTGGACTTAAGTCTGTACATTTGAGCACAGAATATTTGGGTGATATCTACATGCCAATGATTATCAATGTTGTTGTTGTACTGCATTATTTAGCCTAGTGAAAGCATACACAGATTAAAAATTAGAGGTCCAAGGATCGAGCCCTGGGGGACTACACATGTTTTGGAGGTCCAATCAGTTTCATAGTTGCCTATGCCTTTGTTAACATACTTGTTCTCGTTTTCTAAACGTCATCCAAGCAGACACTATATATAAAATTGCGATGGGACCAGAGTAGCATCAGATCTTTTTTTCCATAGTGTAATGAAAATAGAATCTTCATTTCATGCCCTTTTTAAAATAGGTTGTCCAAAAAAATTAAATTTCTGTCATCTATTCACCCTCATGTCATCCCAAACCACATAAAAAAATGTACCACTTAATGTACATTTCTGATCCGTCCAGTATTTTGTCTTATGATCCTTGATCATGTTGAATTTTTTGGATCCATATTTTCTGTAGTTGTAGGTTTAATAAAAGTTTTGATTATGTCTTAAGTTTTGTGTGATCAACATCCATGTATATTTTTTTGTATAGCGCTTTTCAGAATACATTTAGTTTTAAAGCAGCTGAAATTCTATGTATTGTGTTACACCTATGCACCGAACATCACTAACATGTTTTAGTTTGTGTAAGTCTCTATATCACCACTAGGACGGTGTGTAGCATTACAGCTTTCCATCTGCAGGTTCAGATTGTGGTCCAGATCACTGGAGCTCTTTAACTGTGCATTAAACCACTTTACTCTACTTGTTTTAACAGCAGTGTTTTCATTGCTTAATTTATCAAGTGCTTCTCAGCAGGTGCTATGATTAAAATTAACATTGTGTTTTATGAATAATCACTCATCTTTGATTTGTTCGATATGTGATTTTAGTAGTCTTGAAACGCTTCAAGGTCAAGATGGCATCTTTCCTGTGTGTTTCTATAGCAGTCATGTCTAAATCTGCAGAGCTAGAAAATCAACAGTTCTTAGAGATTTGATGGACTAACAGACTGCAGATTTGGTCTGTTTTAAAAAATTTTAGCTGAGTATTCAGTACGATAGGGTTTGGGGTCAGCAAGCATTGGCGTGGCGCGTGTTACAGTTTTGACTTTGACATGGTACTTCATTATAGTATGCAAATGGTGAGTGCCATGAATGTGATGATGGCAGCTAATTAGCATATGATTGCCATTTCTGAAGAGTGTGTATGTGTATTTCAGTGTTGGGGCACCGTTGTCGTAGCGACACGCCAAAGCGATTGCCCACTACAGATGAGGAGCACATCTACCCTGAGGACACATGTGGAGCGACCAATGACGTTAGACTGTCCCTTATGCAACGCTACTTTAAAGATGTATGTGCCATATATAAACACACGTTCACACAATAACATCTCTATAATACACTAACAATATAAAACTCATTCTGAAACATCTCAAACATTTTTGCTCAGTGCAATATGACTGCATAAGCATAAATGTGCAAATCTTCTATTATTTGTCTGAGATGCTTTTAAGCATTGTAAATGCACACCTACTCATACGCTACTGACTTTCATACAGGTACAACCTCATTATGGTTGCACACACATACTTTAGACCAATAAATTACAGTGCTGTTACCTCAGTAAAGGTTTCAGCACAGTGTGACACATTAAAATCAATTTCTCATCTGTCATGTTGCTTTGAACAATTAGAATGAACAATTCTTCTGCCAGTTAATTGAGCTCATTATCTTAACTGTGTAGATGGTTTACAGTTGCTGCATTAATATTGAATTCAATTGCTGTGCGGCTGTGCCGCATATCAGCTATTTTTCAGCAGCTTTGAGCATGATGCCAGATCATATTTAAGAGCCAGAACTTGCTGTTTTATAATGCACATTTTCACTCTATACCAAACCAAATGTTTGTTTTCTTTTTTCTTTTTTCATTTTGTTTTTGCTTTTTTGCCTGCATTCTTTTTTTGTTTGCTTTTACTTTATTAATTTCTTTTCGTTGTCTTATTTATAATCTCATTCTTTTCATTTAGTTTTCTTTTGATCTATTTTTCTTTTATTTGAAATGAAACATCATTAAAGTGTTAATTCACTCGAAATGAAAATCATTTACTCACACTTGTAATTCTGAACCTTTTTCTTCTACAAACACGAAAAAAAAAAAGGTTTAACCCCTTAAATGTCACCCTTCTTTATTGAACATGGACGTGAAAATGCACTATCCAAACTTGATTTGTTCTATTCAAGAATTCTTTGAAATATAGAATATATATAACAGGAATATAGTAATACGTTTGGTCTTGCTTTAAAGATGACACTCGGTAGATTGTTGCTGAAGTGAAAGTTAAAGTATAAAAAAGTTATAGAAGTTTAAATTTACTGTACATCAAATGTACTGTACAATTTTATATAAATTATGAATTTTATATAAAATCAAAGCCATATGTCTAACCAAGTTGTGTTCCAAATTTGAAGTTGATATCACAAAAATTGAAGTTTCCATGAGATTTAGGCGTTGCACCAAAAATAGCCACCAGGTGACACCCACATTCCATTGAATTTTTTTTTTTTTTTTTTTTTTTTTTTTATGGATTCTCCCGTAAAATATTAATACATTTCTGTCCAAATATCACTTCTATCACAAAACAGATGCCAAATATGGAATCTTGAGAATCAGACCTTTCCGACAATGTGTTTTATCAAGATTAGATAAGTTTTGACTAAAGTAATTCAAATACATTTTGTTATATGAAACATGGCAACACCCACTAGGGGGAGGAGCCTGCTAAAAGGATTTAAACAGGATGAATGCTGAGTTTTTAAGCTTTCGAATGATACCTAATTTATGATGATTACTGAAATGTGAGGTGAAAAAAAGCAATAAATAATAACGCCGCCAAGCGTCCCAACTAGCATTTGTAGGTGACCTTTAAGGAGTTAAACTGTACAGTGAAAATCTGTGGCGTTCATTGTGTTTTAAAGAGTTAAAGAGTTTAAAACAAAGCCTGAATGTGTTGTTAACAAGCCACTCGTTATGTCAAGACTCTGAAGTTTCCCTTTTTGTGTTCTCAATTTCCCAGAGTTCCTGTCTGCAGTCTGTGTCTGTTGGCTGGGACGGTGGTGTATATGTGCAGACGTGCGGCCACACTCTGCATATAGACTGTCACAAGTCCTACATGGAATCCTTACGGGTGAGAATCACTGTAAAGAGCTGTAACTTATCAAGCCATTTATCATGCATTTGGAACAGTTATAGAGGAAGTCTTACTACAATTAGGAAAAGTGTATGTTCATTGACCCCAATCTCACAGCCCGCCTAGCTATTGAACAGCTCTTAAATGATTTAACCTAACAGATGATTCTGGAATCATTCATCCAGCTGTCTAATATAAAGTGGCTTCTGATCTGGAGTCCGTCAGGACTGGAGTTTGACTCCCCTGTCAAATAGATATTCAGTATTCACTGTTCACACACTCTGTCAGCTGTATCCCAAACCTCAATTCATCATTTATGAAAATGTCCCATGGCACCAGAGCGTTGTGAACCACAGACTCCATACTGGAGCTGCCTTCACTGACTGTTATACATAAAGACTCATCAGTTCAATGTCTATCTAAAAATTATTTTTAAGGATTCATTTTGTGTTTTACTTGTTACATTTTGTTGATACACAAGTTGGTACGTTCAACAATATTTTCCATGATGTACAAATACAAAATGTCTTTCTAGACAAAATCTTGAGCTATTAGTTCAGACTCTGATCTGTTATTAGAGTTTCATCCACCACTGTTTCTTCTCAACCGAACTTATGCTAATAAGGGCAGTCTGACATAACCATCTGCTTAATTATCTGTAACATGAGCATTGGCGCTTAGAGCAAGAGAGGGAGGTTTAGGCAGCCCTTTAGCTCTAGAATTATCAGCACTTTAGTCTCAGGAGATGTTCACAGAACCCTCAAAGACTGATGCATATATAACCAAAAAATGCCAAGAGCTTCCTCAAAGTCATAAGCTCCAGTCTTATTTAATTATTATTACATTACATTACATATTAATTATTACAAATTATGCAGTTTGCAGCAACAAAGTCAGTATGTGTGGCATTACTTTTCTGATCAGTCTGACTTATGGTTTTTGTCTGCCAGGTGAAAAGAGAAATGAAAATTTCCCATAGATTTGCATTAGCAAAGTTTCTGTCCACTTTTTGCAATATTCATATTCATTCGACAAAGTAAAAATGAAAAAAGAAAAAAAGTTTGCTGTCTGCAGCCTGTTTTCATCCAGATAAGAAATCTGCCTTTGAGACAATTCCATACACAATTTTGTGCATATTCGTTTTGCGCAAATTTTCGCAAATTCTTTTTCTTTGGCATTCTAATTTCACAGAAAATCTAATTTCACAGAAATTTTGCTTCCTACTTTCACACATAATTTAAGTTAGTAATCTGATGCATGTACTGTAACAGCCTTTATGTGTTGAAGCATCTTTTCCAGTATGCAAAATGTTTTCATGGGACAAAAATATACTGATACCGTGACAAATGTGGAGAATTTAGATTTCGTTAGGCCATTTTGCTGTGTATGAAGTCCAACTAGATTTAACACAGTACCCAGAAACAATGCTTTAAGTAAGAAATAAGGTATGAGAGGCTGCGCTGTATCGTGATTCGTGAATAAGTCACGGCGGAAGGGCGCTGTTAGGTACAACACAAAGCTTATAAAGCTTATTGCTTTTATAAAATGGTTACCACATAATACAAACATTAAAGCCAAAAATATGTATCAATGCAGCTTTCATCAATTAAACTTTCATCAAAAGCCTTCCTTCCACCTGAAAAAATAGTCCCTGACCGTGAACAGCAACAGAAGTTGCATTATCACGCCATTAGATGGCAGCAAAGACCGTCAGTAGCAAACACTTTTACATTGAAAAGACTGAATTGTTGTGAACACGGAACAAAACGCAACTGACAAATGCTTTGACTAGAGCTGTCAGTCATGGGAAAACCCCTTAACTGTTAAAAGGACAAGATAATACAAAGGACAATTAAACAGATTTTTACAGGACTGACCTGAAGGAAAATGCTAAATGCAGGTAATAAACTCGCTCACTTGACCTCTTTCTCACAATACTCTTCTACATAATACAGAAAGCTTCAATGAACAATATCAGTTGAGAACAAACAGTTTACGTTGCTAAGAGTGGTTGCTAAGGATGTTGTGTAGTGATACACAGAACCGTTTATCACACAGCTATTGACCAGAATCAATGACAGGAACTAACAGTTTTATAATGGGAAATAGATGAGGATGCGGGTGCGTGTGCATGTGTAATTCTGTCATGTGACACCTTATTTATTTGTGTTAAATCTCCCTTTTTGGATGAACATTTTTTGCAATGTGCAGTATTAGCATAGAATTTATGCACTGACTTTAAAGATTGTGTTGACACTTGCAAAGTTTTATCCATAATTAGCATTTACATCAGTGAACATTTTTCTTCTTGAATGGAAACTTGGCTATTGAGAGACAAAACCAAGCCATATCTAGACTAGTGACTAGAATATCACTGGGCTCTTTCGACTTGGACCAGTAAGCAACATCCTAACAACCACCCAGGACACCATTGCAACCATGATAACAGAATAAGCTATGTGGACCAGACTTTTACTGTAACAGATAATGTCATATGGGATACTATGAGTGTTGTCTTTTTTTAATTTATTTTTTTTATAAAGTATTCAATTGTAAACCTAGCTGTAAATGAACCTCTATCATATTTTTTTATTCCTCAGAATGATCAGGTTCTTCAGGGATTTTCTGTGGATAAGGGCGAGTTCACCTGTCCACTGTGTCGTCAGTTCGCCAACAGTGTTTTACCCTGTCGTCCTGGCCGTGGGATAGAGACGCCCGCCTGGCACGCACCCAGTAACAAGAGCATGTCCACTCTGGTGAAGGAAGTGGAGGACCTTCAGGAGCAGCTGGGCATTTTCCCAGTAAGCGCCAGCGTAAAGCAGAGAGATCCTATACTGGTATTTATTAGAGCGCTCTCCCCTCCCCTCTTTTCTGTTCTGTTCATCTCATCCCTCCATCCTGATTCAGAGTAAGGACTGGTGTGCCACTCACCTCCATGTGATTGTTGTGGTTTAACATCTCATAACAGAAAATCTCAAGCCAGTGTCATAGACTTGCATGTCTGGTCATTAAAGTTCTGAAAAACACAGAGGCCTTCACAAATCTGATGTTTTTTCCCCCTCCCAGGCGGAGTCGAACCTCAGTAAAGAGATGGAATCTGTTATAAAGGACATTAAAAACACCACACAGAAAAAATACATGGATTATGGGAAGAACCCAGGGTCGCCTGATAATGACTTCCTGTTCATGTACTCCGTGGCCAGGTGAGCATTGCGCATCTATTTAAGACATAAATTACACAGTTTTTCTGCTTTTGGTAACACTTTATTTCGATGGTCCCCTTTGAACATTCTGTTGTTGACAGTAAGTAACATTGCACCTACATGTTAACTAACTCTCATAAGAGTGTTAGTAGACTGTCTGCTTAATATCTGCTGTTTATTTTGATGCTCCCCAACAGACATTCTGCTGACTATAAGTAACTTTGCAACTACATGTCAACTTATTCTAACCCTAACCCTACCAGTCTACTTATATTCTGAGAGTTAGGAGACATGTAGGTGCATCGTTAATTATAGTCAACAGAATGTGTAAAAAGGGACCATCAAAGTAAAATGTAACCACACTTTTTTTATTGGTCAGTGTGTTTTCTCTAAACTTGAGTGTTGTTATCATGTTTGGCATTTGAAGGAAGTTCAGTACAGTGTAAAGTGTGTTGTATACAGATGTTCTGATGTCTTGAGAGTGTTTATATTCTTGACAAAATTTGTGAAAATGATTGTGTAAATGGCATCATTTTAGTTGCGATATGTACTTAAATATGATCAGTGTTTCCTGGAGGAAGAGTGTGTGTTTGTGAAATGTGTGTTATATTCAGCAGCGTCGACAGGGGAAAACATGGCATTGAAAGTTTATTGGCTAATTTTTACCTCCTCATATAGTCTGTTCTCAGATCAGTGGTTTGACTGCATGGGTTTATTGAACTATAAACACTATCTGTGTAAATCATGTTTTTTTCCCCCATTATACATACTTTTGCCTTTTTTTTTTCATTAATTCATTCATTGTTGTTTTTTGTTCATTTGTGATTTATTTTATTTGTTCTCCTGTTTGTTCTTTTGTCTTTTTTAATCGTTCTTTGTCTGTTTGATTGTACTTTCTTTCCTGTGTTTCATTCATCCATTCTTTCTTTGCTTCTTTTTTTTTATTGTTTATATTGTTCAGCATTTAGTTTGCTTGTTCTTTCCTTTGTTGTTTCTTTCACCATCTGTTTGCATGTGCTTTGGTTATTTTGTTTTTTCCTCATTTTATTTCTTCTTTTGTCTACTGTCATTCTTTCTTACTGCCTTTTCTATGTTCCATCCTTTTTTGTTTTCTTTTATTTGTGTTGTTCATTGTTTAACTTGCGTTGGTCTTTCATTCTGTTTTTGTTTGTTTGTCTTTGATCATTTTTTTATCACTTGTTTCTATTTTTGTTTATTTTACTGTTTTTTGTGGTTTTGTTTGTTCTTTTTCTGGTTTTGTCTGATGATCACATTATACTGGATGATGGTCTGTTAACTTCATCTCAAATGTTCAGTGACTCTAGGGTGTCCACCTGCTCCCACTCCAGCATCTTTAGTTGTGTCCTGTCTTTAGCAGGATGATCATTCTCAGGCCATTAGCCCCTCCACACCCCTCCTCTGTCCGTCCGTCTGTCTGTCTGTCTGTGAGCAGCGATCTCTCTCACTCTCACTCACTTATCAGTGGCAGCCAGGTGGATCCACTCACCAGTGCATTATCTATGTGAAATTGCTTGTTTCTTTTCATCTCCCCACTCCCTTTCTTCTCTTCCAGGAGGCTTTTAAGATTTTGCTAAGTGTCTGTAAGACATGGCATGTGCAATGTTAATTTAAAAAACTTGATTTTAGTGCACACAGGTTGCAGTCTTTCTGTGGATTTTCAGATTTCAGCTTGTAATAATGTAGATGCACATCTCAGACTCATGTGTGTTTGTGTATGAGGAGCCTTACGTTGGATTCTTCACATACTAATCACACGTCTCAGTTATCGTGTCAATGTGTTTTTGCTCTTGATAAGGCAAATGCTTGGTAGAACACCAAAAAGATAGAATGCTAAAAAATAAATGCGAATGTAAAAAAATTGAGCAACTTAAGACATCATTTCTTGATTAGAAATTTTTAATGGATAATTCATAGCACTGTATTGCCTTTTAAATGTTGTGATACATTGAATTGTTTGAAGAAAACTTACGTAGTTATTGTATGTGTTATCAAACATTATAACTTTGTTTGCACACTCTAAAAGAGGTCTGTAAAAATAGGGCTCAATGTACTGTTAATATGAAGGAAATTTTCCATATTGATTTTTCTGTATTTTATTTACCTGTATTTTAAACTATGCTTTGCATTGTGTTGTGTTTTAAGATTAAAGCCAAGTTAATATCTGTAAATTTAACAGAAACCAGAACCTTTTCCACTTTTCTACAGATTTATTTCTCTTACAGTGTTGTCATTTTTGAAAACTTAAATTGTATTATAAGGTTTTATA
Organism: Chanodichthys erythropterus; assembly: GCF_024489055.1. Classification (NCBI taxonomy): domain Eukaryota; kingdom Metazoa; phylum Chordata; class Actinopteri; order Cypriniformes; family Xenocyprididae; genus Chanodichthys; species Chanodichthys erythropterus. Next base: position 44,773,907 of record NC_090234.1, on the reverse strand, counting down.
AGGCATTGTAAAAGGACAGGTCCAGCTCAGAAATCCAATGCGATGAGCCATGTTTTCATGTTTTTTTTGGTTTGTTTTTTCTATTTATATGTTGTGTACCTTTTATAATGCCAAAATATCAAGTTTCAGTTAAAATGTTATGGGAACATTTGACCTATTGATAATTTCCTGCAGAGCTGCTCTAGTTGACTAACACTCTTCCGCTCGCTCTCTCAGGACAAATCTGGAGTTAGAGTTGGTTCATCGTGGGGGGAATCTGTGCAGTGGGGGGGCCAGTGCTGCTGCCAAACGCTCCTGTCTCAGTGAGTTTCTTTCTTTTTCTCTCTCTTTTTGTTTTTTTAGTTTAATGTTTGTTGGATTGATTTTTTTTATATATATATAGATATATATATATATATATATATATATATATATATATATATATATATATATATATATATATATATATATATATATATAATATATATTTATTTATTTATTTTGTTATCAGCATAAAATTTGAGTGACAAAATGTCCAAATTTCCAGAGTATACAGTACTATGTGAATAATGCAGATTTAGGGTGTGTTCACACTTGTAGTTCAGTTCTCTTCATTGTTTTTGGTTCAGTCCAAAAAAAAAAAAACATGATACATTTAGTCCTTTTTCGATTAGTATTCACACTGTCATTTTTTAACCCCAAACGTAAAGATGCAAAACAAAAGGCAAAAAGATATGTTCACAACCTGATTGGACAGACTTTATGATTTATATTTTGTGATGGAACTTTTAGGGATGTTTAAACAATTAGGGATGCACCCAAATTTCAGCCGCTGAAAATTATCAGCTGAAGTGCCATTTTCTGTTTTTGTCCAAAAGAGAAAAATGACCGAAAATATATGCCGCCCTGCCCCTCGGTGTTCAGCGCTCAGGTTGCACTCTCGCTCTAGCCGTTATCATTGGCGGTGTGACGCTCTGCTCAATATTCTGCTCTATGCACGAGTGAAGCTCAGTTACTCACGGTCCATGCGAACGCTCCACTCATGTACCTCTCATTCTCATCGGAAAAGCAAAGTCTATTCAAATAACGCCGATGTGAAATTTCTATGTATTAATGTATCTTGTTTCTGTTTGCAATAGCCCTACTGTACTGTAACATGGTATGATACAGTATAGTCATGCTGGGCAACGCTGGTAAAATGCTATACCCTTTCGTTCACTTATCCGCTCTGCTAATGATAATTGGTCAAAAAATAAATGTTACATCTGATTCTGTTGCATAGAACTGAATAAAGAATAATATTTTCTGTCCAATTTTAATGTTACTTTCAATAAAAGTAGTTATTTTATTTTGTTGGCTTATATTTTTTTTTAAATTCAGTATCATTAAAATTATTATATTTACTGATAATTATGAAGTATAATATTCATACAAAAAATAATAAAGCTAATTTATAATAATAAATAAATAATAATTAAAAAGAACTTTTGATGCATCCAGAAGTTTCTGTTTTGGCCCAGAATTTTCATTTCAGTGCATCCTTAAAACAATGCTGTGCACTAAATGCTCTCATTGTATGTGTGGTATTTTTACCAGCTGAGAACTCATGAAGAGGTCATAAAAAATTCAAAACGGTAGCAGGAAATCCACCATTGCACACACAAATGAAGAACTGCTGCAAGGAGATGGCGATTCCAATGCCTGTACCAAACTGTAATGGACAACATTGCGACTATGACAGGAAGAAGCAGGTGTCCTTGAGCATTCTGTCCTTTTTAGGGTTATCGGTAGCACTTTATTTTACAGTTCCCTAGTTACATGTTACTACATGTACTTACTATAGTAATAACAGTAAATTATGCATAGTAACATGTAACTAACCCTAACTGTAACTCTATATTAAGTACAAGTAGTTAATTATTAGTATTCAGTACTTATTTGAGTAATTACAATATAACTACGGCACTGTAAAATAAAGTGTAGCTGGGTTATCTTGAGACATTACATCCTGCATTTGGTTTTGTCAGTCTCAGTTCGCTTTTTTGGTGCACACCAAGTTTGGCCAACAGCATTCACACTTACTGAAATGAAACCGCACTGACAGAGCAATCACACAAGAGTTTGTTTTAATTAAACCAAACCTGCAAAGTGTGATCACACCCTTAATGTCTAATTTCTTTAGAGTATTTTGTGCCAGGCTGGGTCATTTTGAGATTTTCAGAATCTAAAAGTGCCTGCTTGGCAGAACTTGACAGTTCACAAATCCATGCCAGCATTGTTAATTAAAAATAAACGTTCACTTTTCTATTTTTTGTGAATTGAGTAAATGTATTCATTTAATTACAGCAATTTTGCACAAGTTTCAATTGCTATAATATTCTGCGTATGTCATGCTCTTTAGATATGATGTTGGCCTTGAATGTGTCAGCCACTGGTCCTGAACTTATTACAGTTTAATTATCTGGAGTAATCTGAAGTTCACTGTCTTCAATTTAGTGTTCAAGGACAGAAAGAGTTCATTGATAGGGCATTAAGGGATACAACATTGCAGTTACCAGCCTTGAACCTTAACCACTACACACCGCCACCCCAAATGAAATTTCTCTGGTTGCCCATGTGACAAGTGGACTACTGTCCATGATTCAGATGGGATGGGACTGTTCTAATTGTTCAGGGGTGATGCATTATGGATGATATATTTGTATGGTGATGGACTGGGTGCAAGGAGAATATTGAGACTGCTGCTGTTGGATTTTTGCAGTCAAGACCAGTCAGTCGACACGCATCCACACACCGGCTCTGTACAAACGAGTGTGTGTGCAGACCTGGAGCTGTCATGAAAAAATCCAGACACTCAAGCGCAGCTGAAGAGATTTCACACTCCAGCAAAGCAGCCATTTTCTGAGCTACATTAAACACACATCCATAGAGAGGGCCAGATTTACTCAGTCTCAGTACATTAGAGCTTAGCAAGAGAACAAGAAAATAGAAAGTATGGACAAAGAAAGCGATTGTGAGTCTGTGCAAATCTCACCGCCATATTGCTAGGGTGTTGCAAGTGTTTGTCAGTAGGGATGTCCCGATCAGGTTTTTGTACCCCGCTCTGATCCGAGTCATTTAATATTGAGCATCTGGCGAGACCTTGTGGACCTTGTGTTTTCCTTGTGTTTGGTGCACACTTCAAGTAGATTAAAGTTCAAATCAGTCCAGTGTATTAGGGCTGGGACAATACATTGATTCTCGATTTGCGATACAAGTGCTCATGAAGAAGAGTACTGGACAGCGCTCGTGCGTTGAGTCATGTAATGGTTAAATATACTTGCACCTCGGCTCAGTGCTTTTATGACATAAGATTAATGTAAACACTACCCACTGCAAACACCCTTGTAATTCACTTCAACCTTTTCAGGCATTGGCATCTATCACTATAATTGGAGTAATTCCAATGTAACAATTAATTGCTACAGTAATTATATTTATAGGCCTATATTATCTCTCACACACACCACTACCACTAGATACAGGTAAAAATTATTTTTTGTAATGGTTGCTATGCAAAACTGTTAGTCTGTTAGTCAAGTATGAAGCCAAACGCAACCCATAGTAATGCGTTATGGCAATGACATCTCAAATAGTCTGACAGCAGATAAAAATAAACAGTAAATAAATTATTTTAGTGATTCGTCACTTTGCTACTTGAATATGTGTGACGCGATAGAATGGACCTCATTGGTTCTCATGCGTCACACACATATTTTCTTTTCCTTTTGATGGTGATTAGCAAACCGACTTGAAGATGCATACCGCCACCTACTGCACAACAACCGCATGATTGGGCCTAGCATAGCCGATACCAAATCAGTTTAAAAAAATGCTGAATCTGCCCCGATTCTTGAGATCAGCTCGGGACATCCCTAGTTGCTAGAATATAATTTTTCAGCATGTTTTTTAGTTTTGCATTTTGTTTCACTTTTTGTTTTATTTTTCAAAGCATGCGGTTGCAAGGCTTTTCTGGGTCGTTACTAAGTGGTTGCTTATTGGCCCAAATCAGAAGAGCATATCCTATTTATTGAGGTGAAAAGTGTATGTCCAATCACTTCAGTAAGATATTATCCATGGCTAGGTGTGAATTACATAATTTTAATACACAATGGGGATGCAATGAACCACCTGATTCTCAGTTTAGTGCCTTCGCAAAGCTTGATAAGACAGTGTAATGCACACCTAGCTGTGAATTACTTGTACCATGGACAACTTAAAGATGTTTGCATCACAATATTCAACTGGAAGGGTAAAAATTATGGTTGTTTTTATGACTTGTTACCCGCATCTGTGCAGCGTCTCTCTACTAACAATGAAGCTGCGAGTTTAATTACTTCAAAAACAGTGACTTTTTCACATGTAAGTGGCTTGTAAGTAGTTTCCTTAGAGAATGTTCTATTCCATTGCTGTCAGCTGTCCTCTAGCTTAAGCCGGGCACACATTTAACGACTAGCTAAAACATTCTAAGACTGTGCTCAACATACAGAAATTGTTTCCTGCGACTGAAGCAGATTTATATACTTACACATGGAATTTGAACACCGACTGTAATCGCAGACTGAACGCAACTGGCTCTGACTGGACGCGTTTGAGCGCGATCAGTCATAAGTATCAATTTACATTCATAATCTGCCTTACAGTCATTAAGTGTGTGCATGGCTGTAGTCCGAGTGATTCTGGGTTGTATTTTGGATAATTTGATTGTCATGTAATGTTAATTTTTTTCTCTGGATGTTAGTGTAGATTGGAGAACTTTAGCTTTTGCCAGTCTCTTTTTCACTCGTGTTTCATATACGTGTCTGATTGATGGCATGTGAAGAGGGCCGAGTGTGCACACTATAATCACAGGTGGGTGGAGACGCAAAATCAATATGGAGCCAGAGAGTGTGTGAGGATAGGGGTGGAGAGAAGTGGAATAGAGTGATGCAGAGATCTCAGTTTCAGCTGTCAGGCTACATGATGAAGTGATTGGGAAATGAATAGAAACAGGATGGAGGAATGAAATAAATATCTGAAGATCTCTCACATTTCCATTTGCCGTCATATCTGAGGTTTAGACCTTTTTTGCATTTAAACATTTTTGCAATAGAACAAAATGCAGACATATTTTTTTAATACCCAAATGTGTTGCTCCTTGTCTGAGACATTAGAGGAGGAGACGGAACGGGCGTATAAAAATGAATAGAAGAAATCTTGCAATATAGTCCCATCTTTGTTAAAGAGTCATTTATGATTTTAAAGTAAAAAGAAACATTTTCTTGACCGTTTTTGAGGCTCCCAAATGTGAGATTGTGAGCTGAGAAGTTTGTAGTTATTCATAACTTTGTGACCGATAAATTGTGCTGTTGCTTAAGAAAAAAAAGTTGTGTACAGTTCAAAAGTTTGGGGTCAGTCAGGTCTTTAAATGTTTTTGAAAGGGTAGTTTATGATGATCAAGGCTACATTTATTTGTTACAGAGAAATACAAGAAAAACAGTAAAATTGTATAAAACATGATCACAATAAAAAAAAAAAAAAAAAACTATTAACACAACCTGAATCTGTTTTAAAATATAATCTATTCCTGTGATCAAAGTTGAATTTTCATTATCATTACTCCAGTCTTCAGTGTCACATGATCCTTCAGAAATCATTCTGATATGATTTGCTGCTCAAGAAACATTTCTGATTATCATCAATGTTGAAAACAATTGTGCTGCTTTAATATCTTTGTGGAAACCTTGATGTATTTTTTCAGTATTTGTTTTCCCCATCATTCTTACAATCATCTATAGGTGGTGCTATTGCTCTATCATAAGTCTGTTGATGAGCCAGCTTCCTGAATGTTGCTGGTGTTTAGCTTCAGGTAATAATACAGATCTGGCATCACAGAATCCCCACAGCCTGTAAAAGCAGATTGAGTCTGAGAGACGTTGCATCTTTTGTTGCATTCAGAGGAGACAAAATTAGTAGTTAAAGGCTAAACTAGTGTAAAATCCCAGTATCACTTATTATTTTACTGTCTGAATCACACCACATTGCAGTCACAATCTGTTCACCTTCACTAGATGTACTGCTCACAGAAGTAGGTTAATGAATTTCTATTTTTAGAGTGGTTGATGGGTGTACTGTATGTGGGCATAAGTTTCAGTCTGACTTTAGCATCTCTGAGGCATGTTGGGAATAGATAGAATATAAAAGAATTATAACCTCATGTTCTTCTGAAACCTCAGTCTGTCTGTCTTCCTCAGAGTTTTTGTAATCTGTCTGCTGAGGTAAAGTTGCAGGTTCATCAGGCTTTGCTTCTGAAGCCCCTGTGTGTTTGTCAGGTGGGTTCAGTGCCTTTAGCACGTGCTGGACACAGCATGTGTCAAAGACATTGATCTGTGTAAAAGGACAAGTTTTCATGAGGTCTAATATCTGTCACTTCCTCCTACGTACCTAGAGGCTTTACGCAAACTCCATTTATCGTGTTTCACACACTAAAACTTGCGTGTTCTGTGTGTTTCAGATCAGCTGTTTCATGTGCTGGCCATGCACATGCGTCTCTACAGCATAGATTCAGCATACAACCCCTGGACCAGACTCACACAGAGCACATACAGCAGAGAGACTGAGTGAGTACACACACACACACACACATACACACACACATTTGTTTCATTATCTTAGTGAGGACATTGCACAGATTTTTTATTGATTTTATATCAGATTAATGATATTTTCTATGACGTAACCCAACTCCAACCCCTAAACCTTTACATCATAGAAACATGTGCAAAACCCTACAGTAGATTTAAACCAAAACTTTTTTGGCCGATTTATTACAAAGACTTTATATAGAAAGACGGGGCACTCACATTATTATGAATTGGAGAAAGTGCAATGCGCAATATGGCGGGGTAAGTCCCGCCTTCTAAATAAGAGCCAGTTGCTGATTGGTAAAGTCATCACATCACTGCAGATGCCGTTAGTCAGACGCACGCTTTCTATAGAGACGCACATTTAGGACTGCACATGCACATTAGCTTGATCCAGCCTGAAAAATACAGGGTTTTGACATGATTTGAGCGTTTAGAAACAAAATTTATGAGACATTTGTTGTCAGATTTCATTGGTGATTTCAAATATGAAATTTAATGGAAAGCTTGGCAAAAAGCTTTGGAGAATTTGATGTTTCCCCATTCAAAGAGATAGGAGCTGCACTTCAATGCCCGAGAGGCGTTTCATAGATGGCCGCAGAGTGAAATGACTTGTTTTAAAGGGACTTTGTTTATAAGCTTTTTAAGACCAGGAATGAGCTCACTAGTTTGGTTGTCATAATGTTACGCTATGTAAGTGAGTATATTTGGCCCTCACAAGTATAGCCAAACCTAGACACATGCGCACACACATTTTCTGAACCGATCCTGCCACAGCAAAATCAGAGTTCAGTCCTTTTTATGAAATTTTTGACAATAGAACTTGTTCAAATGCTTATTCCCATGATGCATTGCCAGTAAAATTGAAGTCTCCCTACATACACTACATGTACATTCAAAATCATTCAGTAGGATTTGTATTATTTTTTTTTTTAGAATGTTATACTTTTATTCAGCAAGGATGCATTAAATTGATAATGTATAATGTTAAAAAGATTTCTATTTCAAACAAATGCTGTTCTAAAATCATCAAAGAATAGAAATGAATCTTTCTATTCATTTCAACATTGACAATGAAACCAGTGGAGTCTGATTTACAAGCAAATGAGGGGCAGTTCCTCTAATAAATCAGTCAAAAAGAACTTGACTGGATGACGTGAACAACGTTGATACACATACACGAGATTTTTTTTCTGCTATAAATGGTATTTTATTTAAAAAAATAACAATAAAACAACATGCTAAAAGAAGTATTATTGTTATTCTTAGTGGCTTTTTATTATGTTTTTTCTCGACTGCTGCTGCATCTTTTTGAAAGAAAGACAGAGAGAGAGAGAGAGAAAGACTTGAGCAAATGGGGTTTCCATAGATACTAATAACTGCTGCATCTCGCAAATTATGGTGTGCCGCACTACATTTCATGAGTGCTGCGGTTTATTTTGAGGGTTTATGGCTGTGTGGAGGTTACCACTCACCACATCTCCTGTTTAAAAGGCACTTAACACTGTCGGGCTGGTTAAGTGGCCTCATTTCTCCTGCGTTCAGGCGGTAAGACAGGGTTTTCACCTGTGTGTCTCTTAGGACTGTTAGCCGGGCTGGACTTAGACTCAGAGGGGAGGCAGCTGTGGTTATAAATACCTTGTTAGGGGCTTTTGAAGGAAAACTCTGTCACTACAATCCTCGGGCACTTTCGCTGAGCTATTAATACAGCCATTAGAATAAAAGCACTGCTGTCCCTGTTACCGCCTGCCCACAATCACTTGTCAAACAGAAAAAAGATGATCTGATAGTTGTGTTTGGACAGTAAAGTCAGTGAATGTCATTGCTTTCCATACACTCAAATAGTTGTCTGCTAAATAAATAAATACTTGCTTTTCTGTTTTCTTTTATAATTTATTAGCTTATTTTATGTAACCTGCCCACCTACTGTACATTTACCATAAAATTCCATTGAAAGGACTTCATGGATATTCGCCCACAGTGATGGTCCTGTTTTTACATAATGATTTAAGTTGTGTGGGCAACATAGTATTGTCTGTAGACCACATAGTATCATGCAGCTAATGTAAAAATGCTGTGTATAGTTGATGTTTATATGTTTTAGATGCTCGCTCTTTGTTTGTAGTGATAATGCGTTTGTGTGTTTCTACAGCATTTAGTGTTTTGTACTGTTGTATGATTCTGTGTTTTGTGTGCAGGTTCTGTGATGATGAACGTCCCGAGGTGCCTATGCTCTTCAGAGACGTCCCGTCCCTCCTCATCATCTTCATCCTCACCATGCCACAGCCTTTACGCAAAGGTAACACACACAAGCACACATACATACACAGTTAAATGAAATTACAAATATTGTTCATGTTCACACCACACAGTAAAAGATGGAGAAAGACCTTCTTCATGCCTAATTTATCAAGTAAGGCTGACAAATTAAGTTAAAAATAAAAATGTGATTTAAAAAAAAAAAACATTCAATCAAAAACAATGAGTAAATTCTAGAATTGGGTAAAGGCATTTCTACCATCACATCAATTTCAATTTGAAGCACCACCTTCATGCTTTAACAAAAGATTTGAACACAACAGCCAAAGGTTTTCATCTGAACTTTATTTATATAGATCTCTGTGTTTGAGCATTTACTGAGTTTGGTCTTTTAATATCACTGTCTTAGTACATTAAGTCATGTTAAGCATTTTAGATCGCCTCTGAGGCGTGACATTATTGTGTACAAAAGAAGTCCCATTTACTTGGCTAGGCACCAACCAATAAAACGACTCCTCTGGCTTTAGTGTTTCCATGGTTTCTACAAAATAAAACTGGAAATCGAGAGTAACGCGGGTATGATGCCGTTGATAGGTTGACTCATGGACACGGTCCGAGTCCTTGTTAAGATTGCTTATTTATCTGGATTTTAACATTCTTGGAAACATTTGTGATAATAAAAGTACACAAGTCAACAAGATATATAACATTGTTCTAGTGGTTTTTGGATACTTTCATCCAAAAATTTTACATTGTGACTTTAATCGAGGTGGTACTGCAAATGTGAATATCAGAATAAGTGAAAATATGTGCTACAAGATTGTGTCTGTCATTGTATTTCTGTGAATGGTATTTTACACATTTGTGACTACATGTCTGCAACTTCTGATTCAGAATATAGATTTGTGAATAGTGTCTGCAGGTGCAAATCTCAACATTCAACTTCAGATTTTTATTTTACAGGTTTTCACATTGGAGCTGTGAGTGTAAATTTTAGCGTACAAGTATGAATATTTATTGTACAAGTTCTCAAATTCACATCTACATGCTCTTGAGTTTTGCTGCTCTTTAACCTTCATATTCACCACAGGGTAATAAGTCAAATATACGATCTGTTGTCTTAAAGGTGCCCTAGAATCAAAAAATTTATTTACCTTGGCATAGTTGAATAACAAGAGTTCAGTACTTGGAAATGACATACAGTGAATCTCAAACTCCATTGCTTCCTCCTCCTTTTGTAAATCTTATTTATAAGATATATAAATCTTTTATATATAAATCTCAACGTAACACCGACTGTTACGTAACAGTCGGGATCATTAATATGTACGCCCCCAATATTTGCATATGCCAGCTCATGTTCAAGGCATTACACAAGGGCAGCCAGTACTAACAGCTGGATCTGTGCACAGCTGAATCATCAGACTAGGTAAGCAAGCAAGAACAACAGCGAAAAATGGCAGATGGAGCAATAATAACTGACATGATCTATGATAACATGATATTTTTAGTGATATTTGTAAATTGTCTTTCTAAATGTTTCGTTAGCATGTTGCTAATGTACTGTTAAATGTGATTAAAGTTACCATCGTTTCTTACTGTATTCACAGAGACAAGTCATTGTTATTTTCATTATTAAACACTTGCAGTCTGTATAATTCATAAACACAACTTCATTCTTTATAAATCTCTCCAACAGTGTAGCATTAGCCGTTAGCCACAGAGCACCATCAAACTCATTCAGAATCAAATGTAAACATCCAAATAAATACTATACTGACATGATCCGACGCATGCATGCAGTATTCATGACGAACATCTTGTAAAGATCCATTTCAGGGTTATACTGTATTAGCTGTGTGAACTTTGTAAATGCACTGTATTATAGTCGAGAGGGCAAGGAGCGTGCGATTTAAAGGGGCCACAGCCTGAATCGGTGCATATTTAATGATGCCCCAAAATAGGCAGTTAAAAAAATTAATAAAAAAAATCTATGGGGTATTTTGAGCTGAAACTTCACAGACACGTTTAGGGGGCACCTTTAAGCAGAAAAATAGCCATTTGTCAAAGAGTCTGATGTAAGATGCGTTAGCATTTTCCAAATTTAATTCACAGTCCTTCAACTGTTCCCCGCCATTGACAGAATTTTCCAGCTTTCCGTGTTTTCACTGTTATACGGTAGGGGGTGCCATGTTATTGGGTACAGGTGTGACACTTTATTTTTTATATATTTGCTTATTAGCATGCATATTACTAGAATACTGGCTGTTTATTAGTAATTATTAAGCACATATTAATGACTTATTCTGCATGACCTTATTCTACATTCTTAATCCTACCCAATACCTAAACTTAAAAACTACCTTACTAACTATTAATAAGCAGTAAAGTAGTTTTAATGAGTTTGAGGGAAAAAGTTGTAGTTAATAGTGAATATCCCTATTCTAAAGTGTGACCGGTACAGGACTGTGATGTTTTTGGGGTGTTGATGGCGATGGCTGGCAACCTTTTTTTTTAAAAAAACGCTGGCAGGGAAAGCATTAAGTGACGAGGTATATTTAATTTCGATTAGAAATGTCTCTGATTTCAGGCAGAATTACTATGTGATCTCGTTCCTTGCTGTGGTTGGTACAGATATTGCTTGAAAATGACTTGTATTGTTAAAAAACTGCTTCTCTTTGCACTATTTGGGTTGAAAATGATTTCTATCTGAAACTCCATTCCACTCGGCCCCAAGAATGTCATCGGTCGTGATGTACAATGCAAACCAATTGCTGTAGTAGATGTACAGCACTTAAGAAAAACATGTTCCTCTTTCCCCTCCTCACACACTATACCCTTCAGGTGTGAATTCATCTTTAGATGGGCCAATACTGTCTTGGTTGATCATTGATTGACTCTCAAATAAGCATCATGTGTTTTGTCATTGTGAGCAGAGGATCGATTCGGGTCCATCAGTCTGAAGACACAAGACAATAAAGCTTGAATTAGCACAGAAACGGGCTGTGCATGTGTTCGAGAATAGCTTAGTGCAGTCACAAAGACACTGCTCTGTGTGTGAGGTGTCATTGTCTATGGTGAGGAATGTTAATGGAGAGTCATTGTCTGTATCTGTGAGTGTGTGTGGCTTTTCATCACACAACCGGTCTTAACACCTGCTACATGAACACAAGGGCTAATTACCCTCTCCAAAAAAAATCAAATCTTTTTCTGTACACAGTCACATGATTGACTTTTGTGTCCTAACAAAAGACCCATGATTCTCTTGAAAGCTCTGCCGTCTATAGAGCTGTTTGAGTGGGAGTCTCTGTGCTTCTTGTTATTCGAACAGAAGCTTTTATTCAAGGATGCAACTGAGATATTTATGCTTGGGGAGACTAAAGTAAAAGTGTAAGAATTTGGTGTAGAGAGAAAAAAAAGATATACTGATAGAATGACATTCTAGTTATTGCCCTGCTTCAATCCATAGACTTTAGTTACAGTAGAAAGCATATTTGTTGTGTATGAACAATTTGTGAGGAACAGAAGTCCAATCCAGTTTAAATTGTCCTACTGTCTCAAGGTCTTGGTTCACATTTAATTTTCATATCTGCATTCTTGACCACTGGAAATATATTGAACGAAGCATTTTCAATGTACTCTACCGTTCTCAACATTAATAATAGGGATACCATTTTTAAGGTACGAGTACTGATACTTTTTTTCTAGTACTCACCAATACCAATGCCTATACATTTATTAATTTCTCTTTTTTTTTTTTTTTTTTTTTTTTGGGTGATTTTGCAATTTTCCAAGCACAGCACAGTGAGACTAATGAATTTAGGTATTATTAATAAAAATAGTAATCATTTTTATGTGCTTGTCACAAACTTAAAGAACTAAAGTTTCACAGTGTCCAATAACCTTCAAAGGGCATAATTACTAATATATAAATGTTGTTATACCAAAAGAAATTTACAAACAATACAACAAATATTATAGAGATACACATTAAATAAACTTGTTTTTCAGATACTGTAGGTTTATTTACCATGTATACATTTATTTAACATCTTTTGTTGCTTTATTAACATTAATAACAAATATAGGCTACGGTCCCTTTAAGACTGAATCCATGGATACTGACACACATCCTGTTTTCACCTAAATGTTTACGTCCACTTAAGCCATAACCGACTGTACTTATGTGAGATAATCCACACGATGGACATTTTGACAACTATTTGTGCATTTGACCATTCAGGTGCGAGGAGAACTGATCGCGTGCTGTCTGAGAGAGAGAGAGAGCACTGCTTGTCCGTGTCATTCAGTGCGATTCCGCTCATCCCGCCTTCACTAATCGATAATGAATTGTGATTGAAAGCATGCAGTTTGCAATGTGTGTGTTGTCATCATTCATTTTGTAGTATTTCCACACGCCTGAGGCTGACATTGTTTCTGCTGCTGCCGCCGGTGTCTCTGCGCATGGAAAATTCTGTCATTTGCGTCACGCGAGGTATCGGGTCTTTGGTATCGGGTCTTTGGTATCGGGTCTTTGGTATCGGGTCTTTGGTATCGGGTCTTTGGTATCGGGTCTTTGGTATCGGGTCTTTGGTATCGGGTCTTTGGTATCGGGTCTTTGGTATCGGGTCTTTGGTATCGGGTCTTTGGTATCGGGTCTTTGGTATCGGGTCTTTGGTATCGGGTCTTTGGTATCGGGTCTTTGGTATCGGGTCTTTGGTATCGGGTCTTTGGTATCGGGTCTTTGGTATCGGGGGTATTTTTATGAGTACAAGTAGAAGTACATGAGCTTGGCATTGGTGCATCCCTAATTAATAATAATAATAAATGTTTCTTGAGCATCAAATTAGCATATTAGAATTATTTCTGAAGAATCATGTGACACTGAAGACTGAATTTGCCATCACAGTAATAAATAAAATATATTAAAATAGTAATCAGTTAGTTTAAATTGTAATAATATTGTACAATACTGCTGTATTTTCATTAAATTAATGCAGCCTTGCTTCCAAAACATAAAAAAAAAACTTTTAAACAGTAGTGTATTGTTGACTGAATGTTCAACACCAATGTACACAATACTATAGCTTATAGCATGTTTGTTAATATACTGACTCTTCTATCCCTCACAACCTTGTTTTCATTCGCCACATTAAGGGTGCGTTCACACTTGTCATGTTTGGTTCAATTAAAACAAACCCTGATGCGATTGCTCGGTTAGTGCGGTTCATTTGAACATGTGTGAACGCTGCCGTCCGAACCCTGGTGCGCACCAATAAAGCGGACAGAGACTCCTGAAAAGATGGGTCTCGGTCTGCTTCCAAACGAACTCTGGTGTAGTTCGAATGATATATGAACGCAACACGGACCAAAGACATGTAACCGAACCAAAAACAGGAAGACGAGACCCTAAAAAGGACAGAATACTCATGCATGCCAGTTTTTCTGGTCATAGTCGCGAGTTTACCCATGACAGGCATCAGACGCACGTCTCCACGCAGCAGATCGTTTGTGTGTGACGGATGGATTCCCGCCGCTGTTTTGACTACTTTACACATTTTATAAGCTCTTCACGAGTTCTCAGCTGGCCAAAATACCATCACATGCAGGCTACGCACACATAACGAGCGCATTTACCTCAGAAAACAGCATTGTTTTGGATGTTAGGTAAGTTCCATCTCAAAATAGGCAATACGTCATAAAATCCGATCAATTAGGTTGTGAATGTATCCCTATGCCTCAAGGTTCAGTATCTTTTGGTTCGGTGATAAAATTGCCAATCTGAACGCTAATCGGACCAGGACTAAATGTTTTTTTTTTTCTTCTTTGGTCCGAACCAAATGAACCGAACTACAAGTGTGAACGCACCCTAAATATGCTGTCTACTCTGTATAAGGTAAACTTTGTGTGTTTTATGAAGCAGTTTCATTAACAGTGGCTGAGATTAGATTTAATACCACTTTTACTGGTAAATTAGATTTGTTAACATTGTGGCAACATTAAGTTCATAAAGTTACACGAAGAATTTGAATATTGGTATAAATAAATTACATTAGCCTTCCTGTTGTTTGAACAGTAGTTCAATTCTCAGAGAAAGCTTCGTTCACCCAAAAAAGTCATCATCTACTCACCCTCATCTCGTTCCAACCTCTTAAGACTTTCGTTCATCTTTAGAACACAAATGAAGATATTTTAAATGAAATCTGAGAGATTTCTGTCCCTCCATTGACAGTCCACACAACTACTATCACGTCAAGCAAGCATGATTGAGCTTACGTTTACCGTATCAGATGTGTGCGTTGATGGATGTAAATAAAAGCCTAAATCAGTCTGTTCATCGTATAAAGCGATCGTGTTTCTACAGAAAATTTGGACTAAACCACTTCGTTTATATGTATATGGATTAATTTTACGATCTCTTTAAGAACTTTTTGAAGATGTTTCCATCTGGTAGCACCATTTTACCGTTTCTAGTTGAAGCGAGCAGCGCGTCAAAACAGCAGTGTGGATCACACTACAAGCACTCAGGATTGTTTGTGGTAATGATATTTCAGCACTCTAGTGGTTTTATCTAAAGCCAAATGCACTTCGTTCAAGCCCTTCCAGCTTGTATGAGTTCTTGTCCATTAGCGCAGAGCAAGCGTTTTTAATTCATTCCAATGGAAGTTGAGCTTAACGCTCCAAATAAGAACGTGAAGCCCCCTGGATGTCATCGTCCTTCGCCTTGTTTCACTGTAGACATTGTCTGATGCCAATTTGGTAGACATTGCCCAACTCAGATTTCATCAGAAATATCTTAATTTGTGTTCTGAAGATGAATGAAGGTCTTACAGGTTTGGAATGACATGTGGGTGAGTAATTAATGACAGAATTTTCATTTTTGGGTGAACTAACCCCTTAAGTGATGAAATGTTTACCTAGAAATGTGCAACAGTCATAATCTTATGGAATATGAGTGAAATAGAATGTTTTTCTTTCGTCATATCTTAATTAAGTCATATTTAGATGAATCATGAACAGTATGTCCATGAACATAAAGTGAAAGCCTGTTTAAATGTCATGTTTTTCAACATGCTAAGATAATACATCTTGTGTCGATGATAAGCATGTTGTGTGTTGTATTTGTGTGCAGAGCACTTCACGTGTGTGGTGAAGGTGTTGTACAGTCTGCAGTACACACAGGCTCTGGCCGCTCTGTCCATCAGATTCAGCCGTGAGGAGAGACTCGCCTGGAGCAACACAGGAGCTGCCAAGAAGGTGCGGCCAATGAGCTACACATCACAACCATCTCACCCAATCACACATCCAGCCAAATGCCAATCAAAAAGCTTTCTTACGCATACGTCAGCCAATTGACTTTAAAGATTGATTAACCATGCCTACCACTTTTCAAGGGCTGGTGCTTTGTGTCCATCAAACAAAATGATGGACCAAATGTCCCTTTATGATTTTGGAATAAATTACTTTGCATGTACCATAGTTTATCAAATGTCAGTAAGCACAAATTTCTGTATCAGGTTATGTTGAAATACTAAATATAACAGTAGAAGATGAGAAATTTGTGAAATAACAAGAGGAAATCAAGTGTCAAGAAGTTGACCAGTCATGAAAATTGGCATTAGCACACAGGAAAAATGTGTTACAGTTGCAGATGCAAACAGGGGTAAGTGTTTTTTTCTTAAAATAAAGTTAACTTAATTATTTATTATTTATCAGAGCATAGAGATGTTGAAACCATTCAGCATCCTTTTTCAAATAATTCGCTCTTAGTATACAGATGTTTAACTGTAGATATATATTTACAGAGGAAATTCATCAAAATCATCCTCAGATTTTCTGGCGGTGAAGCATACAGCCATTGAGAATGTCATGTAATTGCCTAAATATGGATCTAGTGTTAATGAAAACTGCCCAAACACACATGCTTTATTTCTATATTTATTTTTATTTAATGGAGAAAATATCACAAGTTTAAAATAAACAAAGTCAATGCCAAATAACAAGTCTAACCTAATGCTTTAATTTTTTTTCGAGGTTACTGGCTGATTTAAGGGAACGGAATGAACGAAACTCCATTAACTAGCAACTCTGGACACCTATTCCGAATTTCATGTTCAATAAACACTTTTTTTATAGTTTAAAGAAATTTCCCCAAAAAAAGGATGTGTCTTTGTATGTGTCTGAAAGTTCAGTAAGCTTGTCAAACAAACTGGTGGATCGCAACCAGGCTTTTCAGTGCAGTGATTTGATTGGCTATTTGGCTATTCCAAAGCAGAACTATCTATTTTATAATGATTAAATTGCACATTAAGACCTATAAGATAAGCTCATTTTATTAAGACAGAATATGTTAATGTCCCAGTTTGTTTAGGGGAGTGCTGGCAATAATCTTCAGATAACCCAGAGCGAGAAGATGCTACAGGAAAAGTCCTTCAGATAAATCTCACTCAGAGGTTTTCATTAGCACAGAAGAGATCATTAGCAATGGTTCAATAGTCCTTTAAATGTCTATTTTTGGTGTAGAGGGGCTTTATGAGAAATAAATGGACTAATGTGAAGAGTTTGATGTCATTAGTCAGACTGCTTTAATTAACATCTCTCTCTGCCTGGAACTTTCATTGCTTTTGCAAATTGCTGACTACAGTTTAAAACACACAGGATGTTTCAAAACCTAGCAAGTTTCTTTCCTAGACAGCAGACTTGGGCTTTATAGGTGCATTGAAATGTTCAATCCATTTGTGATGGCCAACAATGTTGTCTAGGTAGTCAGCTCACTAGGTTTTGAGAAACAGCCAATATACAGTATTTGAATCCAGTTAGTACAATGACAGTGAATCTTATGGAAACTTGTTTCCGCCACAGAGTAAAACAATTTAAAAGATAATTGCGACTTTTTTTTTTCTCGCAATTGTGAGTTAATATCTTGCAATTCTGACTTTTTTTCTCATAATTGCGAGATATAAACTTGCAATTCTGACTTTTTCTTGCAATTGCTAGTTTATATCATGCCATTCTGATGAGAATATTCAGAATTGCAAGAAAAAAGTAAAAATTGCAAGATAACTGGCAATTGCGAGAAAAATAGTTGAGTTTATTACCTTTTTTATGTTTATTACCTATCGCAAGTGCGTTTTTTAATTTTTTTATTCAGTGGTGGAAACAAGCTTCCATAGATTCCAGTCTGGAAGGAGTAAAAAGCACTTTTTTTACTCTAGTTTATAATGTTCAATGCTATTTCGATACGCAGAATATGCCAAACTCTGACAAATCATGGGAGTCTCTCCTGGGTCACGTGATCTCTGAGCTGACGAAGGCCAAAGATGTGTACGACACCAACTCCGAGGAAGCCTTAATGGTGAGTCATCTTCAGCATCACGAAAGGGCCGCACAGCACTACAGAACAGTTTTATACACCATTATATACCATATTGTTCTGAATATAAGACGACCCTGATTAAAAGGCGACCCCCCTTTTCAAGAGGTACCTTTTGGAAAAAGGCATTTTGAGGACCAAATCTTGTCTTTTATAAAGAAAATGATTTTATTTGAAAATATTGCATGTTTTAATTTTTAATTTTATACTGAAAGTATGGTAAATACTGGCAAAATATACCAACAATCACATGAAAACTTTAAGGCATACCATAAAAATAACCTGTAGTTCTCATTTCCAGTAAAACTCACAATAGCTTTCTTATGTACAGTGACAGATGTTGGCATGTCAGAAATCACAGCGGTTTGATTCACATTACCTATCTGATCCAGGGGATATGAATGATTTTTCCTTAGGCCAATCACATAGCGCTGAAAATACATCAGTTTCTCCTTGAAGTCAGAGGGCAAGTGCTGGGCAAAACTTGTTTATCATTCCTATGCCGCATCAAAGCGGCCGCTTCGGAGAAATCAACAAGCTAACGTGTCAGCACGCAGCCAAAACAAGAAATGAGGGCCTCGCTGGTGGGTACGTTCAGCTCTTGGGCGATATCCTTCAGCTAGATGATGGCTCTGGTTATGGGCAGCCCCTCATTTCTTCCCTAGGCCACGCACCGACACACCCGCCCGTCAATCTCTTGGAAGCGGCTGCTTTTAAGACCGCAGTGTTCTTTTCTTTGACTATTAGCATTTTTAAGACCATCTTTTCAGGCTCGGCATCTTCTAACATTACACTCTGACAGACCATATTTCTTGGTTAATGAGAGTTGTTTGACTCCACTGCGCTTATCAGTCCTGGAGGACACATTTGTTTTACATGTATTTGACACTCCCTATTGTTGCAGGTGTATTATTGACATGTAAAAGTCTAGACCCTGAATATAAGACGACACCATTTTTTCAGATGTATTTCCAAGAAAAAACACTCTTATATTCTGAACAATACTGTAGTAATCTTTTCTGGTTCTGACAATTATGATTTAACTCAAGTACATAGAAATTATGAGATTGACTAAACTTACAAAGCAATTTTTTTTGGACAGATATTGGTCCCTGATGTCATTAACTTACAAATTCAGCATCAGTAGTAATGATGAGGATATGTAGTTCAGGGAACAGCAGGTTCAGATTGAAGAATCTTTTTTTATTGAAGAAGTGTGTGTAAACAAGTATCCAAAAACCCATTGTTGAATGTCTCTTGCAAATGTGTCACCGTGGGACAGTACATTCACTTTCTTCTCTTGTTGATTTGACAAGGCAGCAAAAAGTCATTTTATTTCCCAGGAAGTTAGATCTTTTTTTCTTTTTCTTTTTTTTAAATCATTATACCTTACAGTAAAACAAATTTAACTTGGAACATTTTACACTTTACAAATCTAAGATAGTACACTAAATTGATTATGTTCAAGGACTACAGTATATGTGGACTCTACCCTTCAAAAGAAAATAAGTCTCTTCTGCTCACCAAAGCTCACCAAGAAACATTTCTAATTATTATTTTTTAATATTTTTGTGAAAAATTGATACTTTTTTTTTCAGAATTCTTTGATTAATAGAATGTTAAAAAGAACAGCAATTATTTGAAATAGAAATATTTATAAAACATATAAATACATTTTGAACATTTGAATGTATCCTTGCTGAATAAAATTAATTTAATTATTAATTTCTTTAAAAAAAATTTTTTTGAATAACAACATATCTATATAGTTTTATAGAAAACACACAGTTTCATGAGAATCAGCCATAGAGGAGTAATTATCTATTAAATAGTAATCTGCAGCTCACCGAAGCTTATTCATTCAAAGCCAATCACCACGGCCGGCTGTTTATCAGGGCTTTATCAACAGGGAATGAGCTGTTATTAATGATGTCTTCTCTCTGTAGTTGAGCTCCAGTGTGTGGTCTCCCCAGTCCATTGAGTTCACCCTACAGCAGTTCTGTCTGCCCTTCCTGAGACTGTCCTGTTTACTGCAACATCACCTGTATGGAGACAGCTTACCCGGCTGCCAGGTGCACTGCATAGATGTCTGTTGTTTTATATACTGTACAGCCAGTTATAAATACTATAACCTAACCCTAACACCATAACAGAAAATATATATATATTATTTAAATTTTATACTGCACATCTACTCTGTTTACAGTACATATGGTCCCTCCCTAAATAGTGTTAAAGTAACACTGAAGCAGAGTTAAAGTCAATTGAAGTTTTATGTTTCCCTTTTGTTCAGTGATCCCACTTGTTAAAGGGTTAGTTCACCCAAAAATGAAAATTCTGTCATTTATTACTCAGTCATGTCGTTCCACACCCGTAAAACCTTCGTTAATCTTCGGAACACAAATTAAGATATTTTTGTTGAAATCCGTGAGGCCTGCATAGCCAGCAATGACATTTCCTCTCTCAAGATCCATTAATGTACTAAAAACATATTTAAATCAGTTCATGTGAGTACAGTGGTTCAATATTAATATTATAAAGCGACGAGAATATTTTTGGTGCACCAAAAAAAAAACAAAATAACGACTTATTTAGTGATGACCGATTTCAAAACACTGCTTCAGGAAGCTTTGGAGCGTTATGATTCTTCTGTGTCGAATCATGATTCAGAACGCGTGTCATCCGATTTTTTGTGTTTTGAAATCGGCCATCACTAAATAAGTCGTTATTTTGTTTTTTTTGGTGCACCAAAAATATTCTTGTCGCTTTATAATATTAATATTGATCCACTGTACTCACATGAACTGATTTAAATATGTTTTTAGTACATTTATGGATCTTGAGAGAGGAAATGCCATTGCTCCCTATGAAGACCTCACGGAGCCATCAGATTTCAACAAAAATATCTTAATTTGTGTTCCGAAGATGAATGAAGGTGTGGAACGACATGAAGGTGAGTAATAAATTACATTATTTTCATTTTTGGGTGAACTAACCCTTTAACAGCAGGTGTTCATCACTAATGTTCAATCATCACTTAGTTAATCTCTTAATTATCTCATTAACTTTAACTCTGCTTCTGTGTTACTTTAACACTATTTAGAGAGGGACCATATATACTCTGCACAGAGTTGATTTAACTCTGGGGATTTTGCTGTGTGCTTTTACAAATGAATCCCCAAGTGGAGGTTTTTGGGGATTTAGTTCACATCTTGGTACAAATTTGTCCCCAGAATATGGTTAAATACGTATTTACACATGTTTAGCCTGTGAGTATTCGCTCTCATTCAGCACAGTTGATAGACTCACGGCTGTCTCTCGTCACAGGTGGAGGAGGAGTTTTCTCTGCTGACCGGCTGTCTGAGTTTGGCTGGTTCTGTTCAGTCCAGTGGATCCATGAGCAGCGCAGCGTGTCTGGAGTGGAACTTGAATGCTTTCGATCTGATTAACCAGTGGTGTTCAGAGGTCATCGCTCTGTCCAGTTCACCCTCCCAGCAGTCTGTGGTCGGTATCTGTTTGTGTCTTGTTTCTTCGTAAAGCCTGTTTTATTCTGTGTTGCTAACACCAGTGTTTTAACCAGTTGTTGTCTTTATTACTGTTAACCACTTTGACCATCATAATTGATATACAAGATTGCCGAGCAGGTTTTGAACCAATAAGATTTCATGCTGCAAAAATACAAATTAAAGGGTTCATGACATGAGAAATGCCTTGTTTGTTTTTTTTGTTTTTTTGACAATTTCTTTTTGTGTGTGCAAAAATCTTATAAATAACATTATAAGTGAACCTCAAGGAACATAAAATAAAAACCCATGTCATGACCCCTTTAAACAATACTAATCTAAGTGACTCAGTCAAACATTGAGCAGGGCCGAGACATTAATTAAATTAATCTGGTATCTGAGTGATTTTTCTTGTCTCTCTTCAGTCTTTGTTAGTTCAGGATCCGCAGTGGGCCGCCCCTCGCCTCCTGCACCTCCCAGACAATTACAACACCATTTTCCAGTACTACCACAGGAAATCCTGCACCAGCTGCGGCAAGACCCCCAAAGACCCTGCGCTCTGCCTGGTGTGCGGCGCGTTCGTCTGTCTGAAGGGTCACTGCTGTAAACAGCAGGGCGTCTGTGAGTGTGTGCTGGTGAGTATTTAGCAAATGCTGAAAGCTGTTTGAATTACCCTTACATTGATGATGGTGATTATAATTTTATATATATATTTTAATCCAAAGCACTCCCAGCACTGTGGAGCAGCAACCGGTATCTTCCTGCTGGTAAACGCCTCGGTCATCATTATCATCCGAGGGCATCGCTTCTGTCTGTGGGGGTCCGTGTATCTGGACGCTCATGGAGAGGAGGACAGAGACCTACGGTAAAGCTCTTGCTGCTCTGATGGCCAGATATTGCACCTAGATTTCATTCTGAGAGGCTCAGAAGCAGGGTCAGAAATTTCCTTTTCCTTTAAGGGACAATATATGCCCCCTGGAATAGATTTCCTGGGTCAATTTTTGTATTTGCAAGGGCGATTTTAACTATTAACATATTTAATATATCTGTGTTGTCTTTCATGTCAAATACTTTAACCAGTTACATCAATTAGAATACTATTGGTTAATAAAAAAAAAGGTATCAACATCAACAAAAGCCGTCTTTACACTGCAAAGGTGGAACAGAAGTGGCATCTGGCATGGCATTTGTTTATTTTGTGTTTAATGCTGCTCAAAGGTGACACACATATACAGTACCTGTCAAAAGTTTTGAAACATTTTTGAAAGAAGTCTCTTCTGCCCTCCAAGACTGCATTTATTTAATCAAAAATACAGTAAAAACAGTAATATTGTGAAATATTATTACAAACTAAAATAACTGCTCTATTTGAATATGTTTTAAAATGTAATCTATTCATGTGATGCAAAGCTGAATTATTGTTTATTGAATTTTATTATTTCATTTCTCCAGTCTTCAGTGTCACATGATCCTTCAGAATTCAATCTAATATGCTGATTTGATGCCCAAGAAACATTTCTGATTATTATTATTATCATCAGTGTTGAAAACAGTTGTGCTACTTAACATTTTTCTTTCCGGTCTTTCCTGGTTAAATAAAAAAAATTTAAAAAATAAATTAAAAAAATAAATTGTTCAAATTTTTTAAAAAACTGTAAAAATTTTATTTTTAAATTACTGTTTTGAAACTTAAAAAAGTAACTACTTAAAAGTAGTCCATGACTTCAGTTCAGCTTGAGTTTTCCAGTCTGATAAATGTGGTGTTCCTCAAGGTTCTGTCCTTGGACCATTTTTGATTGTGTAATCTGTTACTTTGGAGAGGGCATTATGTATGCACGTTAAAGGTGCCCTAGAATTTAAAATTGAATTTACCTCGGCAGAGTTAAATAATTAGAGTTCAGTACATGGAAATGACAAACAGTGAGTCTCAAACACCATTGTTTCATCCTTCTTATGTAAATTTGATTTGTGCAAAAGACCTCCGAAGAACAGGTGAATCTCAACATAACACTGACTGTGACACAACAGTCGGGATCATTAATATGTACGCCCCCAATATTTGCATATGCCAGCTCATGTTCAAGGCATTACACAAGGGCAGCCAGTATTAACGTCTGGATCTGTGCACAGCTGAATCATCAGACTAGGCAAGCAAGCAAGTACAATAGCGAAAAATGTCAGATGGAGCGATAATAACTGACATGATCCATGATGACATGATATTTTTAGTGATATTTGTAAATTGTCTTTCTAAATGTTTCGTTAGCATGTTGCTAATGTACTGTTAAATGTGGTTAAAGTTACCATCGTTTCTTACTATATTCACGCAGACAAGACTGTCGCTATTTTCATTTTTAAACACTTGCAGTCTGTATAATTCATAAACAACTTCATTCTTTATAAATCTCTCCAACAGTGTGTAATGTTAGCTTTAGCCACGGAGCACCATCAAACTCATTCAGAATCAAATGTAAACATCCAAATAAATACTATATTTACACATGATTTGATATTCTGCATAACGAACACTTTGTAAAGATCCATTTTGAGGGTTATATATTAGCTGTGTGAACTTTATGCAAGGTATTATAGAGTCGCGATCTTGGGGGCGGGAAGCGCGAGCATTTAAAGAGGACACACACTGAATCGGCGCATTTTTAATGATGCCCCAAAATATTCAGTTAAAATATTGAATAATAAAAAATCTATGGGGTATTTTGAGCTGAAACTTCAGACACATTCAGGGGACACCTTAGACTTATATTACATCTTGTGAAAAAGGGTTCTAGGGCACCTTTAATTATTTGAAGACAATTGATGTTCACTCAATCACTGAAGCTGTCTACACCATAAAATTAATCTCTTATTTGCATCGTATCTGCTCTTTGTTGTTTATGATGAGAGAATTCACAGAGTGCAGAATTCATAAGCTCAACAGAAATGTGATTGTTATAATGTGGCAAATGCTCCATTAAAAATGTGTAAAAATGAAATCTGATGCAACGTGAGCAGATCTAAATGTACAGCCTCAAATTCAACATTTTTCATTCACAGCGACAGCTGTAAATATATTTACTTTATTTGTACAGGGGCACTTATTTTGAATTTGAGGAGCATTTTTGTTTGTTTTGGTGACATTTGGTGCCCCATTGATTTCTGACCCTGCTCAAGTAGTCATTTATTTGATTTCATTGCCCTGTTATGCCTGCTGTAACCTCCTGATCTTTCCTGTTCTGTAGTCGAGGCAAGCCTCTGTATTTATGTGAGGAGAGATACCGCGTCCTGGAGCAGCAGTGGGTCTCGCACACCTTCGACCACATCAACAAGCGCTGGGGTCCCCACTACAATGGACTTTAACATTGCAGCCCACATCCTGGAGAGGACAGGTCACATGATGTCAGCGCAAGCCTCTGTGTCGTCCTCCGATGATTTCTGTCGTGTAATATAAAGAAAACCTGCATTGAGTTGGCCACAGCCTGGGTTCATGTGAAGTTTAGTGTACAATCAAGCCTAATGACTAACAGCGTGTGCGTGCGTGTGTTTAAAAGTGATTTTTCGTGTGGATTAATAGGGGAGAATTTTGTTTTGTCCCAGCAAGCTCACAGTGTAAGCACACTGAGTTAATTTGTATCAATCCTGTTAGACGCACAAGTGAAAAAAATGCTAATATTTGGAAAACAGAGATTTTTGAGGAGAGAGATTCTTGGGGAAAAAAAACTATTCTGACCAATGTTAAACAAATCATGTACAGATATCAAAACCTTGAATGCTAAAGGTACCAAGACTCTCAACATATCCCCCCACCACCCCATGACCAGTGCGATGTGATGTCATGTCATGCTATTTAAGTTTAAACACATCTCATAAGACTGACTGTGGGTTGAAAAGCAGTGTATGAGACAAAATATAAACGCATTAGAGCTAAAGCACGATTTGTCTCTGAGTCAAGGTGTAGTTGCAGTCATCCTCAGGTATTTTATTTTGTTTTTGTTTTGTAGTCTCAGATAAAAGATTTTAATATTTAAAAAGTGCTGCTATTCATTGTTTGAAAAAAAAAAAAAAAAAGTAAATTATACCTTTGTAAAAAAAAAATATATTTTTACAATTTTCATCTTTTTTTCTTCTTTTTTTCTAATGAAGGCTCTGTGTTTGATGGTGGTTGGCTGGTCTGTTGAGTTTATTATAAAAAATATTCCCCTGCAACCTTGTACAGCATTTCTTGGCACATTATATTTAATGGCTTGAGACAGAACAAGTCTTTATGGTCTGTGGCTCTTTTTCTCGCATAAAGGTTATCCTTTTCTCACTCAAGGCCGTTTGAAAAGAATAAATACAAGTAAAATCAAAAAGAAAAAATGGTAACACTTTACTTAAAGCCTTTATATACTGTATAATGCATTATACAAGTATTTTAATTATGCCTTGTAATGCACTTTATAATACATTCTTTGTTCTCATCAATAATTGTAACCACAGTTGAAATGCATTAGAATACTTATATATTCATTGTTACACCTTTAGAAAGTGTAAAACACATGACAAACCAATTTCAGATGTAACAATGATTATTGGTTACATTTATTTGGTTATAATTATTTATGAAAAGATATAATGCATTATAACATACATTATGAATACTTGTACATAAAGGCTTTAAGTGTTACCAAAATATTTTTGCATTAAGAAAATAGCTTTTTTTGCATCATTTTCATCACAGTCAAACACATTTCTCATTAATGCAATTCATCTTGATTCTCAGTAGTGTTTTGGCTTTACTGTAAAGAGTCTTCAGATGTGCTTGAATTGTCAGGAAAATAATGCAATGCAAAAAAAATGGTTCTAAAAAAAATAAAATAAATAAGCTTATAGCTTTTAATGCAAAATATAATTTATAATTTTTGACTAAGGGTATGTTTTTGGCAAGTTTCTTGAGATTCACCTCACTATAGCCTAAAAATCTGACCACAGACCCAACAAGTCAGTTGTCACTCAAGGTCTTGATTGTCTTTCCCATATTCTAATTACATGATAATGCCTAGACTGGTGTCAGATGGTCCATAGGGGGCAGTGTTTTCCATTACACTGAGCTCTGGTCACACAACTCCTGTGCTCATATAGATGTCCTCTTGGGCTTATGTATCTACAGGCTCAGTTGGCAACAAACCTCTGAAGTTAAGAAAGCTCTTAGTAATAATTTTCTTGACTTCGTGTTTTGTAGCTACTGGCTGCCTGAGTCTTATTTCTCCTCTACGATTTTGCAGGTTGTGAAGTTTTCTTGTTTAAAGATAGTATTGTGATATTAATTTGATGCACACCTCACTCAGATATTGAATTCCTGATCTAAAGTGTTTGAACTCGGCCAGGTTGTGTGTCTCCTTTGTGCAAAAGAATCAGACCAAATAAAAAAAAATAAAAATGTTTTAATGTTATCAAAAAAGAAAGGAAAAAAAGTAATTTGGTACTTTATACAAATAGACATTTAGTGAAGGCTAGTTTTCCAGTCTGATAAATGCGGTGTTCCTCAAGGCTCTGTCCTCGGACCATCTTTGATTGTGTAATGTTACTATGGAGTGGGCATTATGTATGCACATGTTAATAATTTGAAAATGCGTTAAACTGGATCACAGCAAATGTAATATTACAGCCCAGTCCGGTGATGGACCTGTATAGTATGGCGCACAGTTTCTGCAGCTTCTCTGTTAGCAGTTTGAGGTTTCAGAAGTACCTTATCGGTACTGGAATTTTAAAAAGGTAGTGCATTGAGCCCTCTGATTGGGCCATTGTGTTCACGTGCTCATCAGATACCTCTGTGATTGGCTACAACGATCAACGCTTTAAAAGCGTTGTAAATAATCATCAATGAAGCTCTTCACCGAGCGCTTACACATGGCAGTGTTTGAAAGCAGGCATCTATCACAAACCAGTCCGCTGATAAACACCTGCTTTCAAATTCAAACGCTCCCTTGCATTGATCGTTGCAGCCAATCACAGACATACGTTGAGATCGTGAACACAATGGCCAATCGGAGGTGTTTACGAATCAGTAACATTTTTAGAATTTCAGTACCGATCGGTACCAAAGTCTGTACTTGACAACTCTAGTTTAAGCACTTCCTCTTTTCATCCTTTCCCCCTTAAAATTCAGATCAAGCTTCACATAAACAAAATATTCCCAGTTTAAACATTATAATGATTTGCCTTGTGTGACCCCAAGAGCTGGTGTCACAATCCAAAAAATGTCCTTGTGAAAATTATATTTAGTGCAATTACAGGGACATGTAATATCGAGGGCATTTTACTTTCTTTATTTCTTATTGAAGACATACAAGCACCCCCCCAAAACCCCATACATATTCAGACACACACACACACCAGGAAAAGCATGTTTGGTTTGTATTGATCAGTTTGATTGGTAGGTGTTGATTATCATTGCTGCAATCATGCCATGCTGGATGGAGGATGTTTTCAGTGCACTTGAAGGTAGCTTCTTTTTGTTATTTTGTCTTTATTTCTTGCATGCTGCTGTTTTTTCTGTTTTTCCCCCCTTTTGAGAGTTCTTTCTTTCCCCACTTTGTATAGACAGACAGTTGTGCTAAGTGTGATGGGTGGATAATGCTGGTGTGTTCTCCTGCGGTGGATGCTTGTCAGGCAGGCAGTAATACAGTACATTACTGTAGGTGCTGATTCAGACTTTATGATGTCATCTCTGAAAGGGTGACTTTTAATGACATTTAATGCAAAATGTAACATATGTGAATAAAATATACAGATGCTCTGAAATGCCTTTGTCTGTGTGTTTTTATAAAGCGTTATAAATGAACGTCATTAAATGTGTATTATCTATATTAGAGTTACTGCTCTCACCACCTGGTTATGCAAAGATTGTTTATTGGTCATTCTACAGAATTGGTTGAAAGTCACAGTTTGAAACGTCTTGGAAAAAAATATGCAGTTAATTCCTATATTGTATTTTCAGAAAGTTTTTTGGAATATTTTTCCTCTCCCCAAATTTGTCACTACTGAAACACAATATTAAATAATTTAATAAGAAGAGTTACATTGACCTATTAAGATGTTTACATATAACTTGTAGATATATTTGTTTTGTTTGTTTTTTTTTTCCTCAGGTAAATCAGTAACAGTTACCATTTTAACAATATTTCAATTGTAATTTATGAGATTTGTTGTATTTCTAATCCAGTCTTTGTAAAAGGAATAAAGTTATTAAACTGATTTCAAATTTAAGGATTCATTAGTTTGTATATACATTGAACCAAACGCTATAATAACATCTTAGTTGATCATTCAGTATACTTTATTTTTGACAAAACATCCCATGTTTCGGTTGTGACTGCACATTTTCGGTAGTGACGGTAATGTGTTGGTATCCACCACATCACATTACACAATTTTAACTTGTATACTAAAACACTACTAAAACATACTAAAATACTAATGATTTGCAACTGTACTAAAATTTAGTTTTTTCCCCCCAAATGGTTATGTGTTCCCTTTTGACACCATCAAAACAATGATGAAATGTTTCGGTCATGACTGTTTCGGTAGTGACAAATTTTAGATGCTATTTAGAACTTAGCTCAAAGATGCTAATCAGCACATGGTTATCTAGCACAGTTCTGAACAGTTGTACACAGAAAAAAACTAAATTTGATCAAATAACACTCAAAAAACGATGTTGCACTTGCAACTAAAATTTCACCACATGTTTCGGTCATGACTGTTTTGGAAGTGACAATTTTATATTTTGAGTCTAGCTCAAAGATGCTAATCAGCACATGGTTAGCTAGTACAGTTGTACACACACAAGAACTACATTTTATGGAATAACACCCAAAAATGTTTGCTTAAATGCAGAAAAAAGATGTTTGGTTATACACAGATTTTAAGCCTTTTGAACACATTTAGCTCAAAATGATGGACTCTATCTACTACGAAAGAGAGGCTATGAGAGGGAGGGACATGGGAATATTTCCTGATCAAAAATGTACAAGTGTGGTTAAAATCAACCTCAGCTAATGGAGTTTCATGATTTAAAAATAAAATGGAAAATAAATATTTTTTAACTTATCTTTATTTTTTATTTTTTTTTTAAATATATATATTTTTAAAAACAATGCAAAAAATTGTAAAAATTATTTTAATAAAATGTTCACAAATTGGAATTTTGTGGTTTCGCGACATCCACCTCCCAATTGAAAGTGAGTCTATAAAGGTTACCCATAGTTCAACTTGAGGTTACATTGAAGAGGCCACAAGACTACAGTCAAAATGTACTGCTTGGGGACAAATTCAGCAATCAAGGATCACTGTAAGCAGGATCAGTGTGAACATGAAAAGTATGAGCATGTACAGCACTCAATACTTAGTTGGGGCAACAATGAATTACCTGAATTACTGCAACAATGTGGCATGGCATGGAGTTGATCAGTCTGTGGCACTGCTCAGGTGTTATGAGAGCCCAGGTTGCTCTGATAGTGGCCTTCAGCTCTTCTGCATTGTTGGGTCTGGCAAATTACATCTTCCTCCAATACCCCATAGATTTTCCATGGGGTTAAGGTCAGGCGAGTTTGCTGGCCAATTAAGAACAGGGATACCATGGTCCTTAAACCAGGTACTGGTAGCTTTGGCACTGTGTGCAGTTGCCAAGTCCTGTTGGAAAATGAAATCTGCATCTCCATTAAGTTGGTCAGCAGCAGGAAGCAGGAAGTGCTTTAAAACTTCCTGGTATACAGCTGTGTTGACCTTGGACCTCAGAAAACACAGTGGACCAACACCAGCAGATGACATGGCACCCCAAACCATCACTGACTGTGGAAACTTGCATACGTCTGTGCGTAGTGGTTCTTGAAGCACTGACTCCTGCTGCAGTCCACTCTTTGTGAATCTCCCCCACATTTTTGAATGGATTTTGTTTCACAATCCTCTCCAGGGTGCGGTTATCCCTATTGCTTGTACACTCTTTTCTACCACATCTTTCCTTCCCTTCGCCTCTCTATTAATGTGCTTGGACACAGAGCTCTGTGAACAGCAATTTTGCAATGACCTTTTGTGTCTTGCCCTCCTTGTGCAAGGTGTCAATGGTCGTTCTTCCCCATGATTGTGTAGCCTACAGAACTAGACTGAGAGACCATTTAAAGGCCTTTGCAGGTGTTTCGAGGTAATTAGCTGAAAAGGTTAATTACCTTTTCACAATATTCTAATTTTCTGAGATACTAAATTTGGGATTTTCCTTAGTTGTCAGTTATAATCATCAAAATTAAAAGAAATAAACATTTGAAATATATCAGTCTGTGTGTAATGAATGAATATAATATACAAGTTTCACTTTTTGAATGGAATTAGTGAAATAAATCAACTTTTTGATGATATTCTAATTACAAACCGGATTCCAAAAAAGTTGGGACTAGACTTGTGCCGATATTCGATAATGCGATAAATCGCAATAATGAATATGCACGATATTGTAATCATCTGCAATTCAGAATACCGTAAATGATAATTTATTATCACCAATCGTATAAAATGCACAACACCGCTGTATTCTGGGTCAAAAGGACGCGCTCAGATGTAAACAATCCCAACATGCACGAGAAGCACATGGTGCAACCAGTGAAGGAGACGAGCTGAATGAAAGTGCGCGTTCACTCTCTGACAGCAGAGGGCGCTGATGGAACAGCAGCGTGCAGCGGTTACCACGGAAACCGTGCAAACAAAGTTACTGCGCTAGTGAAGTTTTTTAAATGCTTCAAACAGCCATTCATTTTTTTGTAATCTCAGTGTTGTTCATCACAGCACCAAATACTGAATACTTAAAAAGACTTAAAAGGATATTTATTTTCAAACCTAAACATTTTTATATTTTAATCTGGACTACAACATGCCCTAATGATTAGAAATGTTCTGATTATTTGTTATTGTTCAGTAAAACTTTTAAAACATACAGCTTCATTAGTTAACATGTTAATTCATTATCACTAAACTGACAGTGAAAAATACTTATAAAGTATTAATTATCATTAATTAATGTTAATTTCTTAGTTACTATTTAATAACATTACTAAAATCAAAATAACTTATTTAATGGACCTGAGATAAAACTAACAATGATCAGTTGTGTTTCTAAACTAACATTAACAAAAAATAACACTTTCTGTAACAAATGTAGCTATTGCTCAATCTTAGTTAATGCTTAAATAAAGTGTTATCTGTTGTTCTTTATAGCCTAATTCTTTTGCATTTTAATCTGTTTGAAAATTTCAGTCAGAGTTGTTTTGTTTTATTACAAAAAGAGTTCTTAAACCTGTTAAACTATGACAAAAATGGTTTTGCAACTTATTTTAATATCGTGATAATACCGTATACCATGATAAAAGCTTCATCAATTAATCACAACATGAAATTTGATACCATCACATGCCTAGTTGGGACACTACAAATTGTGAATAAAAACAGAATGCAATGATGTGGAAGTTTCAAATTTCAATATTTTATTCAGAATACAACACATATGACATATCAAATGTTTAAACTGAGAAAATGTATCATTTTAAGGGAAAAATAAGTTGATTTTAAATTTCATGGCATCAACACATCTCAAAAAAGTTGGGACAAGGCCATGTTTACCACTGTGTGGCATCCCCTCTTTTTATAACAGTCTGCAAATGTCTAGGGACTGAGGAGACAAGTTGCTCAAGTTCAGGCATAGGAATGTTGTCCGATTCTTGTCTAATACAGGCTTCTAGTTGCTCAACTGTCTTAGGTCTTCTTTGTTACATCTTCCTCTTTATGATGCGACAAATGTTTTCGGGTGAAAGATCTGGACTGCAGGCTGGCCATTTCAGTACCCGGATCCTTCTATGCAGCCATGATGTTGTAATTGATGCAGTATGTGGTCTGACATTGTCATGTTGGAAAATACAAGGTCTTCCCTGAAAGAGACGACGTCTGGATGGGAGCATATGTTGTTCTAGAACTTGGATATACCTTTCAGCATTGATGGTGCCTTTCCAGATGTGTAAGCTGCCCATGCCACACGCACTCATGCAGCCCCATACCATCAGAGATGCAGGCTTCTGAACTGAGCGCTGATAACAACTTGGGTTGTCCTTGTCCTATTTAGTCCAGATGACATGGCGTCCCAGTTTTCCAAAAAGAACTTCACCTTTTGATTCGACCACAGAACAGATTTCCACTTTGCTACAGTCCATTTTAAATGAGCCTTGGCCCAGAGAAAACGCCTGCGCTTCTGGATCATGTTTAGATATGGCTTCTTTTTTTACCTATAGAGTTTTAGCCAGCAACAGCGAATGGCACGGTGGATTGTTTTCACAATGTTTTCTGGAAGTATTCCTGAGCCCATGTTGCGATTTGCATTACAGTAGCATTCCTGTATGTGATGCAGTGCCCTCTAAGGGCCTGAAGATCACGGGCATCCAGTATGGTTTTCCGGCCTTGACCCTTACGCACAGAGATTGTTCCAGATTCTCTGAATCTTTGGATGATATTATGCACTGTAGATGATGATAACTTCAAACTCTTTGCAGTTTTTCTCTGAGAAACTCCTTTCTGATATTGCTCCACTATTTTTCACCGCAGCATTGGGGGAATTGGTGATCCTCTGCCCATCTTGACTTCTGAGAGACACTGCCACTCTGAGAGGCTCTTTTTATACCCAATCATGTTGCCAATTGACCTAATAAGTTGCAAATTGGTCCTCCAGCTGTTCCTTATATGTACATTTAACTTTTTCGGCCTCTTATTGCTACCTGTCCCAACTTCTTTGGAATGTGTAGCTCTCATGAAATTCAATTAATTTGGCATGACATTTCAAAAAGTCTTACTTTCAACATTTGATATGTTATCTATATTCTATTGTGAATAAAATATGTTTATGAGATTTGTAAATTATTGCATTCCTTTTTTATTCACAATATGTAAAGTGTCCCAACTTTTTTGGAATCGGGTTTGTATATGACCAGCAACTGTATGTGTGTGTATATATATATATATATATATGTGATGTACATACAGTGCCCTTCATAAGTATTGAGACAGTCAAGACAAAATTGCTCTAGCTCCACTTTATTTTCCTCATTTGAAATAAAATTACATTACATAAACTGTGTACAGACTAATTTATTTTTGAAATATGTATTCATTAAATTATAGGTTAGGCCTGTTTGGTCAACTAAACCTCCTGTATGTGATTTTTATTTATTTATTTATTTATTTTATTCGTCATGCATTTTATGGAACTGTCAACACTGTAACTCCGACGGCATAATCAGCTGACAAACACCATTCATATATAAAATTATGTTATTAAATTGTAGCCTATAGCCTATATACAATTGTTTTATTTACCAGTTTCATTTTTGCTTTTCCCATTATATATATATATAAAATCATTATTGTAATATCTGTTATGATTAATAAATTCATAGTTCCCTTTCAGTCGGTCACGTTCGACGTACGTCAGTAGTGACCGACGAATTGGGATATCGCTTAGAGAGCCCTATCATCTTCGTGTAAACTAAAACAAGCCAATGGAATTGGCGTGCGATATTTGCATAATGCGCACCGCCCCCGACAGGCTGGGCCGCATTAATGCACGGGCTTACCTGGGCTTAAGCCCAGGGCCCCGGGTGAGGGAGGGCCCCGGTGATGCCGGAAAAAATATAACCGCATTTTCTAATGTGATGACTGTCGCTTTAACATCGCTTTGATATGAATACATGTGCTGTTCTGCGCGTGAAGTTCATACGACGCGCTGCGTCAGCAAGCAACTAAGTAGGCTATCAGTATCTGGACAACGCGGACAGACCCAGTGGCGCTGCCTGTGTGCGTACACAACGCGTTTTTGCTTTGAAAAACGCGAGACGCGGGCAGTGGAATGGGGGAAACCGCAAGGTCTCGAGACGCTTTTTAAAACTTTTTTTAAGCTGAACTGATTCATGGCTTTAGATCGCCATGTCATGCATCAAGACGCGAGCGCAGCGGTTCTGCACGTCCTTCTAGCGCATGTTTACATAGAAAAACAAAGAAAAAGTAACGCAGAAAAGCGCGTTCTGTGTGAACAGCCCCAAAGAAAACAATGTGTTCGAATTTTAAAGACGTGGTGCGTCGCTACGCTTCTCGACCGATGTGCGCCCCTTCACTCACTGAACCCTGCAGAGAACTGAAATCAAATGCATTTCTGATTTGTTTAGATATGTCTGCTGCATGACGATACAGTTTGCTTTCTCATGACACTAGTTTTAATTATGCAACTTTGCTGCATAACGAATCAATAAAAGCAACCAGCTGGATATAAACTAATGCAAATAGATGGTAACAATCATGACATTAAACATTTGGGTAGAACTTGCGTGTGTTTTTGTCACATTGTTTTAAAGATCAAAGTACAGGATAAAAAAGTAGCCTAATTTTTGCCTTAAAGAATTAATTGATTCTGAACTGCCGAAATGAGCAATTCCAGTCTCACTTCCTGTTACAAACCTACATAACAATGTAAAAATTTGTGTAATGGCAGCCGGTTGCTCGTGAACAACATCTATTTTGGCCCGCCTTCAAACACTGAGACTGGAAGACTGAGACTTCAAAAAGCTGAGACTGGAAGAGTTTGGTTTGTGTTGTTGACATGTTGACATGACATCTTTACGGTGCAAAAGCAAATCCACTTTGCATGCACTTCCAAAAGACAAGGACTCACACTGGAATTGAAATGGTAAAACTGGCGCCTTTGTTACTGTTCGAATCTGCATCTCGTTTCAGAGGCTGCGTCCTCCAGAGCTCGCATTTGAAGGGCTGCATACATCATTAAGGATGTCTTATTTAAGAAAAGTAACCATAATAAAATTGATGGTTATTCCTCATGAGGTGCAAAATGCTGTATTTTCTTTCTTACTTTGCAATCCAACGGTTGTTTTTCTTAAATGAGCCGGCCTCAATGACGTATACAGCCTTCAAATGCGACCTCTGGAGGATGCAGCCTTCGAAATGAGTAGCCTGTACAAATAGTTCAGACTATGTGCCAATATGTAGTTCATGCAGTGATATTTATATTTTATAACAGACCAATAGATTTGGATGTTTTGGTAATGGCATTTATTCATGCAAAATAAAAGGCTGATAACTTGCACTTTGTGATTAAGAAGATTGAGTGAATGTAGGCAGGGGTTAAATTGGGATTTGTTATGTGGGGGCTCTGTGGTTTCAGGCTTTCGAGTGGTGCATGTGTATGCAAAGACTTCAAAATCGTATCATTTGACAAACTGTAAAATATAACAAGTTGAGAGAGCCCTCTGCTATGAACAATAAAATGCTGATCAAAATCATTCTATAGATGCTGGTAGTGTGAAAGCTACATCTGATGACAATAAAATATTTCTGTAGGCCTGTGCCTTCTCCTTTGTGTCAGTATTAAATATAAGTGATGCTACCATTAAAGAACAGAATATAAATACAAAATACAGTGCTCGACATTAAGCCTGGGTTCGTGCTTGTCCTTTGGACAACTAAATTGGTAATTTACTTGTCAGAGTAAAAAAGTAGCTTGTCTGGAAAAAAAATAAAAAATTGTATTACTATGCAAATCTTTTATCTTTTATTTCATATTCTTACATTTGATAAATTAAAATAGTAAGACACTAGGGCTGTTACCAAATTAAATAATTTACACTGAAAAAGTACAACTGCGTTCAATAATGTTATGAGATTCTTTAAATATTTTTGAATAAACAAATAAGAAATGTTGGTGGGAAATTTATACTTTTAAACATGAAATTAAACCGCCAGTAGATGGCGACAAGTGACCGTCTTAATGAGTGAGCCACTGAGTCATTTATTCAAACGATTCACTCTGAATCAAGAATGAAGCAGTTGTTTATGAATGGGCGATTGAATCTTCACCCAACCGATTTGTTCAAAAGGCTGAATCATTCAAAACGGCTGAGCGCAGCTGCGAGATGCGCTGCTTCTGCTTTGTTTGGAACTATTTTCGCTGCTACAACAGAACAAAAAACAGGCATATTGCATCTAAAACGTAAGTGATTGATATTAACTACTTGTTTATTGAATTGTTGTATGAAATTAGTGTCAATTTCAATCGAGGTGATATTCAGGAATTCAGCACTTTCGGTCGTGTGATGCTTAACTTTATCATATGTCGTAAATAGCAAGCTAAACCCCATTGAATTTTTATTGCAACATGATAACTGAGTTTCTTTGTGTGAACAGAGCTCATTTGTTTTGAATTCTCCTCAAGAGGTTACATGATCCTCAACAGCGCAATATCACCGCCAGTACATCCACTAAGCTAGATTAATCATTCTCGCGTTTTGGTTGTTATTGACATTTTAATCAAGCTACTTATCTGGTCAGGCAAGTAAAATTCTCTTTCACTTCAAAAACTCCACTTGTCCCGCAGTCCCGGACAAGCGTATGCCGAGCCCTCGTAAGCCTATGTGCCAGGGCTCAGCCCCGGACGGCCCCGGCCCAATTTAACCCCTGAATGTAGGTAATAGTGCTGGTGGATGAAGGGCCCCCTCAAGAGGTAAAGCCCAGGGGCCCCTTGTAGTCTTAATGCGGCCCTGCCGACAGGTGTATATAAATAGGAAGCAGATGCAATCGCACTCTGTCTTTCGCTTCGGAGCCATTCACTGGTGTCCTGTTTTAGAAGACTCCTTTCTTCGTTTGTTTTATTCTAAAACATTGCCTCAGAAGAGGATTTACAGCGAGCTTTCAGTGCTGGTGAAAGGGCACGTTCAGCGAGGTCGCGAGTCTCCGAGGAGCTGAGTTATAAGCTCGAAAACTGCTGTTTTCACAGCAACACAAAGAGTGTGTGCGTGTGTAGCGATTTGGGCCGGTTCCTCGGTGTGTCAGGGAGTGGTGTACCTGACACATCGCGTCGCTCCCTGGGTGCTTCAGCACGAGTGAGTTGACTTCCCCTTCTAAAAGAGCTTTACAGACGAACCCTGACAGTATGTCATTTCGTCTGTGCGTTAATGGGTGCGGTCGTTCCCTGGTCCCTGCTGATGGGCACAATCGTTGCATCTCGTGTTTGGGCATTCTGCACGCTGAAGCAGCTTTTGTGGATGGTTCATGTTCCCATTGCGGGAACATGACTATCGCGATGCTGAGGTCGAGACTCTCCTTCCTGAAGTCTCAGGAAGCGGGGGTCCCCTATCCTATGCCGCGTACGACCGTTTTTTCCGGCCCCGGGAACCGGAATGACGGTACGGCGCTGTATAGGAAGGGTGACCAGAGGATTACGGTCAGGGCTTCCCCGCCAAGCGGAAACGCTCCTCGGGCCCCTGCCGCCTCATCAGCACCGCAACCCATCGTGCCACCGTTGGTTTCCGCTGGGCCCTCTACGGACTGTCCAGCCGTTACCTTTGGTGTGCCCGGATCGGATGTCGATCGCTGCATCGGAAGGTGAGCCTGAGTCCTCGGGGGAGGATTCGGACGCGCTGCCGCCCGGGACGGTAGCGTTGCCCGAGTCGGATCCCGAGCTCACGGCTGTGCTCTCCCGGGCCGCCTTGTGCGTCGGGCTTGAGTGGAACCCTCCACCCTGTCCCGGCCCATCTCGGTTGGACGATTGGTACTTGGGGGGGGTCGCGCTGGTCAAATCCAGCGTCCCGCCCCAATGCCTTTCTTCCCGGAAGTACACGATGAGGTGACCAGGTCTTGGCAAGCTCCGCATGGGGCTCGTACAGGGCCTGGTCCCTCGTCCGCCTTCACCTCCCTGGACGGCGGGCTAGCCAGGGGGTACGCGAGGATCCCGCCAGTCGAGCGGTCTGTTGCGACGCAGTTGTGTCCAACGGCCGCTGGCTGGCGCGGTGAGCCGCGTCTCCCGTCCCAGGCCTGTGAATTCTCAGCCGGTCTGACTGAGAAAGCTTACAGTGCCTGTGGGCAGGCTGCCTCTGCCCTGCACGCGATGGCCCTTTTGCTGGTCTATCAGGCAAAAGCACTGTCGCAGATGCCCCAGGAAGGTCCTGACCAACAGCTGCTTGGGGAGCTGCGCGCTGCCACTGACCTTGCCCTCCGGGCAACGAAGGTGACAGCGCGTTCTGTTGGCCAGGCGATGTCTACTCTGGTAGCCCAGCAACGCCACCTCTGGCTGACCTTGGCAGACATGAGGGAGACCGACAAACATCGGTTCCTGGATTCCCCCGTGTCTCCGGTCGGCCTTTTCGGCGACGCAGTGAAGAGCTGTGCCCAACAGTTCTCCGCTGCACAGAAGCAGGCTGAGGCTATCAGACATGTCATGCCACGGCGGTCCGCTGCTGCCTCCACCCAGCCGCCCGTGGCTCAGCCTCAGCCCGCTCGTCGCCGAGGGTGCCCGCCTGCGTCTTCCTCCTCCCCTGCTAAGTTGGCAAAGCAGCAGCCTACACCAGCCAAACAGCAGGGTGCCGGTCGCAGACGTGGTGCCCAGCCCGTCTCTGCCAGCCAGGTGGCAAGCGGTCGGGGAAAACTTGGAAGGTTCCTGCCCTTTGGGAGAGTATTCCATCTGCTCTCCCACCCCCGGAGGAGGGCCGGGGGGGATTTTGTGGCGGCTGTCCATCTACCGCCGCTGGCTCTCCGGAGTCCAGCGGTACCCACTTTGCCACAAAAAGAGCAGTTTCCTCAAACTCCAGGTCACAACAAGGGGTGTCTGCCAGGGTGCCAGGCTCCGCCTCGCCGCTGACAGCTCCCTCCCCATTCGCCAGCAGGTGGCAGTGTGATGGTGCAGACCGCGTCCCGTGCGCCGTCTCCCATGCACACTGCTGCCTCGCAGAGTCCGACCCCACTCCGGGCCGCCCCCAAGCCGTCCGAGTCGGGTCCCTCTCTGCCTTGCTGCCCCACCCCCGGTGCGTCTGTGGTGCCTTTGGTCCCGCTGGCTCAGTGTCTGGAAGCATGGATCACGCTCCCCAGCCTGTCCAGTTGGCTCATTCGTACTATCAGACTTGGCTATGCGATTCAGTTCGCCCGGCGTCCCCCGGTCTTCAGGGCTGTCCACTTCACTCCGGTGTCGTTGGACAGTGCACCTGTTCTCCGGGTGGAGATTGCTGTCCTCCTGGCGAAGGATACAATCAAGCCGGTCCCTCCAGCCGATATGAAGTCGGGGTTCTACAGCCCCTACTTCATTGTACCAAAAAAGGGCGGTGGGCTACGGCCAATCCTGGACCGTCCCCAGGATTGGTTTGCAGCAATAGACCTGAAGGACGCGTACTTTCATGTCTCGATTCTGCCTCGACACAAACCCTTCCTAGGTCGGTCTGCGTTCGAGGGTCGGGCATGTCAGTACAAAGTCCTACCCGACATGGTTGTAGCTCCCAGCCGGTTGGGTCTTCAGGTCAACTGGGACAAGAGCAAACTCGCCCCCGGGTAGAGGATCTCTTGTCTCGGTCTCGAGCTAGACTCAGTCGCACGGACTGCGCGTCTCACCGAGGTGCGCGTCCAGTCGGTGTTGAACTGCCTGAGCTCGCTCAAGTGCAGGACAGCGGCTCCACTAAAAAATTTTCAGAGGCTCCTGGGGCATATGGCATCTGCAGCCGCGGTAACGCCGCTCGGATTGCTTCATATGAGACCGCTTCAACACTGGCTCTGCGGCCGGGTCCCGAGATGGGCGTGGCAGTGCGGCACGCTCCGTGTCTCCGTGACACCGGGCTGCCGTCGCACCCTTGTCCGGTGGTTGGACCCTTCGTTCCTGTGGGCCGGAGTACCCCTCGAACGAGTGTCCAGGCACGCTGTGGTTTCCACAGATGTCTCTGCCACGGGATGGGGGGCCACGTACAACGGGCATGCAGTGACAGGTCTTTGGACGGGGCCTCAGCTGCATTGGCATACCAATTGCCTCGAGTTGCTAGCGGTTCGTCTTGCGCTGGCCTGCTTCAAGAAGCTGTTGTCAGGCAAGCACGTTCTAGTCCGCTCACAAAGCACTGCGGCCGTTGCGTACACCAACCGTCAAGGTGGTCTACGCTTCCGTCGCATGTCACAACTCGCCCGCCATCTCTTGTTGTGGAGTCAGAAGGATCTGAGGTCCCTTCGGGCCACTCGTGTCTCAGGTGTGCTCAACCGTGCAGCCGACGAGCTGTCACAGCAGCATCTACTTGCGGGCGAGTGGCGGCTCCACCCCCAGGCGGTCCAGCTGATTTGGCAGCGTTTCGGCGAGGCCCAGGTAGTCCTGTTTGCCTCCCCGGAAACTGCCCTCTGCCAGTGGTTTTATTCCCTGACCGGCGGCACGCTCGGCACGGATGCCCTGGCACACAGCTGGCCCCCGGGTCTGCGCAAACATGCGTTTCCCCCAGTGAGCCTTCTCGCACAACTCATGTGCAAGGTCAAGGAGGACGGGGAGCAGGTTCTGTTAGTGGCTCCGTACTGGCCCACTCGGACCTGGTTCTCAGACCTCATTCTCCTCGCGACAGCACCTCCCTGGCCGATTCCTCTGAGGAAGGACCCCTGACTCAGAGACGGGGCACCCTGTGGCACCCGCGTCCCGATCTGTGGAACCTCCACGTGTGGTCCCTGGACGGGATGCGGAGGTTCTGAGTGATCTCCCGCAAGCGGTCGTAGACACCATCACTTCCGCTAGAGCTCCTTCCACTAGGAATCTCTATGCGTTGAAGTGGAACCTGTTCGTCGAATGGTGCGCCTCTCGCCGAGAGGACCCCCGATCATGTTCGGTCGGATCCGTGCTTTCCTTTCTGCAAGATGGGTTGG
This sequence comes from Chanodichthys erythropterus, assembly GCF_024489055.1. Taxonomy (NCBI): domain Eukaryota; kingdom Metazoa; phylum Chordata; class Actinopteri; order Cypriniformes; family Xenocyprididae; genus Chanodichthys; species Chanodichthys erythropterus. The sequence continues at coordinate 44,732,409 of NC_090234.1, read as the reverse complement.
AGCGAAGGCTGTCTCCCTCCACCCTCAAGGTGTATGTTGCCGCTATTGCCGCACATCACCATGCAGTTGAGGGTAAGTCCCTGGGGAAACACGATCTGATCGTCAGATTCCTGAGGGGGCCAGGAGACTCAATCCTCCTCGCCCTTCCTCCGTACCCTCTTGGGATTTGACCCTGGTTCTCACAGCTCTCCGGGGTCATCCCTTTGAACCTTTGCAATCAGTCGACCTGAAACTAATGTCTCTTAAGAAGGTTCTTCTGGTTGCATTGGCTTCCCTGAAGAGGGTAGGGGATCTGCATGCATTTTCGGTCGACGAAACGTGCCTAGAATTCGGGCCCGGTGTTTCTCACGTCATCCTGAGACCCCGGCCTGGATACGTGCCCAAGGTTCCTACCACTCCCTTCAGAGATCAGGTAGTGAACCTGCAAGCGCTGCCCTCGGAGGAGGCAGACCCAGCCCTAGCTTTGCTCTGTCCCGTCCGCGCTCTGCGCGTTTACGTGGACAGAACGCGAAGCTTCAGGACCTCAGATCAGCTCTTCATCTGTTACGGAGGCCAGCAGAAGGGAAAGGCTGTCTCCAAGCAGAGGATGGCCCACTGGATAGTGGATGCCATCGCCTTGGCGTACGAATCCCAGGGCGTGCCTTGCCCGCTTGGGTTGAGAGCCCACTCCACCAGAGGGGTAGCCTCTTCCTGGGCGCTGGCTCATGGCGCCTCGCTGACAGATATCTGTAGAGCTGCGGGCTGGGCGACACCAAACACGTTCGCTAGGTTTTATAGCCTACGTGTAGAGCCGGTATCCTCACGTGTACTCGCATCCACTAGTCGGTAGACGTGTTGTACCCACTCTAAGTGTCGGCTTGCAATGCCATTCCCGCCACTGGCCGGATACGTGCATACTTTCACTCCAGTCGTGTTCCCCGCTTGGCGAACCCTGTCGAGTTCCTCCGCCTCCCCCTTCGGCTCGGACATTGCGGAGTGTCTGATGCCAGGCCTACATCCGTCGCTGACGCTGTCTGTTGGCTGGGGCCCATATGTCGTGACCCCTCTACGTGAGCGGTCCCATATGTGTATTTTCCACGGTTTAAAACTCCCTACGGGCCGAGTCCGTGTTTTTCCCTTAGCAGAGCCAGCTCTGCTGTCACCTGTCAGATGAGTCTTCCCCTACCAGGTGGAGCCATCCCAGGGACTCCATATGCGTACTGCCCCCCGGGCCAGTCCATGTGTGTATTCCCACGTAAACTCCTCCCCCATTGGGTAGGTAGTGGTCTCCGCAGCGTCCCTTACGGGTTCGCTTCCCCAGTGTGTCTAGTTTACTTAGTGGGTAGTGGTTAGACAGCAGTAGACTCTCTCTGTGTAAGCTCGCCCCCTTCACCGCCAGCCGGTGCTATGGGCGGCTGAGCTTGTGCTGGGCACTGGAAGGGGTTTCGTAACTGTGGCGCTTTAGTTGGGATCCCAATTCGTCGGTCACTACTGACGTACGTCGAACGTGACCGACTGAAAGGGAACGTCTCGGTTACGTATGTAACCCTCGTTCCCTGAAGGAGGGAACGGAGACGTACGTCCCGTCGCCACAGTTTCTGTACCCTCGGTGTAGTGCGGACACCAGTTGTCTCCTCAGCGAAAAACAGAGTGCGATTGCATCTGCTTCCTATTTATATACACCTGTCGGGAAGTGCGCATTATGCAAATATCGCACGCCAATTCCATTGGCTTGTTTTAGTTTACACGAAGATGATAGGACTCTCTAAGCGATATCCCAATTCGTCGGTCACTACTGACGTACATCTCCGTTCCCTCCTTCAGGGAACGAGGGTTACATACGTAACCGAGACGTTTTTGTAAGAACAATCATGAATTAAAAGTGTTTAGTCTCTCTTTTGTACTGCATGTTCAGTTTTAACCAACAAAAAAACAGTCTCTGTCTCACTGTGACGTCACTGTGATCGCGCGTTCTTAGAATGTTCGGTGAGTTACTCTGAGCGCAGCGCCTCGAGTCGGCGAGTGATCGTGAGTACATGCTTTTTACAAGGTTTGGAGATCTGAATTTTTATATTTTTATAAAACTTGGAGAAGACTTTGCATAAACAGTGGAATGTTATTGACTCTACATACTGTACATTTAGATAATAGGCATGCAACAAAGTGGCGGTTTTTATGGAAATGGGAGGCTGATATGTAAATCAATTATTTTATATATATAAAAGGGTTTTTTTTTCTGAGCAAAAATTAAATATCATACATTTTTCCCATGATTTATATAAGACACCCACTAAAATGTCATTCAGTTTAACAATCTTGTCAGAGAAATTTACAACAAAAATCAATTTATGCCTTATTAAAGACTAATTACTTTTACCCCAAATGCTAATTATTTGTAATTTTGCATTTTTAAACTTTGCCACTATCCTAGGTTTTGCCATTTGTAAGCAAGAATTATTTACTCATTTAAAATGCAATAAAATGTAGTATGCTCACTTATTCTTTTATATATTTTAATACGTACAGGTCAGAATAAGTGTGTTTAAATTTTTACATAAATATTAGTGTTACACTGAATGACAATGGAACATTATTTCACCCACATTTTGAGATTTTATTCTCCCAAAACTTATTTGAAACCTTAAAAGTAACGTTTTACTTGCATTTAATGTGCTTTCTATGTATATAAAATCACTTTTGTAAATTTACATATGTGTGTGTGTGTGTATATATATATATATATATATATATATATATATATATATATATATATACATTTACTAAAGTTATATTTCATTGATCATTATCATTGTTTTACATCTTAATTTTCGTAAGGGAACATTCTTCTGTCTTAAAGGGATAGTTCACCCAAAAATGAAAATTCTGTCATAATTTACTCACCCTTTCAAGTTGTTCCAAACCTGTATAAATTTCTTTGTTCTGCTGAATATATTTGGAGGAATGTTTGTAGCTGAGCAGATCTTGCCCCCCATTGATTACCATAGTAGGAAAAAAAATACTATGGTAGTCAATGAGGGGTGAGATCTGCTTGGTTATAAACATTCTTCCAAATATCTTAAAAATGAGAAATGTATATAGGTTTGGAACAACTTGAGGGTGAGTAAATTATGACAGAACTTTCATTTTTGGGTGAACTGTCCCTTTAACATTCACCAAGCGTATGCTCTGTTGTACACACACCGTCAGCATGAACACAAAAATTAGGCTGCACACGTACATCCGTGGACATTCTGATGATGAAAATTGCAGAACGCAGATGACACAAGTATACTTCGGACTTATAGGCTTGTTTGTATGTTTACTCAACTCATCTCTTTCTTTCATAGTGTTTCACAGATATAGATTGCAAAAGGTATTGTTTGTCTTTCACCATCAAATTCCCCATCAACATGAGTGTGTCATCCATTCCCACCATGTTTTCTGAGAGTCCAGAGCAGTCATCATCTTCTAAATTCCCAGATGAGCTAACCACGGCCCTTGCTGTGGGCCGCTGGTGGGCAATAATGGAAGTTTCAGATCCCATGTCTGAGGAGACCTCAAGACCTCATCTCAGGCCAGGGGAGGCGTGAACAGTGGAGGCAGTAGAAACATCATGGTCCACATCCCTGGCCTTTAGTGAGGCCTCTGAGAAGCACTCTGACTTTGCAGATGAAACACTGAAGACTTCAAAGCAGTGGAGGCAAAATGCCATTTTCTGCCAGGTCCAAACAGGGAGCACCTGTGACCTCCAGTTCTGAGAAGGGGGACCTCACCTCATCTCCGGTCTTCAGTGGTGCATCTGAGAAGGCCCCGAACTCAGACTTCTCAGATGCACCACTGAAGACTACAAAGATGCGAAAAAGGCAGAGACACAAAAAGTCACAGGGAGCACCTGGTTCTGAGACAACTGAGGGGAGAAAACTCACCTCATCAGAGAAGGCTGAAGGTGATGATACAGGGGGCAACTTTTTGAGCAATGTTGTCGAGCAACTGAGAATGAGCAACAAATATATATCGTTAGATCGGTCGTGGGCAATTTTTTGAGATCCTCCAATCAGAATGTTAGCAGCCGATCACGTGACCGGTTCGGAGATTTCAGAAAAGTTCAAACAAGATGACGGCCTCTCAGCGAGGAGTGGAGTGTGAACTTTTATCTTTTTATGCTAGTAAATTGTCATGCGTCAACCCAAAAAATGGAATTTACCTCATATATTGCTTAAAATACCAACAACTGTCCGAAAGTAATCTGCATATGCTGTAATGAAGCCATTGTATGATTTCAGTTAAATAATAAAAAGACGGGATTTTTCAACCTCTGTAGTAGTGTAGGCTGTAGGGTGTTTGACATTTGAATAGCTTTTGATGCGATCGACGCGGGTTCGAATCCACCTTTTGCCGAACTCGCTCTTCTCCCTTTTCCTGTCACAAATCAGATCGGAAAGGCATTTATTTTTAATAAAAATGAAGAAAATATTTGAAAAGTTGAAATAAAGTGCCTAACAAGTGTTTATAATAAAGTATTTATTGAGTTGGCAATAGATTTGCTCCTCTCTGATTAGTTGCTGCCAACTGTCTGTTGCCCTAATTAGTTGCCCTGTGTCTCAAGGTTGCCCGTTGACGGCAACATTGCCCAGCAACATTGCTCAAAAAGTTGCCCCGTGTATCATCACCTTGAGTCACCACAGTGGAGGCAGAAGCCACAAAAAGCACCTGACGGGTCCACACAGGGAGCATGCGTGCTCGTCAGGTCCCAACAGAACTCTGCTGGTTCAAAAAAAGTGGTCTTAAGTGAAGCATCTGAGGAGCCTGTGATCTTGGCCTCCCTAGTTGCATCACTGAAGAAGAGAGACAAAAGGAGAGGGTGGAGGAAGAAAAGGCCACAGGTAGCACCCGTGTCTGTTGGATACCCACAGGGACCACCTGTGCCCATCGGGTCCCAAAAAAAGAGGAAAACTCAAGATCCCTGATCATCTGGTTAAGCATCTGCAAAATGCCTCTTCTGAACTGGGAGCACCTTTGCCTGCTGGGTCCCAACAGGGAGTGTCCCCGCAAGAAACACCCAAGTCTCTACAGAGGGCACCTGTGGCTGCCCCAAATGGAGCACTCATGCCTGACAAGATCCCGAAGAGGCAAAAAATGAAAATCCCTGAGCCGCTGAGACGGGAGCTGCTGCAGCAGAAGCCTCTAGCCTCTTCGGTTCAGGGAGTATCTATTTCAGCCACGTCCAAACAGGACGCAACTGTACCTAACAGGACTCCAGTGGGAGTGCCTGTACATGCTGGGACCCAACAAGGAGCTAGTTCTCTGCAAGCAGCACCAGTGTCCGTGGAGTCTCCGAAGGGTGCAGCAGTACCTGCGCCTTCCACCCAGGGAGCAACCATGCCCTCCAGGATCGCAAAAGTTGCGCCTATGCATTCAGGGACCCACATGTGCCTGCAGGTTCCCCACAACAAGAACCAAACCTCAGTCACCTCCACAAAAACTATATGTGGAAATTCACAACAAGGTGCAGCTGAATCTTAAACTGAGGAGCCACAACCATCAACTGCATCAGAGAACCTGGTCCCATCTGAACCAGAAAAGAGCACTGGTTAGACTCTCAGTTTTACTCAGATTTAGAAATTAAACATCTGGGATGATAATCATATCCTTTTTCAACTCAGACCCCTCATACTGAAATGGTGGATCACTCAGTAAATCTGGTCAGTGTCACATGATTATGTCTGTTTTTTCAACAGGACAATGCAGGTGTGGATCAATCTCCTCCACCAAAAAAGCTGTGTATGGACCAACAGTCGGAACAAGAGCAGATTGACGATTTATGTCGCATGTTCACCAAATTTTGTGTGATTTCACATATTTAATATTTTTGTTGTGTTTACATGCTTTATGCATGTATAATAAAAACATATAATATAAACTGTGTATTTATTTATTTGTCAATGACAACACACATTAATTTTAATATCACAATTCTGACTTTATGTTTCGATAGAAACTCGGAATTGTGAGGGAAAAAGTCAGAATTGCAAGATATAAACTCACAATTCTGAGTAAAAAAAAAAAAAAAAAAGTGAGATAAAAAGTCACAGTTACCTTAATTTTATTTTATTCCATGCCAGAAACAAGCTTCAATGGTTTTTGTAGGACATTAACACCTTTATTCAGCAAGGATACTTTAGATTAATCAAAAGTGACAGCTTTTGTGATGTTACAAAAGTACTGTTTTGAACATTGATAAATGTTTCTTGAGCAGTGAATCAGAATATTAGAATGATTTCTGAAGGATGACAGAGTGTCACTGAAGACTGGAGTAATGATGCTGAAAATTCAGCTTTGATCACAGGAATAAATTACAGGAATATTTTGCAATTTTTGAACAAATAAATGCAGCCTTGGTGAGTATTAAAATCATACTGACCCCAAACTTCTGAATTATACTGATTTCGCCAATTTTAAATAAATAATCAATAAAATAAACAAAATATTCATATCAATTTTATGTAATATTCCTTATTTTACTGTGGATAATATCAAGTCAAACAGGTTATTTACTTTAATAAATTCTAAATTGAAAAATAAAATGATATTTAAAATGTTTCATTCATTTTTTAAAACGTTCTACTTTCTCCATAAATTTCACCATTTATATTGTATTTTCCTTAACATTTCCACACCAAAACTAAAACTCAATACCATAATAATACAAAAAAATCTCATTCACATTAATGTCATGCAAAGAAATATATTACAAAAATATAATAGTACTTTATAGTAGTAAAATATGTAAATATTTACAGTTGTGCATATTTTTGTAGTATTCCACCATCTTCATGATTTAAATAAAAACATATTTTTACTATATATATATATATATATATATATATATATATATTACACTTTATTTTTTAACTCTACAGTTGTGAGGTAAAATTCACTTTAAAGAAGTTTAAATTTCCCATTTTATTTAATCGAGATAACAGACCATTTCTAATGCTTTAGATCAGTGGTTCCCAGACTTTTTAGCTTGGAGTACCTCCTGAAGGGATTACCATCCTTCCGCATAACCCCTCTCTTCTACTTAGACTGCAGTCACACCTTTACCATTAAGGGACAGTATTTGCCCCCTAAATTGATTTTCCAGTGCATTTTTTATCTTCATGAATAACTTTATAAAAATAAATAATGTTTTAAATAAAAAATGTTCAATAGAGAAATATGCAATGATGGTAAAACTAAGCAAAACTTTTAAATATTAAACTAAAACCGCCAGTAGGTGGCAGCAAGTCACAGTTTTTATGAGTGAGTCATTCAGTAACGAAGCGAGTGGCTGTGAATGAATCATTGAATCATTGACTCTTACTCGATTCGTTCAAAGCCGCAGAATTATTCGTGAAACACATCAGTGTGTTGTAGTTCTGCTGTGGTGTTCGTTCGAGCTATTATTTCACTGCAAAATAGAGTAAATACTGGCATTACTGTGTTTAAAATGCACGTTGTGTTTTTTGACCTAATTGCAGTCATGTGGATATTTGGGAACAATTGCGTTCTTGCTCGTTATCATCATTAAATACAAGAACTCACACAAGGTATGTTTTTGTATCGGAGAAAGTTTGAGTCTTAAATCGAAATTAATCCACTATCTGTGTCTATATTTGTTCTTAATGCGAGTAAGTGCTAAATCCCTACTTTTACATAGACAAAGGTGTATATTGTCGAGAACGACAGTAATTTAGCGCGATTTAAGGCAGCAGATTCTGCACGCAATCTATCATATCTGCATGCTGTGTGGATACAGTCATGTTGACTCCAAATGATGAGGTAATTTCATTAAATATACTGGAATTACGGCATTTTGGCAGTTAGAAATACATGCTCAGTTTTAATATTATTTTAAGGTAGAATTAAATGAACTAACGTTTCTCAGCATTTTGTTCGCGTACCCCAGTTTGGGAACCACTGCATTAGACTTTTATTATTCAATTATGAATAATGAAGATGTTGGACACAAATAATTCCACGGATTATAATGAGTATAACAGTTTAGATAAGTCTCGTATGTATTAAATAAAACGATGTGCGCTCGCGCTCTGCTCACACACGTGACTTCGGTGTGCTTATGAGCGATTCAAATGTTAGTTGCTATAGCGACGCGTTATGAATTCTGTCTCATATAAACACACTGGAACAAGATCGCATCTGTTGATGATTGAGAGGCGAAGCGAATTCAGAGACTTTTGCATTTCTTGAGATTGAAGCTGTTCGGAGGATTGCTGAGAGGAGACTTTTATTCTAGAAGGAGAGCGGAGGAGATTTCTGTTACAGTTTTATTTATTTCCAAAGAATTCATATTATTTCTGAGGACACTTTTATTTTATTGTTCTTTTAATTTTAGAAGGAGTTTCAGTTATTTTATTTTTTTTTAGCTTTTTTTTCTTTTCTTTTTTTTTATTTTGAGGATTATTTCTGAGGAGAGTTGTATTTTATTCTTTTTTTATTTGTATTGTATTTAGTAAGTTATTGTTTTTATTGCAGTTTGGAAGAGGATGTCGACGTCTCACGAGGGTGAAAGAGGAGGTGAGTGCTTTAGTTTAGTTTTTACAGTTACTAAATTAATGTGAAGAAACTTGTGCTAGGGAACCCATTTGATCCCCCAATTTTCCCAGCTAAGTGATCACAAGTATTTGATTCCTTGCATGTGAAGTAAACTCTTCAATTTGAGCAACAATAGCACCAAGACACTGATGTTGAGTATTATTTATTATTAATAAAACATGCCTAACTATGTGATGTCTGAAATATTCCAGCCTCAGGCCGCTCCAGATCCACGAGAGCTGCTTCCTCTCAGACGGCTGGTCAGGAGGTTTGGAGACCCGGTTCTGATGACCGCGATCAGGATCCGCTGCCAGACCCGACCCAGACACTGAGCCAGGAGATATCTGGATATTTAACACCTCTGCCGTCAGAGTTTTCTGTTTTTGTGTCCACAGGTCAGGATCAGTGGAGGAGGAAGCGGCAGAGCGGCAGGCAGCAGAGCCCAGATGATGGACGTCCGTCCACTCCATTTAAAAGACTTGATAAATGCTCTCACAGAGGTCAGAACAGGCTTTTATTAAACGAGTTATGGCTCAGTTATTAAATGATTTATCACTGAAAGTAAAAAAAAAAAAAAATTGTTGTGACCACTGACATTGATCATTGATATTATTAAAAACAGTTTTTGATGTTTGAAATATTCCAGCCTCCGGCCGCTCCAGATCCACTCCGACAGATTCTTCACCGGACGTCATGTCTGCATCATGTCTGTCCCTCTCTGAGGACAATGTAGAGAGGCGGCGGTCATGCAGAGAGTTGTTGAGCCTCAGCAGCAGAGGCTCGTACAGCGTCGTATGGAGGTGGAGTGGAGATGGATCAGATCGCCCAAACCAACAGGGCAACCGGCGTTTGTCCAGGTCCGACAGCCTCGAGGAGTGGCTGTGCCCTCCGCTGCCGGGTCAAGTTCCTGTCGGGCCGCCAGAGACTTCAAATGGCCGAACTGCTCGGGGTGCCATGGAGGAGGCTTCACCTGTGAACAAGAGCTCAACAGGTGAGACTGAAATAAGGCCTGGCGCTGTAAAGTGTACAGATAGAGATTCTGCTGTTTCATGCATAAGACTGCTTCAAGTTTTTAACACGTTAAGGTTCGTTCACATTTACTGTTGCTCAGCAAAATGGACCTACTTTTGATTTGTAACATTACAGATATAAGAATTTAACAGTAAAATGTAAGTTATGTCATTATATCATTGTTTAATTTGAGGTCAGAGTTGTTTCTAATAGTCCTTTTCAATTGTTTTTCTTCATTTCAGAAAAACCTACAAAATGTCGGAAGAGGAAAGGATTTGGTTCTTTCTTCCGGAGGCTGTGGAAGGCTATGAAGAGTCCTTTCGGCTGCTGTTTCCACAGTAGTGCTGTGGATGTTGTGGAGCCTTTTGTCCTTCCAGCAGATCTGGAGTCAGAGCCTGATCCTGAACCGTCACCTGCTCCAGATCACTCCGCCGTCAAGACAAAAAACGGTAAATTGCCAGGCGTTATTTCTCCAATGTTATGTCGTCTTGTTTTCCACTAAACATATCTTAAGGTTTGTTTTCAGGGAATATTAATGTTAATGTCCCATATTAATATTATTTTCTCGACACAACCGGCACTGATACTTTTAAAATGAAACAAAGGATCTATCAAGCTCATATTTTTCTGTTTGCTTTCAGAGCCCTTTGAGTCTCTCTATAACGCGGGAGAGATGATTGGATCTGGAGGATTTGGCAGGGTGTTCGAGGGAACACGCAAATTTGACGCCAAAAAGGTAAATCTTACCGAACTGTACAAACGTGTTGCTCTTGCATGCATCAAAACATATTTAAAACATTTAAGAGATGGTTTAATACTTAGACCAATTTTTTTTTTTTTTTCTCAGGTTGCCATCAAGAGGATTCGCAAGACTGACAACAATCGTTACCTTGATATTGTAAGTTGGCCAAAACCTTTGTTTAAGTGCAGATTACTGTAGTTAATACACCTGTAGGAAGCATTAGGTGTAAATGTAACAGACAAATAAGCCCAGAAACACCAAATGACCAAAAAGACTCTGTTGAACACATCTGAAAACATCAAAGAAAAGTCCATTTAAAAATGATACGTTTTCTTCCGATTTTTACCCAGCTAACCTTCTGTCTACTGCTTTTCTCTAGCCTGGGCATCCCGAACCTCTCGTTACAGAAGTGGCGCTGCTGCTGATGATGAGGCGAGAACCCATCAGCCCCTACATCATACAACTATACGAGTGGTTTGAACATCCTCGAAAATTCACTCTGGTCATGGAGTTCCCTGAACCCTGCGAGAGCTTGCTGGACTTCATCATTCGTCATCCTCAACTGGACGAAACAACAGCGCGGGTCATCATGCCACAGGCTGTGCTGGCAGTACAACACTGCATTGAGCACGGCGTTTTTCACAATGACGTCCATGCGCAGAACTTCCTGTTGAAGAAAAACACGTTAGAGCTCAAGCTGATAGACTTTGGCTGCGGTCAGCTGTTTAGCAGCGATGGCTACGAGAGGGACCTATACCGTGGTGAGCGTTTTGGGAGTGAATGTAGTGAACTTACTGATTACTTGATGCTTTAAAAAAAGCTCAACAATGTCCAAATGTCTTTCTTACAGGAGTGCTGTATTACTGCCCACCTGAAGCCTTGACAGACCCTCGATTCCACGCCGTCCCAGCGAATGTCTGGTCTCTAGGAGTGTTGCTGTACGAGATGGTGAACGCATGTTCTCCTTTTCAGGACAGAGTGGAAATCACACGAGCCAAAGTCACATTTCAGAACTCCAGCTTATCCAAAGGTGAGTGAATAATATTGAGAACATTAAACACACACATAAAGCAAAAAGCTCTGCACAGTTAAAGGTGAAGTGTGGAACATTTTACATGACATTAATCATGTTTCAGGTGCTGTTTTCATAGATGCCAAGTCACATGGTCATGACTAACCAGCTCTCTCCTCATTAAAATGTGCACAGAATGCAGAGATCTGATTAGCCAGTGCCTGACCCGGGATCCGACTAAACGGCCGACGTTAGAGCAGATGTTACAACACCAGTGGATTAGAAATGATGTAGATTGGAGAGGTTCAGGAGATTCACTCGATCAGTGATTACAGGTGTGAGGAAGTGTAACAGACAGAGTAGATTATTATCATTTGCCTTCAATTCTGGATTGTTTCTAGTGAGATTTTCAAATTTGTCTTCATTGTAATGTTCTTCACATTAACAAACAGGAAAATAACAGAGTCAGTGATGCAAACAGAATTCAGTTCTGTTGTAAATCAGCTCTAACATCATTCGTGAGTTGACTTGTTCATTTAATCTTTGTATTGGACAGGAAATAACAGACTTGCTGTCCTCGGCGGAGGGCTCGAACTCGAGACTCGACTGAAGCCTGAAGTCCAACCCCAACCTGACAGGAACTCCGAGCCGCCGCACCAGAGACTCAGAAGAGCCTGTCCACGTCTGAGAAGAACTTGAGAGACGACAAGACTGGAGAGAATCATCAAGTCATCACAGACGCACTTGCTTTGTTTTTAAACGTCAAGACGAGTCATCTTTATTTATATACTTCTTTATGTGTGACCCAATCTGTTTATGACTGTTCATGTATATATGTATATAAAATCTCTATATGACCCCTTTGAATAAATGTTTTTAGTTGTTAAATGCTACATGGCTGCAAACTTCTGTGCATTGTAGAGCCTGTCTAAAACACAAACCTACTCTAAATGAGACTATAAATGGACAATAATAATAATAATTTGGTGCACTATCCACTATTCTTGTATTAGAAAGATTTAGGTCAATCTTGAAGCTTATAGGAATAGTTACCTAAAAACACAAAGTTCTGTCATGAAACTCTAGATGGCTGATAGGTCCTAAAATCAGTATGCTTGCAATCACATCGTTCTCTTTAGGGCACAGCTGATTGGTTCCTGCTCTATCAGTAGCCAATGAGTTCGCTTGCTCAACCTTCTAGTGCTTCGATAGCATTTGCTGTAGTTGCGGCACGCTTTGAGAAACCCTCCACCTTCCCCAGCTCCACCTGTATAGATCTGCTATGGATAATTCATGAATGCAATACTGAATGTCTGTTTATTTACTGGCAGTAGCAAGTCCTGAACTTGCTTTCCAGCAGCAATAACAGCAGCAGCAGATCTATTCCACCAAGACCAAACATATCAACATTGTCATATATCCATTACCATAACAAACACACTGAAAGTTGTTGTGACAGAAATTTTACCATCTAGAAAAAATCCATCTATTATTGTCGAACTGAACTTAAAGATGCTCTAAGCGATCCTGGGTGGAGTAACTTCCTGTTGACGTTCGAAGTGTTGTCAAACAAAAGCGAGGCTAGCTAGACCCTCCCTCCCTCCCTCCCTCCTCCTCCTCCTCCTTCTCCTTCTCCTCCTCCCCTCCGTGCTTCCTGAAACAGTCATGAACGCGCATTTAAAATCATTCTTGTCGGTTATTGGCTGGAGCATGTTTATTAGGTTTTGTGGTCCAGGCTGCACCAGTTTGTTTTTATTGCCATTTTTGGAGCTTGTGGCGACTACAGAGACCGCGTTTTTTTTACAGTGTGTTCAGGGGACAGGCAGCTAGCGGATAGTGAGGAGATGTTTGCTGTACGTGACAAAAAAATGTTTTGGCCTAAAAAACGTGTGACATTGCTTAGAGCACCTTTAATTCAATGTGACAATAAAATATCTAGCTTCCACCAGACCGCCTTCCGTATTCAGTGTCGGAAGAAAGTGTAGTGCCTCTCGCAGTTCAAAATGCTTACGTTACGTCCTGTGCCTTCCGTATTCGACTCACGATAAAAGCGCATCAGTTACACTTTGTTTGTAACTGAGTTGAATACGGAAGAGGTCTGGCGGAAGCTAGTTATTTTACTTTATAATGTGTTAAATACGGATATTTTCTTCCACAAACGCAACGCTTCCCTTCACAAGGCCTTTATTGACCCCCCGGAGCCGCGTGGAGTACGTTTATGATGGATGGATGGATGCACGTTTTTGAGTTTCAAACTGGTGGTTTCCGTGCACTGCCATTATAAAGCTTGGGAGCATCAGGATATTTATTAATATACTGCAACTCTGATTGTATTCGTCTGAAAGAAGAAAGTCGTATACTCCTAGGATGGCTATTGTACATACCATGGTGAATGCATAATTATATTTTGTTTTAGATTTTTTTTTGTAACAGATATTACATTGCATTTGGTACATTATACTTACACACACATTTATTCATATTATAACATTAAGTATGTTGTACTTGCTATTATACAATGTGTAAATATGTATATGATTTCTGAAAGGTCATGTGACACTGAAGACTGGAGTAATGGCTGATGAAAATTCAGATTTGCATCACAGAAATAAATTATATTTGAAAATATTTTAAAATAGAAAACCATTATTTTAATTTGTGTTCATATTGCACTATATAACTGTTTTTCTGTATTTTTGAGCAAATAAATGCAGGCTTGATGAGCATAAGAGACTTCTTTCAAAACCATTACAAATGTTTCCAGACTTTTGACCGGTACTGTAGTCTATATACATTCACTGCTCAAGAAACATTGGTCCCTCATAATGAACCATACAATAGCAGTTATGCCAGATTTGATTAATGTGAGTGGCACAACACAATCCCAAATGTGGTTTTCCTCGACCCTTGGAATGACCCTTTCCAGCAGAACTCTGAGGCGTGCGATGGCCTGTGAATGATCCGTCCAGCACCAACACTGGAGAGCGTATCTTTGATGCTGAACCCTCGTCTGCCATGACCTCATGTCCAGGTTCAAGCAGGTCCAAGAAATTATAATAATTCTCCTCACTGTAACTGAGCATGCCCATAATACGCATAAATCCGGCCCTGCACTAGTGTCTCAGAAACTACATATTTCACCTTTAAATTCATGGTTTTATAAATCGTGGAATTATTCATTTTCAAAGCCTAAATATTCATCATAGCCCTTAAGCTAATTGAGTACAATCATTGAATGAATTTACAGCAATTGACACCCCTTCAATTCAGTGGCCTGGGCCCACCCAATAAAAAGTCGGTCATTTTCCAAAAAGATGCATGAAATATTTTAATAAGCGATAGTAATAATTTTAATAAACATCTCATCACATTACAACTTTGTTTATTTAACGTTAGTTAAAAGAATGATTAAATGCAGTTTTCCATGGTCAGTAGTTCCTCTCTCCCACACGCTTGTCAAAAGTTTCTGTTTTTCCCGCCCCGGATGTAAAGGTAAGATTTGCGCGTTTGAATCTGAAAACTATGAAGCAAATATCAATCAGTCGATGCTTTAAATGCCTCATTTGGACGGATATATATTTAGATATGTACTGCCGCATGAAACCGCACAAATCCCATAAAGCAGAGACCGTTTATGATGATGAGATCATCGTGTTTAACCAGAAGCAGCCCTTCGATCGTCTCAGAGTAATATTGCAGAAGACATGCAAAGATAAGTAGAAACATTTATAGTTAAAAGATTCTAAACTTTGATCCATATCGTTGCTGACGTGCAGAAATCTCGTAATGTCGTTTTTTTTTCTTCATAAATCATTAGGTCACCCTTTACTCTGGGTTTTAAAATGTTTAACCAATAAAAAAGTTCTAAAAAGATCTCGTGACTAAACCTCATAACTCCATTGGCTCTTCAAACTGTCAGTCAAACATCTCCACACGCTTCTATCGTGAATGAAGTGTTTGGAGCGAGATGTCTGCTTTTTTTTTTTAAATACAATATTAGGGTAAATAATACACAACTGTTTGTTTAAATAAGTAACTTGGAACTGTGTTGAGTTTTATTTTATTTACTGTGTTTTGCTGTCCATAAATTCAAGTCAATCACGTCATTTTGAATTTTCATTTTATTAACATAATAAAGTTCAGTATTTCAGTCCGAATCAACGACTCTAGGATCCATACTAGACTATAAGTGCCTTTTATTATTAATTAATTATTAGTAAAAGTATTCAATAAATTGATTTAGATTCGATGTGCGCTCACGCGCTCTGCTCATACACGTGACTTCTGGTGTGCGTGCATATGAGCGATTCAAATGTTAGTTGCTATAGCGACGCGTGTTATGAATTCTGTCTCATATAAACACACTGGAACAAGATCGCATCTGTTGATGATTGAGAGGCGAAGCGAATTCAGAGACTTTTGCATTTCTTGAGATTGAAGCTGTTCGGAGGATTGCTGAGAGGAGACTTTTATTCTAGAAGGAGAGCGGAGGAGATTTCTGTTACAGTTTTATTTATTTCCAAAGAATTCATATTATTTCTGAGGACACTTTTATTTTATTGTTCGTTTGATTTTAGAAGGAGTTTGGAGTTTCAGTTATTTTATTTTATTTTTTTTAGCTTTTTTTCTTTTCTTTTTTTTATTGTGAGGATTATTTCTGAGGAGAGTTGTATTTTATTCTTTTTTTATTTGTATTGTATTTAGTAAGTTATTGTTTTTATTGCAGTTTGGAAGAGGATGTCGACGTCTCACGAGGGTGAAAGAGGAGGTGAGTGCTTTAGTTTAGTTTTTACAGTTACTAAATTAATGTGAAGAAACTTGTGCGAGGGAACCCATTTGATCCCCCAATTTTCCCAGCTAAGTGATCACAAGTATTTGATTCCTTGCATGTGAAGTAAACTCTTCAATTTGAGTAACAATAGTACCAAGACACTGATGTTGAGTATTATTTATTATTAATAAAACATGCCTAACTATGTGATGTCTGAAATATTCCAGCCTCAGGCCGCTCCAGATCCAGGAGAGCTGCTTCCTCTCAGACGGCTGGTCAGGAGGTTTGGAGACCCGGTTCTGATGACCGCGATCAGGATCCGCTGCCAGACCCGACCCAGACACTGAGCCAGGAGATATCTGGATATTTAACACCTCTGCCGTCAGAGTTTTCT
This sequence comes from Chanodichthys erythropterus, assembly GCF_024489055.1. Lineage (NCBI taxonomy): Eukaryota > Metazoa > Chordata > Actinopteri > Cypriniformes > Xenocyprididae > Chanodichthys > Chanodichthys erythropterus. The sequence continues at coordinate 44,715,905 of NC_090234.1, read as the reverse complement.
GTTTTTGTGTCCACAGGTCAGGATCAGTGGAGGAGGAAGCGGCAGAGCGGCAGGCAGCAGAGCCCAGATGATGGACGTCCGTCCACTCCATTTAAAAGACTTGATAAATGCTCTCACAGAGGTCAGAACAGGCTTTTATTAAACGAGTTATGGCTCAGTTAATAAAAGATTTATCTTTGAAAGTTGAAAAAAAAAAAAAATTGTTGTGACCACTGACATTGATCATTGATATTATTAAAAAACAGTTTTTGATGTTTGAAATATTCCAGCCTCCGGCCGCTCCAGATCCACTCCGACAGATTCTTCACCGGACGTCATGTCTGCATCATGTCTGTCCCTCTCTGAGGACAATGTAGAGAGGCGGCGGTCATGCAGAGAGTTGTTGAGCCTCAGCAGCAGAGGCTCGTACAGCGTCGTATGGAGGTGGAGTGGAGATGGATCAGATCGCCCAAACCAACAGGGCAACCGGCGTTTGTCCAGGTCCGACAGCCTCGAGGAGTGGCTGTGCCCTCCGCTGCCGGGTCAAGTTCCTGTCGGGCCGCCAGAGACTTCAAATGGCCGAACTGCTCGGGGTGCCATGGAGGAGGCTTCACCTGTGAACAAGAGCTCAACAGGTGAGACTGAAATAAGGCCTGGCGCTGTAAAGTGTACAGATAGAGATTCTGCTGTTTCATGCATAAGACTGCTTCAAGTTTTTAACACGTTAATGTTCGGTCACATTTACTGTTGCTCAGCAAAATGGACCTACTTTTGATTTGTAACATTACAGATATAAGAATTTAACAGTAAAATGTAAGTTATGTCATTATATCATTGTTTAATTTGAGGTCAGAGTTGTTTCTAATAGTCCTTTTCAATTGTTTTTCTTCATTTCAGAAAAACCTACAAAATGTCGGAAGAGGAAAGGATTTGGTTCTTTCTTCCGGAGGCTGTGGAAGGCTATGAAGAGTCCTTTCGGCTGCTGTTTCCACAGTAGTGCTGTGGATGTTGTGGAGCCTTTTGTCCTTCCAGCAGATCTGGAGTCAGAGCCTGATCCTGAACCGTCACCTGCTCCAGATCACTCCGCCGTCAAGACAAAAAACGGTAAATTGCCAGGCGTTATTTCTCCAATGTTATGTCGTCTTGTTTTCCACTAAACATATCTTAAGGTTTGTTTTCAGGGAATATTAATGTTAATGTCCCATATTAATATTATTTTCTCGACACAACCGGCACTGATACTTTTAAAATGAAACAAAGGATCTATCAAGCTCATATTTTTCTGTTTGCTTTCAGAGCCCTTTGAGTCTCTCTATAACGCGGGAGAGATGATTGGATCTGGAGGATTTGGCAGGGTGTTCGAGGGAACACGCAAATTTGACGCCAAAAAGGTAAATCTTACCGAACTGTACAAACGTGTTGCTCTTGCATGCATCAAAACATATTTAAAACATTTAAGAGATGGTTTAATACTTAGACCAATTTTTTTTTTTTTTTTTTCTCAGGTTGCCATCAAGAGGATTCGCAAGACTGACAACAATCGTTACCTTGATATTGTAAGTTGGTCAAAACCTTTGTTTAAGTGCAGATTACTGTAGTTAATACACCTGTAGGAAGCATTAGGTGTAAATGTAACAGACAAATAAGCCCAGAAACACCAAATGACCAAAAAGACTCTGTTGAACACATCTGAAAACATCAAAGAAAAGTCCATTTAAAAATGATACGTTTTCTTCCGATTTTTACCCAGCTAACCTTCTGTCTACTGCTTTTCTCTAGCCTGGGCATCCCGAACCTCTCGTTACAGAAGTGGCGCTGCTGCTGATGATGAGGCGAGAACCCATCAGCCCCTACATCATACAACTATACGAGTGGTTTGAACATCCTCGAAAATTCACTCTGGTCATGGAGTTCCCTGAACCCTGCGAGAGCTTGCTGGACTTCATCATTCGTCATCCTCAACTGGACGAAACAACAGCGCGGGTCATCATGCCACAGGCTGTGCTGGCAGTACAACACTGCATTGAGCACGGCGTTTTTCACAATGACGTCCATGCGCAGAACTTCCTGTTGAAGAAAAACACGTTAGAGCTCAAGCTGATAGACTTTGGCTGCGGTCAGCTGTTTAGCAGCGATGGCTACGAGAGGGACCTATACCGTGGTGAGCGTTTTGGGAGTGAATGTAGTGAACTTACTGATTATTTGATGCTTTAAAAAAGCTCAACAATGTCCAAATGTCTTTCTTACAGGAGTGCTGTATTACTGCCCACCTGAAGCCTTGACAGACCCTCGATTCCACGCCGTCCCAGCGAATGTCTGGTCTCTAGGAGTGTTGCTGTACGAGATGGTGAACGCATGTTCTCCTTTTCAGGACAGAGTGGAAATCACACGAGCCAAAGTCACATTTCAGAACTCCAGCTTATCCAAAGGTGAGTGAATAATATTGAGAACATTAAACACACACATAAAGCAAAAAGCTCTGCACAGTTAAAGGTGAAGTGTGGAACATTTTACATGACATTAATCATGTTTCAGGTGCTGTTTTCATAGATGCCAAGTCACATGGTCATGACTAACCAGCTCTTTCCTCATTAAAATGTGCACAGAATGCAGAGATCTGATTAGCCAGTGCCTGACCCGGGATCCGACTAAACGGCCGACGTTAGAGCAGATGTTACAACACCAGTGGATTAGAAATGATGTAGATTGGAGAGGTTCAGGAGATTCACTCGATCAGTGATTACAGGTGTGAGGAAGTGTAACAGACAGAGTAGATTATTATCATTTGCCTTCAGTTCTGGATTGTTTCTAGTGGGATTTTCAAATTTGTCTTCATTGTAATGTTCTTCACATTAACAAACAGGAAAATAACAGAGTCAGTGATGCAAACAGAATTCAGTTCTGTTGTAAATCAGCTCTAACATCATTCGTGAGTTGACTTGTTCATTTAATCTTTGTATTGGACAGGAAATAACAGACTTGCTGTCCTCGGCGGAGGGCTCGAACTCGAGACTCGACTGAAGCCTGAAGTCCAACCCCAACCTGACAGGAACTCCGAGCCGCCGCACCAGAGACTCAGAAGAGCCTGTCCACGTCTGAGAAGAACTTGAGAGACGACAAGACTGGAGAGAATCATCAAGTCATCACAGACGCACTTGCTTTGTTTTTAAACGTCAAGACGAGTCATCTTTATTTATATACTTCTTTATGTGTGACCCAATCTGTTTATGACTGTTCATGTATATATGTATATAAAATCTCTATATGACCCCTTTGAATAAATGTTTTTAGTTGTTAAATGCTACATGGCTGCAAACTTCTGTGCATTGTAGAGCCTGTCTAAAACACAAACCTACTCTAAATGAGACTATAAATGGACAATAATAATAATAATTTGGTGCACTATCCACTATTCTTGTATTAGAAAGATTTAGGTCAATCTTGAAGCTTATAGGAATAGTTACCTAAAAACACAAAGTTCTGTCATGAAACTCTAGATGGCTGATAGGTCCTAAAATCAGTATGCTTGCAATCACATCGTTCTCTTTAGGGCACAGCTGATTGGTTCCTGCTCTATCAGTAGCCAATGAGTTCGCTTGCTCAACCTTCTAGTGCTTCGATAGCATTTGCTGTAGTTGCGGCACGCTTTGAGAAACCCTCCACCTTCCCCAGCTCCACCTGTATAGATCTGCTATGGATAATTCATGAATGCAATACTGAATGTCTGTTTATTTACTGGCAGTAGCAAGTCCTGAACTTGCTTTCCAGCAGCAATAACAGCAGCAGCAGATCTATTCCACCAAGACCAAACATATCAACATTGTCATATATCCATTACCATAACAAACACACTGAAAGTTGTTGTGACAGAAATTTTACCATCTAGAAAAAATCCATCTATTATTGTCGAACTGAACTTAAAGGTGCTCTAAGCGATCCTGGGTGGAGTAACTTCCTGTTGACGTTCGAAGTGTTGTCAAACAAAAGCGAGGCTAGCTAGACCCTCCCTCCCTCCCTCCCTCCCTCCTCCTCCTCCTCCTTCTCCTTCTCCTCCTCCCCTCCGTGCTTCCTGAAACAGTCATGAACGCGCATTTAAAATCATTCTTGTCGGTTATTGGCTGGAGCATGTTTATTAGGTTTTGTGGTCCAGGCTGCACCAGTTTGTTTTTATTGCCATTTTTGGAGCTTGTGGCGACTACAGAGACCGCGTTTTTTTTACAGTGTGTTCAGGGGACAGGCAGCTAGCGGATAGTGAGGAGATGTTTGCTGTACGTGACAAAAAAATGTTTTGGCCTAAAAAACGTGTGACATTGCTTAGAGCACCTTTAATTCAATGTGACAATAAAATATCTAGCTTCCACCAGACCGCCTTCCGTATTCAGTGTCGGAAAAAAGTGTAGTGCCTCTCGCAGTTCAAAATGCTTACGTTACGTCCTGTGCCTTCCGTATTCGACTCACGATAAAAGCGCATCAGTTACACTTTGTTTGTAACTGAGTTGAATACGGAAGAGGTCTGGCGGAAGCTAGTTATTTTACTTTATAATGTGTTAAATACGGATATTTTCTTCCACAAACGCAACGCTTCCCTTCACAAGGCCTTTATTGACCCCCCGGAGCCGCGTGGAGTACGTTTATGATGGATGGATGGATGCACGTTTTTGAGTTTCAAACTGGTGGTTTCCGTGCACTGCCATTATAAAGCTTGGGAGCATCAGGATATTTATTAATATACTGCAACTCTGATTGTATTCGTCTGAAAGAAGAAAGTCGTATACTCCTAGGATGGCTATTGTACATACCATGGTGAATGCATAATTATATTTTGTTTTAGATTTTTTTTTGTAACAGATATTACATTGCATTTGGTACATTATACTTACACACACATTTATTCATATTATAACATTAAGTATGTTGTACTTGCTATTATACAATGTGTAAATATGTATATGATTTCTGAAAGGTCATGTGACACTGAAGACTGGAGTAATGGCTGATGAAAATTCAGATTTGCATCACAGAAATAAATTATATTTGAAAATATTTTAAAATAGAAAACCATTATTTTAATTTGTGTTCATATTGCACTATATAACTGTTTTTCTGTATTTTTGAGCAAATAAATGCAGGCTTGATAAGAGACTTCTTTCAAAACCATTACAAATGTTTCCAGACTTTTGACCGGTACTGTAGTCTATATACATTCACTGCTCAAGAAACATTGGTCCCTGATAATGAACCATACAATAGCAGTTATGCCAGATTTGATTAATGTGAGTGGCAAAACACAATCCCAAATGTGGTTTTCCTCGACCCTTGGAATGACCCTTTCCAGCAGAACTCTGAGGCGTGCGATGGCCTGTGAATGATCCGTCCAGCACCAACACTGGAGAGCGTATCTTTGATGCTGAACCCTCGTCTGCCATGACCTCATGTCCAGGTTCAAGCAGGTCCAAGAAATTATAATAATTCTCCTCACTGTAACTGAGCATGCCCATAATACGCATAAATCCGGCCCTGCACTAGTGTCTCAGAAACTACATATTTCACCTTTAAATTCATGGTTTTATAAATCGTGGAATTATTCATTTTCAAAGCCTAAATATTCATCATAGCCCTTAAGCTAATTGAGTACAATCATTGAATGAATTTACAGCAATTGACACCCCTTCAATTCAGTGGCCTGGGCCCACCCAATAAAAAGTCGGTCATTTTCCAAAAAGATGCATGAAATATTTTAATAAGCGATAGTAATAATTTTAATAAACATCTCATCACATTACAACTTTGTTTATTTAACGTTAGTTAAAAGAATGATTAAATGCAGTTTTCCATGGTCAGTAGTTCCTCTCTCCCACACGCTTGTCAAAAGTTTCTGTTTTTCCCGCCCCGGATGTAAAGGTAAGATTTGCGCGTTTGAATCTGAAAACTATGAAGCAAATATCAATCAGTCGATGCTTTAAATGCCTCATTTGGACGGATATATATTTAGATATGTACTGCCGCATGAAACCGCACAAATCCCATAAAGCAGAGACCGTTTATGATGATGAGATCATCGTGTTTAACCAGAAGCAGCCCTTCGATCGTCTCAGAGTAATATTGCAGAAGACATGCAAAGATAAGTAGAAACATTTATAGTTAAAAGATTCTAAACTTTGATCCATATCGTTGCTGACGTGCAGAAATCTCGTAATGTCGTTTTTTTTCTTCATAAATCATTAGGTCACCCTTTACTCTGGGTTTTAAAATGTTTAACCAATAAAAAAGTTCTAAAAAGATCTCGTGACTAAACCTCATAACTCCATTGGCTCTTCAAACTGTCAGTCAAACATCTCCACACGCTTCTATCGTGAATGAAGTGTTTGGAGCGAGATGTCTGCTTTTTTTTTTTTTTTTAAATACAATATTAGGGTAAATAATACACAACTGTTTGTTTAAATAAGTAACTTGGAACTGTGTTGAGTTTTATTTTATTTACTGTGTTTTGCTGTCCATAAATTCAAGTCAATCACGTCATTTTGAATTTTCATTTTATTAACATAATAAAGTTCAGTATTTCAGTCCGAATCAACGACTCTAGGATCCATACTAGACTATAAGTGCCTTTTATTATTAATTAATTATTAGTAAAAGTATTCAATAAATTGATTTAGATTCGATGTGCGCTCACGCGCTCTGCTCATACACGTGACTTCTGGTGTGCGTGCATATGAGCGATTCAAATGTTAGTTGCTATAGCGACGCGTGTTATGAATTCTGTCTCATATAAACACACTGGAACAAGATCGCATCTGTTGATGATTGAGAGGCGAAGCGAATTCAGAGACTTTTGCATTTCTTGAGATTGAAGCTGTTCGGAGGATTGCTGAGAGGAGACTTTTATTCTAGAAGGAGAGCGGAGGAGATTTCTGTTACAGTTTTATTTATTTCCAAAGAATTCATATTATTTCTGAGGACACTTTTATTTTATTGTTCGTTTGATTTTAGAAGGAGTTTGGAGTTTCAGTTATTTTATTTTATTTTTTTTAGCTTTTTTTTCTTTTCTTTTTTTATTGTGAGGATTATTTCTGAGGAGAGTTGTATTTTATTCTTTTTTTATTTGTATTGTATTTAGTAAGTTATTGTTTTTATTGCAGTTTGGAAGAGGATGTCGACGTCTCACGAGGGTGAAAGAGGAGGTGAGTGCTTTAGTTTAGTTTTTACAGTTACTAAATTAATGTGAAGAAACTTGTGCGAGGGAACCCATTTGATCCCCCAATTTTCCCAGCTAAGTGATCACAAGTATTTGATTCCTTGCATGTGAAGTAAACTCTTCAATTTGAGTAACAATAGTACCAAGACACTGATGTTGAGTATTATTTATTATTAATAAAACATGCCTAACTATGTGATGTCTGAAATATTCCAGCCTCAGGCCGCTCCAGATCCAGGAGAGCTGCTTCCTCTCAGACGGCTGGTCAGGAGGTTTGGAGACCCGGTTCTGATGACCGCGATCAGGATCCGCTGCCAGACCCGACCCAGACACTGAGCCAGGAGATATCTGGATATTTAACACCTCTGCCGTCAGAGTTTTCTGTTTTTGTGTCCACAGGTCAGGATCAGTGGAGGAGGAAGCGGCAGAGCGGCAGGCAGCAGAGCCCAGATGATGGACGTCCGTCCACTCCATTTAAAAGACTTGATAAATGCTCTCACAGAGGTCAGAACAGGCTTTTATTAAACGAGTTATGGCTCAGTTAATAAAAGATTTATCTTTGAAAGTTGAAAAAAAAAAAATTGTTGTGACCACTGACATTGATCATTGATATTATTAAAAAACAGTTTTTGATGTTTGAAATATTCCAGCCTCCGGCCGCTCCAGATCCACTCCGACAGATTCTTCACCGGACGTCATGTCTGCATCATGTCTGTCCCTCTCTGAGGACAATGTAGAGAGGCGGCGGTCATGCAGAGAGTTGTTGAGCCTCAGCAGCAGAGGCTCGTACAGCGTCGTATGGAGGTGGAGTGGAGATGGATCAGATCGCCCAAACCAACAGGGCAACCGGCGTTTGTCCAGGTCCGACAGCCTCGAGGAGTGGCTGTGCCCTCCGCTGCCGGGTCAAGTTCCTGTCGGGCCGCCAGAGACTTCAAATGGCCGAACTGCTCGGGGTGCCATGGAGGAGGCTTCACCTGTGAACAAGAGCTCAACAGGTGAGACTGAAATAAGGCCTGGCGCTGTAAAGTGTACAGATAGAGATTCTGCTGTTTCATGCATAAGACTGCTTCAAGTTTTTAACACGTTAATGTTCGGTCACATTTACTGTTGCTCAGCAAAATGGACCTACTTTTGATTTGTAACATTACAGATATAAGAATTTAACAGTAAAATGTAAGTTATGTCATTATATCATTGTTTAATTTGAGGTCAGAGTTGTTTCTAATAGTCGTTTTCAATTGTTTTTCTTCATTTCAGAAAAACCTACAAAATGTCGGAAGAGGAAAGGATTTGGTTCTTTCTTCCGGAGGCTGTGGAAGGCTATGAAGAGTCCTTTCGGCTGCTGTTTCCACAGTAGTGCTGTGGATGTTGTGGAGCCTTTTGTCCTTCCAGCAGATCTGGAGTCAGAGCCTGATCCTGAACCGTCACCTGCTCCAGATCACTCCGCCGTCAAGACAAAAAACGGTAAATTGCCAGGCGTTATTTCTCCAATGTTATGTCGTCTTGTTTTCCACTAAACATATCTTAAGGTTTGTTTTCAGGGAATATTAATGTTAATGTCCCATATTAATATTATTTTCTCGACACAACCGGCACTGATACTTTTAAAATGAAACAAAGGATCTATCAAGCTCATATTTTTCTGTTTGCTTTCAGAGCCCTTTGAGTCTCTCTATAACGCGGGAGAGATGATTGGATCTGGAGGATTTGGCAGGGTGTTCGAGGGAACACGCAAATTTGACGCCAAAAAGGTAAATCTTACCGAACTGTACAAACGTGTTGCTCTTGCATGCATCAAAACATATTTAAAACATTTAAGAGATGGTTTAATACTTAGACCAATTATTATTATTTTTTTTTTCTCAGGTTGCCATCAAGAGGATTCGCAAGACTGACAACAATCGTTACCTTGATATTGTAAGTTGGCCAAAACCTTTGTTTAAGTGCAGATTACTGTAGTTAATACACCTGTAGGAAGCATTAGGTGTAAATGTAACAGACAAATAAGCCCAGAAACACCAAATGACCAAAAAGACTCTGTTGAACACATCTGAAAACATCAAAGAAAAGTCCATTTAAAAATGATACGTTTTCTTCCGATTTTTACCCAGCTAACCTTCTGTCTACTGCTTTTCTCTAGCCTGGGCATCCCGAACCTCTCGTTACAGAAGTGGCGCTGCTGCTGATGATGAGGCGAGAACCCATCAGCCCCTACATCATACAACTATACGAGTGGTTTGAACATCCTCGAAAATTCACTCTGGTCATGGAGTTCCCTGAACCCTGCGAGAGCTTGCTGGACTTCATCATTCGTCATCCTCAACTGGACGAAACAACAGCGCGGGTCATCATGCCACAGGCTGTGCTGGCAGTACAACACTGCATTGAGCACGGCGTTTTTCACAATGACGTCCATGCGCAGAACTTCCTGTTGAAGAAAAACACGTTAGAGCTCAAGCTGATAGACTTTGGCTGCGGTCAGCTGTTTAGCAGCGATGGCTACGAGAGGGACCTATACCGTGGTGAGTGTTTTGGGAGTGAATGTAGTGAACTTACTGATTACTTGATGCTTTAAAAAAAGCTCAACAATGTCCAAATGTCTTTCTTACAGGAGTGCTGTATTACTGCCCACCTGAAGCCTTGACAGACCCTCGATTCCACGCCGTCCCAGCGAATGTCTGGTCTCTAGGAGTGTTGCTGTACGAGATGGTGAACGCATGTTCTCCTTTTCAGGACAGAGTGGAAATCACACGAGCCAAAGTCACATTTCAGAACTCCAGCTTATCCAAAGGTGAGTGAATAATATTGAGAACATTAAACACACACATAAAGCAAAAAGCTCTGCACAGTTAAAGGTGAAGTGTGGAACATTTTACATGACATTAATCATGTTTCAGGTGCTGTTTTCATAGATGCCAAGTCACATGGTCATGACTAACCAGCTCTCTCCTCATTAAAATGTGCACAGAATGCAGAGATCTGATTAGCCAGTGCCTGACCCGGGATCCGACTAAACGGCCGACGTTAGAGCAGATGTTACAACACCAGTGGATTAGAAATGATGTAGATTGGAGAGGTTCAGGAGATTCACTCGATCAGTGATTACAGGTGTGAGGAAGTGTAACAGACAGAGTAGATTATTATCATTTGCCTTCAATTCTGGATTGTTTCTAGTGAGATTTTCAAATTTGTCTTCATTGTAATGTTCTTCACATTAACAAACAGGAAAATAACAGAGTCAGTGATGCAAACAGAATTCAGTTCTGTTGTAAATCAGCTCTAACATCATTCGTGAGTTGACTTGTTCATTTAATCTTTGTATTGGACAGGAAATAACAGACTTGCTGTCCTCGGCGGAGGGCTCGAACTCGAGACTCGACTGAAGCCTGAAGTCCAACCCCAACCTGACAGGAACTCCGAGCCGCCGCACCAGAGACTCAGAAGAGCCTGTCCACGTCTGAGAAGAACTTGAGAGACGACAAGACTGGAGAGAATCATCAAGTCATCACAGACGCACTTGCTTTGTTTTTAAACGTCAAGACGAGTCATCTTTATTTATATACTTCTTTATGTGTGACCCAATCTGTTTATGACTGTTCATGTATATATGTATATAAAATCTCTATATGACCCCTTTGAATAAATGTTTTTAGTTGTTAAATGCTACATGGCTGCAAACTTCTGTGCATTGTAGAGCCTGTCTAAAACACAAACCTACTCTAAATGAGACTATAAATGGACAATAATAATAATAATTTGGTGCACTATCCACTATTCTTGTATTAGAAAGATTTAGGTCAATCTTGAAGCTTATAGGAATAGTTACCTAAAAACACAAAGTTCTGTCATGAAACTCTAGATGGCTGATAGGTCCTAAAATCAGTATGCTTGCAATCACATCGTTCTCTTTAGGGCACAGCTGATTGGTTCCTGCTCTATCAGTAGCCAATGAGTTCGCTTGCTCAACCTTCTAGTGCTTCGATAGCATTTGCTGTAGTTGCGGCACGCTTTGAGAAACCCTCCACCTTCCCCAGCTCCACCTGTATAGATCTGCTATGGATAATTCATGAATGCAATACTGAATGTCTGTTTATTTACTGGCAGTAGCAAGTCCTGAACTTGCTTTCCAGCAGCAATAACAGCAGCAGCAGATCTATTCCACCAAGACCAAACATATCAACATTGTCATATATCCATTACCATAACAAACACACTGAAAGTTGTTGTGACAGAAATTTTACCATCTAGAAAAAATCCATCTATTATTGTCGAACTGAACTTAAAGATGCTCTAAGCGATCCTGGGTGGAGTAACTTCCTGTTGACGTTCGAAGTGTTGTCAAACAAAAGCGAGGCTAGCTAGACCCTCCCTCCCTCCCTCCCTCCTCCTCCTCCTCCTTCTCCTTCTCCTCCTCCCCTCCGTGCTTCCTGAAACAGTCATGAACGCGCATTTAAAATCATTCTTGTCGGTTATTGGCTGGAGCATGTTTATTAGGTTTTGTGGTCCAGGCTGCACCAGTTTGTTTTTATTGCCATTTTTGGAGCTTGTGGCGACTACAGAGACCGCGTTTTTTTTACAGTGTGTTCAGGGGACAGGCAGCTAGCGGATAGTGAGGAGATGTTTGCTGTACGTGACAAAAAAATGTTTTGGCCTAAAAAACGTGTGACATTGCTTAGAGCACCTTTAATTCAATGTGACAATAAAATATCTAGCTTCCACCAGACCGCCTTCCGTATTCAGTGTCGGAAAAAAGTGTAGTGCCTCTCGCAGTTCAAAATGCTTACGTTACGTCCTGTGCCTTCCGTATTCGACTCACGATAAAAGCGCATCAGTTACACTTTGTTTGTAACTGAGTTGAATACGGAAGAGGTCTGGCGGAAGCTAGTTATTTTACTTTATAATGTGTTAAATACGGATATTTTCTTCCACAAACGCAACGCTTCCCTTCACAAGGCCTTTATTGACCCCCCGGAGCCGCGTGGAGTACGTTTATGATGGATGGATGGATGCACGTTTTTGAGTTTCAAACTGGTGGTTTCCGTGCACTGCCATTATAAAGCTTGGGAGCATCAGGATATTTATTAATATACTGCAACTCTGATTGTATTCGTCTGAAAGAAGAAAGTCGTATACTCCTAGGATGGCTATTGTACATACCATGGTGAATGCATAATTATATTTTGTTTTAGATTTTTTTTTGTAACAGATATTACATTGCATTTGGTACATTATACTTACACACACATTTATTCATATTATAACATTAAGTATGTTGTACTTGCTATTATACAATGTGTAAATATGTATATGATTTCTGAAAGGTCATGTGACACTGAAGACTGGAGTAATGGCTGATGAAAATTCAGATTTGCATCACAGAAATAAATTATATTTGAAAATATTTTAAAATAGAAAACCATTATTTTAATTTGTGTTCATATTGCACTATATAACTGTTTTTCTGTATTTTTGAGCAAATAAATGCAGGCTTGATGAGCATAAGAGACTTCTTTCAAAACCATTACAAATGTTTCCAGACTTTTGACCGGTACTGTAGTCTATATACATTCACTGCTCAAGAAACATTGGTCCCTGATAATGAACCATACAATAGCAGTTATGCCAGATTTGATTAATGTAAGTGGCAAAACACAATCCCAAATGTGGTTTTCCTCGACCCTTGGAATGACCCTTTCCAGCAGAACTCTGAGGCGTGCGATGGCCTGTGAATGATCCGTCCAGCACCAACACTGGAGAGCGTATCTTTGATGCTGAACCCTCGTCTGCCATGACCTCATGTCCAGGTTCAAGCAGGTCCAAGAAATTATAATAATTCTCCTCACTGTAACTGAGCATGCCCATAATACGCATAAATCCGGCCCTGCACTAGTGTCTCAGAAACTACATATTTCACCTTTAAATTCATGGTTTTATAAATCGTGGAATTATTCATTTTCAAAGCCTAAATATTCATCATAGCCCTTAAGCTAATTGAGTACAATCATTGAATGAATTTACAGCAATTGACACCCCTTCAATTCAGTGGCCTGGGCCCACCCAATAAAAAGTCGGTCATTTTCCAAAAAGATGCATGAAATATTTTAATAAGCGATAGTAATAATTTTAATAAACATCTCATCACATTACAACTTTGTTTATTTAACGTTAGTTAAAAGAATGATTAAATGCAGTTTTCCATGGTCAGTAGTTCCTCTCTCCCACACGCTTGTCAAAAGTTTCTGTTTTTCCCGCCCCGGATGTAAAGGTAAGATTTGCGCGTTTGAATCTGAAAACTATGAAGCAAATATCAATCAGTCGATGCTTTAAATGCCTCATTTGGACGGATATATATTTAGATATGTACTGCCGCATGAAACCGCACAAATCCCATAAAGCAGAGACCGTTTATGATGATGAGATCATCGTGTTTAACCAGAAGCAGCCCTTCGATCGTCTCAGAGTAATATTGCAGAAGACATGCAAAGATAAGTAGAAACATTTATAGTTAAAAGATTCTAAACTTTGATCCATATCGTTGCTGACGTGCAGAAATCTCGTAATGTCGTTTTTTTTTCTTCATAAATCATTAGGTCACCCTTTACTCTGGGTTTTAAAATGTTTAACCAATAAAAAAGTTCTAAAAAGATCTCGTGACTAAACCTCATAACTCCATTGGCTCTTCAAACTGTCAGTCAAACATCTCCACACGCTTCTATCGTGAATGAAGTGTTTGGAGCGAGATGTCTGCTTTTTTTTTTTTTTTAAATACAATATTAGGGTAAATAATACACAACTGTTTGTTTAAATAAGTAACTTGGAACTGTGTTGAGTTTTATTTTATTTACTGTGTTTTGCTGTCCATAAATTCAAGTCAATCACGTCATTTTGAATTTTCATTTTATTAACATAATAAAGTTCAGTATTTCAGTCCGAATCAACGACTCTAGGATCCATACTAGACTATAAGTGCCTTTTATTATTAATTAATTATTAGTAAAAGTATTCAATAAATTGATTTAGATTCGATGTGCGCTCACGCGCTCTGCTCATACACGTGACTTCTGGTGTGCGTGCATATGAGCGATTCAAATGTTAGTTGCTATAGCGACGCGTGTTATGAATTCTGTCTCATATAAACACACTGGAACAAGATCGCATCTGTTGATGATTGAGAGGCGAAGCGAATTCAGAGACTTTTGCATTTCTTGAGATTGAAGCTGTTCGGAGGATTGCTGAGAGGAGACTTTTATTCTAGAAGGAGAGCGGAGGAGATTTCTGTTACAGTTTTATTTATTTCCAAAGAATTCATATTATTTCTGAGGACACTTTTATTTTATTGTTCGTTTGATTTTAGAAGGAGTTTGGAGTTTCAGTTATTTTATTTTATTTTTTTTAGCTTTTTTTTTCTTTTCTTTTTTTTATTGTGAGGATTATTTCTGAGGAGAGTTGTATTTTATTCTTTTTTTATTTGTATTGTATTTAGTAAGTTATTGTTTTTATTGCAGTTTGGAAGAGGATGTCGACGTCTCACGAGGGTGAAAGAGGAGGTGAGTGCTTTAGTTTAGTTTTTACAGTTACTAAATTAATGTGAAGAAACTTGTGCGAGGGAACCCATTTGATCCCCCAATTTTCCCAGCTAAGTGATCACAAGTATTTGATTCCTTGCATGTGAAGTAAACTCTTCAATTTGAGTAACAATAGTACCAAGACACTGATGTTGAGTATTATTTATTATTAATAAAACATGCCTAACTATGTGATGTCTGAAATATTCCAGCCTCAGGCCGCTCCAGATCCAGGAGAGCTGCTTCCTCTCAGACGGCTGGTCAGGAGGTTTGGAGACCCGGTTCTGATGACCGCGATCAGGATCCGCTGCCAGACCCGACCCAGACACTGAGCCAGGAGATATCTGGATATTTAACACCTCTGCCGTCAGAGTTTTCTGTTTTTGTGTCCACAGGTCAGGATCAGTGGAGGAGGAAGCGGCAGAGCGGCAGGCAGCAGAGCCCAGATGATGGACGTCCGTCCACTCCATTTAAAAGACTTGATAAATGCTCTCACAGAGGTCAGAACAGGCTTTTATTAAACGAGTTATGGCTCAGTTAATAAAAGATTTATCTTTGAAAGTTGAAAAAAAAAAAATTGTTGTGACCACTGACATTGATCATTGATATTATTAAAAAACAGTTTTTGATGTTTGAAATATTCCAGCCTCCGGCCGCTCCAGATCCACTCCGACAGATTCTTCACCGGACGTCATGTCTGCATCATGTCTGTCCCTCTCTGAGGACAATGTAGAGAGGCGGCGGTCATGCAGAGAGTTGTTGAGCCTCAGCAGCAGAGGCTCGTACAGCGTCGTATGGAGGTGGAGTGGAGATGGATCAGATCGCCCAAACCAACAGGGCAACCGGCGTTTGTCCAGGTCCGACAGCCTCGAGGAGTGGCTGTGCCCTCCGCTGCCGGGTCAAGTTCCTGTCGGGCCGCCAGAGACTTCAAATGGCCGAACTGCTCGGGGTGCCATGGAGGAGGCTTCACCTGTGAACAAGAGCTCAACAGGTGAGACTGAAATAAGGCCTGGCGCTGTAAAGTGTACAGATAGAGATTCTGCTGTTTCATGCATAAGACTGCTTCAAGTTTTTAACACGTTAATGTTCGGTCACATTTACTGTTGCTCAGCAAAATGGACCTACTTTTGATTTGTAACATTACAGATATAAGAATTTAACAGTAAAATGTAAGTTATGTCATTATATCATTGTTTAATTTGAGGTCAGAGTTGTTTCTAATAGTCCTTTTCAATTGTTTTTCTTCATTTCAGAAAAACCTACAAAATGTCGGAAGAGGAAAGGATTTGGTTCTTTCTTCCGGAGGCTGTGGAAGGCTATGAAGAGTCCTTTCGGCTGCTGTTTCCACAGTAGTGCTGTGGATGTTGTGGAGCCTTTTGTCCTTCCAGCAGATCTGGAGTCAGAGCCTGATCCTGAACCGTCACCTGCTCCAGATCACTCCGCCGTCAAGACAAAAAACGGTAAATTGCCAGGCGTTATTTCTCCAATGTTATGTCGTCTTGTTTTCCACTAAACATATCTTAAGGTTTGTTTTCAGGGAATATTAATGTTAATGTCCCATATTAATATTATTTTCTCGACACAACCGGCACTGATACTTTTAAAATGAAACAAAGGATCTATCAAGCTCATATTTTTCTGTTTGCTTTCAGAGCCCTTTGAGTCTCTCTATAACGCGGGAGAGATGATTGGATCTGGAGGATTTGGCAGGGTGTTCGAGGGAACACGCAAATTTGACGCCAAAAAGGTAAATCTTACCGAACTGTACAAACGTGTTGCTCTTGCATGCATCAAAACATATTTAAAACATTTAAGAGATGGTTTAATACTTAGACCAATTTTTTTTTTTTTTTTTTCTCAGGTTGCCATCAAGAGGATTCGCAAGACTGACAACAATCGTTACCTTGATATTGTAAGTTGGTCAAAACCTTTGTTTAAGTGCAGATTACTGTAGTTAATACACCTGTAGGAAGCATTAGGTGTAAATGTAACAGACAAATAAGCCCAGAAACACCAAATGACCAAAAAGACTCTGTTGAACACATCTGAAAACATCAAAGAAAAGTCCATTTAAAAATGATACGTTTTCTTCCGATTTTTACCCAGCTAACCTTCTGTCTACTGCTTTTCTCTAGCCTGGGCATCCCGAACCTCTCGTTACAGAAGTGGCGCTGCTGCTGATGATGAGGCGAGAACCCATCAGCCCCTACATCATACAACTATACGAGTGGTTTGAACATCCTCGAAAATTCACTCTGGTCATGGAGTTCCCTGAACCCTGCGAGAGCTTGCTGGACTTCATCATTCGTCATCCTCAACTGGACGAAACAACAGCGCGGGTCATCATGCCACAGGCTGTGCTGGCAGTACAACACTGCATTGAGCACGGCGTTTTTCACAATGACGTCCATGCGCAGAACTTCCTGTTGAAGAAAAACACGTTAGAGCTCAAGCTGATAGACTTTGGCTGCGGTCAGCTGTTTAGCAGCGATGGCTACGAGAGGGACCTATACCGTGGTGAGCGTTTTGGGAGTGAATGTAGTGAACTTACTGATTACTTGATGCTTTAAAAAAAGCTCAACAATGTCCAAATGTCTTTCTTACAGGAGTGCTGTATTACTGCCCACCTGAAGCCTTGACAGACCCTCGATTCCACGCCGTCCCAGCGAATGTCTGGTCTCTAGGAGTGTTGCTGTACGAGATGGTGAACGCATGTTCTCCTTTTCAGGACAGAGTGGAAATCACACGAGCCAAAGTCACATTTCAGAACTCCAGCTTATCCAAAGGTGAGTGAATAATATTGAGAACATTAAACACACACATAAAGCAAAAAGCTCTGCACAGTTAAAGGTGAAGTGTGGAACATTTTACATGACATTAATCATGTTTCAGGTGCTGTTTTCATAGATGCCAAGTCACATGGTCATGACTAACCAGCTCTTTCCTCATTAAAATGTGCACAGAATGCAGAGATCTGATTAGCCAGTGCCTGACCCGGGATCCGACTAAACGGCCGACGTTAGAGCAGATGTTACAACACCAGTGGATTAGAAATGATGTAGATTGGAGAGGTTCAGGAGATTCACTCGATCAGTGATTACAGGTGTGAGGAAGTGTAACAGACAGAGTAGATTATTATCATTTGCCTTCAGTTCTGGATTGTTTCTAGTGGGATTTTCAAATTTGTCTTCATTGTAATGTTCTTCACATTAACAAACAGGAAAATAACAGAGTCAGTGATGCAAACAGAATTCAGTTCTGTTGTAAATCAGCTCTAACATCATTCGTGAGTTGACTTGTTCATTTAATCTTTGTATTGGACAGGAAATAACAGACTTGCTGTCCTCGGCGGAGGGCTCGAACTCGAGACTCGACTGAAGCCTGAAGTCCAACCCCAACCTGACAGGAACTCCGAGCCGCCGCACCAGAGACTCAGAAGAGCCTGTCCACGTCTGAGAAGAACTTGAGAGACGACAAGACTGGAGAGAATCATCAAGTCATCACAGACGCACTTGCTTTGTTTTTAAACGTCAAGACGAGTCATCTTTATTTATATACTTCTTTATGTGTGACCCAATCTGTTTATGACTGTTCATGTATATATGTATATAAAATCTCTATATGACCCCTTTGAATAAATGTTTTTAGTTGTTAAATGCTACATGGCTGCAAACTTCTGTGCATTGTAGAGCCTGTCTAAAACACAAACCTACTCTAAATGAGACTATAAATGGACAATAATAATAATAATTTGGTGCACTATCCACTATTCTTGTATTAGAAAGATTTAGGTCAATCTTGAAGCTTATAGGAATAGTTACCTAAAAACACAAAGTTCTGTCATGAAACTCTAGATGGCTGATAGGTCCTAAAATCAGTATGCTTGCAATCACATCGTTCTCTTTAGGGCACAGCTGATTGGTTCCTGCTCTATCAGTAGCCAATGAGTTCGCTTGCTCAACCTTCTAGTGCTTCGATAGCATTTGCTGTAGTTGCGGCACGCTTTGAGAAACCCTCCACCTTCCCCAGCTCCACCTGTATAGATCTGCTATGGATAATTCATGAATGCAATACTGAATGTCTGTTTATTTACTGGCAGTAGCAAGTCCTGAACTTGCTTTCCAGCAGCAATAACAGCAGCAGCAGATCTATTCCACCAAGACCAAACATATCAACATTGTCATATATCCATTACCATAACAAACACACTGAAAGTTGTTGTGACAGAAATTTTACCATCTAGAAAAAATCCATCTATTATTGTCGAACTGAACTTAAAGGTGCTCTAAGCGATCCTGGGTGGAGTAACTTCCTGTTGACGTTCGAAGCGTTGTCAAACAAAAGCGAGGCTAGCTAGACCCTCCCTCCCTCCCTCCCTCCTCCTCCTCCTCCTTCTCCTTCTCCTCCTCCCCTCCGTGCTTCCTGAAACAGTCATGAACGCGCATTTAAAATCATTCTTGTCGGTTATTGGCTGGAGCATGTTTATTAGGTTTTGTGGTCCAGGCTGCACCAGTTTGTTTTTATTGCCATTTTTGGAGCTTGTGGCGACTACAGAGACCGCGTTTTTTTTACAGTGTGTTCAGGGGACAGGCAGCTAGCGGATAGTGAGGAGATGTTTGCTGTACGTGACAAAAAAATGTTTTGGCCTAAAAAACGTGTGACATTGCTTAGAGCACCTTTAATTCAATGTGACAATAAAATATCTAGCTTCCACCAGACCGCCTTCCGTATTCAGTGTCGGAAAAAAGTGTAGTGCCTCTCGCAGTTCAAAATGCTTACGTTACGTCCTGTGCCTTCCGTATTCGACTCACGATAAAAGCGCATCAGTTACACTTTGTTTGTAACTGAGTTGAATACGGAAGAGGTCTGGCGGAAGCTAGTTATTTTACTTTATAATGTGTTAAATACGGATATTTTCTTCCACAAACGCAACGCTTCCCTTCACAAGGCCTTTATTGACCCCCCGGAGCCGCGTGGAGTACGTTTATGATGGATGGATGGATGCACGTTTTTGAGTTTCAAACTGGTGGTTTCCGTGCACTGCCATTATAAAGCTTGGGAGCATCAGGATATTTATTAATATACTGCAACTCTGATTGTATTCGTCTGAAAGAAGAAAGTCGTATACTCCTAGGATGGCTATTGTACATACCATGGTGAATGCATAATTATATTTTGTTTTAGATTTTTTTTTGTAACAGATATTACATTGCATTTGGTACATTATACTTACACACACATTTATTCATATTATAACATTAAGTATGTTGTACTTGCTATTATACAATGTGTAAATATGTATATGATTTCTGAAAGGTCATGTGACACTGAAGACTGGAGTAATGGCTGATGAAAATTCAGATTTGCATCACAGAAATAAATTATATTTGAAAATATTTTAAAATAGAAAACCATTATTTTAATTTGTGTTCATATTGCACTATATAACTGTTTTTCTGTATTTTTGAGCAAATAAATGCAGGCTTGATAAGAGACTTCTTTCAAAACCATTACAAATGTTTCCAGACTTTTGACCGGTACTGTAGTCTATATACATTCACTGCTCAAGAAACATTGGTCCCTGATAATGAACCATACAATAGCAGTTATGCCAGATTTGATTAATGTAAGTGGCAAAACACAATCCCAAATGTGGTTTTCCTCGACCCTTGGAATGACCCTTTCCAGCAGAACTCTGAGGCGTGCGATGGCCTGTGAATGATCCGTCCAGCACCAACACTGGAGAGCGTATCTTTGATGCTGAACCCTCGTCTGCCATGACCTCATGTCCAGGTTCAAGCAGGTCCAAGAAATTATAATAATTCTCCTCACTGTAACTGAGCATGCCCATAATACGCATAAATCCGGCCCTGCACTAGTGTCTCAGAAACTACATATTTCACCTTTAAATTCATGGTTTTATAAATCGTGGAATTATTCATTTTCAAAGCCTAAATATTCATCATAGCCCTTAAGCTAATTGAGTACAATCATTGAATGAATTTACAGCAATTGACACCCCTTCAATTCAGTGGCCTGGGCCCACCCAATAAAAAGTCGGTCATTTTCCAAAAAGATGCATGAAATATTTTAATAAGCGATAGTAATAATTTTAATAAACATCTCATCACATTACAACTTTGTTTATTTAACGTTAGTTAAAAGAATGATTAAATGCAGTTTTCCATGGTCAGTAGTTCCTCTCTCCCACACGCTTGTCAAAAGTTTCTGTTTTTCCCGCCCCGGATGTAAAGGTAAGATTTGCGCGTTTGAATCTGAAAACTATGAAGCAAATATCAATCAGTCGATGCTTTAAATGCCTCATTTGGACGGATATATATTTAGATATGTACTGCCGCATGAAACCGCACAAATCCCATAAAGCAGAGACCGTTTATGATGATGAGATCATCGTGTTTAACCAGAAGCAGCCCTTCGATCGTCTCAGAGTAATATTGCAGAAGACATGCAAAGATAAGTAGAAACATTTATAGTTAAAAGATTCTAAACTTTGATCCATATCGTTGCTGACGTGCAGAAATCTCGTAATGTCGTTTTTTTTTTCTTCATAAATCATTAGGTCACCCTTTACTCTGGGTTTTAAAATGTTTAACCAATAAAAAAGTTCTAAAAAGATCTCGTGACTAAACCTCATAACTCCATTGGCTCTTCAAACTGTCAGTCAAACATCTCCACACGCTTCTATCGTGAATGAAGTGTTTGGAGCGAGATGTCTGCTTTTTTTTTTTTTTTTAAATACAATATTAGGGTAAATAATACACAACTGTTTGTTTAAATAAGTAACTTGGAACTGTGTTGAGTTTTATTTTATTTACTGTGTTTTGCTGTCCATAAATTCAAGTCAATCACGTCATTTTGAATTTTCATTTTATTAACATAATAAAGTTCAGTATTTCAGTCCGAATCAACGACTCTAGGATCCATACTAGACTATAAGTGCCTTTTATTATTAATTAATTATTAGTAAAAGTATTCAATAAATTGATTTAGATTCGATGTGCGCTCACGCGCTCTGCTCATACACGTGACTTCTGGTGTGCGTGCATATGAGCGATTCAAATGTTAGTTGCTATAGCGACGCGTGTTATGAATTCTGTCTCATATAAACACACTGGAACAAGATCGCATCTGTTGATGATTGAGAGGCGAAGCGAATTCAGAGACTTTTGCATTTCTTGAGATTGAAGCTGTTCGGAGGATTGCTGAGAGGAGACTTTTATTCTAGAAGGAGAGCGGAGGAGATTTCTGTTACAGTTTTATTTATTTCCAAAGAATTCATATTATTTCTGAGGACACTTTTATTTTATTGTTCGTTTGATTTTAGAAGGAGTTTGGAGTTTCAGTTATTTTATTTTATTTTTTTTAGCTTTTTTTTTCTTTTCTTTTTTTTATTGTGAGGATTATTTCTGAGGAGAGTTGTATTTTATTCTTTTTTTATTTGTATTGTATTTAGTAAGTTATTGTTTTTATTGCAGTTTGGAAGAGGATGTCGACGTCTCACGAGGGTGAAAGAGGAGGTGAGTGCTTTAGTTTAGTTTTTACAGTTACTAAATTAATGTGAAGAAACTTGTGCGAGGGAACCCATTTGATCCCCCAATTTTCCCAGCTAAGTGATCACAAGTATTTGATTCCTTGCATGTGAAGTAAACTCTTCAATTTGAGTAACAATAGTACCAAGACACTGATGTTGAGTATTATTTATTATTAATAAAACATGCCTAACTATGTGATGTCTGAAATATTCCAGCCTCAGGCCGCTCCAGATCCAGGAGAGCTGCTTCCTCTCAGACGGCTGGTCAGGAGGTTTGGAGACCCGGTTCTGATGACCGCGATCAGGATCCGCTGCCAGACCCGACCCAGACACTGAGCCAGGAGATATCTGGATATTTAACACCTCTGCCGTCAGAGTTTTCTGTTTTTGTGTCCACAGGTCAGGATCAGTGGAGGAGGAAGCGGCAGAGCGGCAGGCAGCAGAGCCCAGATGATGGACGTCCGTCCACTCCATTTAAAAGACTTGATAAATGCTCTCACAGAGGTCAGAACAGGCTTTTATTAAACGAGTTATGGCTCAGTTAATAAAAGATTTATCTTTGAAAGTTGAAAAAAAAAAAATTGTTGTGACCACTGACATTGATCATTGATATTATTAAAAAACAGTTTTTGATGTTTGAAATATTCCAGCCTCCGGCCGCTCCAGATCCACTCCGACAGATTCTTCACCGGACGTCATGTCTGCATCATGTCTGTCCCTCTCTGAGGACAATGTAGAGAGGCGGCGGTCATGCAGAGAGTTGTTGAGCCTCAGCAGCAGAGGCTCGTACAGCGTCGTATGGAGGTGGAGTGGAGATGGATCAGATCGCCCAAACCAACAGGGCAACCGGCGTTTGTCCAGGTCCGACAGCCTCGAGGAGTGGCTGTGCCCTCCGCTGCCGGGTCAAGTTCCTGTCGGGCCGCCAGAGACTTCAAATGGCCGAACTGCTCGGGGTGCCATGGAGGAGGCTTCACCTGTGAACAAGAGCTCAACAGGTGAGACTGAAATAAGGCCTGGCGCTGTAAAGTGTACAGATAGAGATTCTGCTGTTTCATGCATAAGACTGCTTCAAGTTTTTAACACGTTAATGTTCGGTCACATTTACTGTTGCTCAGCAAAATGGACCTACTTTTGATTTGTAACATTACAGATATAAGAATTTAACAGTAAAATGTAAGTTATGTCATTATATCATTGTTTAATTTGAGGTCAGAGTTGTTTCTAATAGTCGTTTTCAATTGTTTTTCTTCATTTCAGAAAAACCTACAAAATGTCGGAAGAGGAAAGGATTTGGTTCTTTCTTCCGGAGGCTGTGGAAGGCTATGAAGAGTCCTTTCGGCTGCTGTTTCCACAGTAGTGCTGTGGATGTTGTGGAGCCTTTTGTCCTTCCAGCAGATCTGGAGTCAGAGCCTGATCCTGAACCGTCACCTGCTCCAGATCACTCCGCCGTCAAGACAAAAAACGGTAAATTGCCAGGCGTTATTTCTCCAATGTTATGTCGTCTTGTTTTCCACTAAACATATCTTAAGGTTTGTTTTCAGGGAATATTAATGTTAATGTCCCATATTAATATTATTTTCTCGACACAACCGGCACTGATACTTTTAAAATGAAACAAAGGATCTATCAAGCTCATATTTTTCTGTTTGCTTTCAGAGCCCTTTGAGTCTCTCTATAACGCGGGAGAGATGATTGGATCTGGAGGATTTGGCAGGGTGTTCGAGGGAACACGCAAATTTGACGCCAAAAAGGTAAATCTTACCGAACTGTACAAACGTGTTGCTCTTGCATGCATCAAAACATATTTAAAACATTTAAGAGATGGTTTAATACTTAGACCAATTATTATTTTTTTTTTTCTCAGGTTGCCATCAAGAGGATTCGCAAGACTGACAACAATCGTTACCTTGATATTGTAAGTTGGCCAAAACCTTTGTTTAAGTGCAGATTACTGTAGTTAATACACCTGTAGGAAGCATTAGGTGTAAATGTAACAGACAAATAAGCCCAGAAACACCAAATGACCAAAAAGACTCTGTTGAACACATCTGAAAACATCAAAGAAAAGTCCATTTAAAAATGATACGTTTTCTTCCGATTTTTACCCAGCTAACCTTCTGTCTACTGCTTTTCTCTAGCCTGGGCATCCCGAACCTCTCGTTACAGAAGTGGCGCTGCTGCTGATGATGAGGCGAGAACCCATCAGCCCCTACATCATACAACTATACGAGTGGTTTGAACATCCTCGAAAATTCACTCTGGTCATGGAGTTCCCTGAACCCTGCGAGAGCTTGCTGGACTTCATCATTCGTCATCCTCAACTGGACGAAACAACAGCGCGGGTCATCATGCCACAGGCTGTGCTGGCAGTACAACACTGCATTGAGCACGGCGTTTTTCACAATGACGTCCATGCGCAGAACTTCCTGTTGAAGAAAAACACGTTAGAGCTCAAGCTGATAGACTTTGGCTGCGGTCAGCTGTTTAGCAGCGATGGCTACGAGAGGGACCTATACCGTGGTGAGTGTTTTGGGAGTGAATGTAGTGAACTTACTGATTACTTGATGCTTTAAAAAAAGCTCAACAATGTCCAAATGTCTTTCTTACAGGAGTGCTGTATTACTGCCCACCTGAAGCCTTGACAGACCCTCGATTCCACGCCGTCCCAGCGAATGTCTGGTCTCTAGGAGTGTTGC
Source organism: Chanodichthys erythropterus (assembly GCF_024489055.1). NCBI lineage: Eukaryota > Metazoa > Chordata > Actinopteri > Cypriniformes > Xenocyprididae > Chanodichthys > Chanodichthys erythropterus. The sequence goes on along the minus strand of NC_090234.1, from coordinate 44,690,918 downwards.
TGTACGAGATGGTGAACGCATGTTCTCCTTTTCAGGACAGAGTGGAAATCACACGAGCCAAAGTCACATTTCAGAACTCCAGCTTATCCAAAGGTGAGTGAATAATATTGAGAACATTAAACACACACATAAAGCAAAAAGCTCTGCACAGTTAAAGGTGAAGTGTGGAACATTTTACATGACATTAATCTTGTTTCAGGTGCTGTTTTCATAGATGCCAAGTCACATGGTCATGACTAACCAGCTCTCTCCTCATTAAAATGTGCACAGAATGCAGAGATCTGATTAGCCAGTGCCTGACCCGGGATCCGACTAAACGGCCGACGTTAGAGCAGATGTTACAACACCAGTGGATTAGAAATGATGTAGATTGGAGAGGTTCAGGAGATTCACTCGATCAGTGATTACAGGTGTGAGGAAGTGTAACAGACAGAGTAGATTATTATCATTTGCCTTCAATTCTGGATTGTTTCTAGTGAGATTTTCAAATTTGTCTTCATTGTAATGTTCTTCACATTAACAAACAGGAAAATAACAGAGTCAGTGATGCAAACAGAATTCAGTTCTGTTGTAAATCAGCTCTAACATCATTCGTGAGTTGACTTGTTCATTTAATCTTTGTATTGGACAGGAAATAACAGACTTGCTGTCCTCGGCGGAGGGCTCGAACTCGAGACTCGACTGAAGCCTGAAGTCCAACCCCAACCTGACAGGAACTCCGAGCCGCCGCACCAGAGACTCAGAAGAGCCTGTCCACGTCTGAGAAGAACTTGAGAGACGACAAGACTGGAGAGAATCATCAAGTCATCACAGACGCACTTGCTTTGTTTTTAAACGTCAAGACGAGTCATCTTTATTTATATACTTCTTTATGTGTGACCCAATCTGTTTATGACTGTTCATGTATATATGTATATAAAATCTCTATATGACCCCTTTGAATAAATGTTTTTAGTTGTTAAATGCTACATGGCTGCAAACTTCTGTGCATTGTAGAGCCTGTCTAAAACACAAACCTACTCTAAATGAGACTATAAATGGACAATAATAATAATAATTTGGTGCACTATCCACTATTCTTGTATTAGAAAGATTTAGGTCAATCTTGAAGCTTATAGGAATAGTTACCTAAAAACACAAAGTTCTGTCATGAAACTCTAGATGGCTGATAGGTCCTAAAATCAGTATGCTTGCAATCACATCGTTCTCTTTAGGGCACAGCTGATTGGTTCCTGCTCTATCAGTAGCCAATGAGTTCGCTTGCTCAACCTTCTAGTGCTTCGATAGCATTTGCTGTAGTTGCGGCACGCTTTGAGAAACCCTCCACCTTCCCCAGCTCCACCTGTATAGATCTGCTATGGATAATTCATGAATGCAATACTGAATGTCTGTTTATTTACTGGCAGTAGCAAGTCCTGAACTTGCTTTCCAGCAGCAATAACAGCAGCAGCAGATCTATTCCACCAAGACCAAACATATCAACATTGTCATATATCCATTACCATAACAAACACACTGAAAGTTGTTGTGACAGAAATTTTACCATCTAGAAAAAATCCATCTATTATTGTCGAACTGAACTTAAAGGTGCTCTAAGCGATCCTGGGTGGAGTAACTTCCTGTTGACGTTCGAAGTGTTGTCAAACAAAAGCGAGGCTAGCTAGACCCTCCCTCCCTCCCTCCCTCCTCCTCCTCCTCCTTCTCCTTCTCCTCCTCCCCTCCGTGCTTCCTGAAACAGTCATGAACGCGCATTTAAAATCATTCTTGTCGGTTATTGGCTGGAGCATGTTTATTAGGTTTTGTGGTCCAGGCTGCACCAGTTTGTTTTTATTGCCATTTTTGGAGCTTGTGGCGACTACAGAGACCGCGTTTTTTTTACAGTGTGTTCAGGGGACAGGCAGCTAGCGGATAGTGAGGAGATGTTTGCTGTACGTGACAAAAAAATGTTTTGGCCTAAAAAACGTGTGACATTGCTTAGAGCACCTTTAATTCAATGTGACAATAAAATATCTAGCTTCCACCAGACCGCCTTCCGTATTCAGTGTCGGAAAAAAGTGTAGTGCCTCTCGCAGTTCAAAATGCTTACGTTACGTCCTGTGCCTTCCGTATTCGACTCACGATAAAAGCGCATCAGTTACACTTTGTTTGTAACTGAGTTGAATACGGAAGAGGTCTGGCGGAAGCTAGTTATTTTACTTTATAATGTGTTAAATACGGATATTTTCTTCCACAAACGCAACGCTTCCCTTCACAAGGCCTTTATTGACCCCCCGGAGCCGCGTGGAGTACGTTTATGATGGATGGATGGATGCACGTTTTTGAGTTTCAAACTGGTGGTTTCCGTGCACTGCCATTATAAAGCTTGGGAGCATCAGGATATTTATTAATATACTGCAACTCTGATTGTATTCGTCTGAAAGAAGAAAGTCGTATACTCCTAGGATGGCTATTGTACATACCATGGTGAATGCATAATTATATTTTGTTTTAGATTTTTTTTTGTAACAGATATTACATTGCATTTGGTACATTATACTTACACACACATTTATTCATATTATAACATTAAGTATGTTGTACTTGCTATTATACAATGTGTAAATATGTATATGATTTCTGAAAGGTCATGTGACACTGAAGACTGGAGTAATGGCTGATGAAAATTCAGATTTGCATCACAGAAATAAATTATATTTGAAAATATTTTAAAATAGAAAACCATTATTTTAATTTGTGTTCATATTGCACTATATAACTGTTTTTCTGTATTTTTGAGCAAATAAATGCAGGCTTGATAAGAGACTTCTTTCAAAACCATTACAAATGTTTCCAGACTTTTGACCGGTACTGTAGTCTATATACATTCACTGCTCAAGAAACATTGGTCCCTGATAATGAACCATACAATAGCAGTTATGCCAGATTTGATTAATGTAAGTGGCAAAACACAATCCCAAATGTGGTTTTCCTCGACCCTTGGAATGACCCTTTCCAGCAGAACTCTGAGGCGTGCGATGGCCTGTGAATGATCCGTCCAGCACCAACACTGGAGAGCGTATCTTTGATGCTGAACCCTCGTCTGCCATGACCTCATGTCCAGGTTCAAGCAGGTCCAAGAAATTATAATAATTCTCCTCACTGTAACTGAGCATGCCCATAATACGCATAAATCCGGCCCTGCACTAGTGTCTCAGAAACTACATATTTCACCTTTAAATTCATGGTTTTATAAATCGTGGAATTATTCATTTTCAAAGCCTAAATATTCATCATAGCCCTTAAGCTAATTGAGTACAATCATTGAATGAATTTACAGCAATTGACACCCCTTCAATTCAGTGGCCTGGGCCCACCCAATAAAAAGTCGGTCATTTTCCAAAAAGATGCATGAAATATTTTAATAAGCGATAGTAATAATTTTAATAAACATCTCATCACATTACAACTTTGTTTATTTAACGTTAGTTAAAAGAATGATTAAATGCAGTTTTCCATGGTCAGTAGTTCCTCTCTCCCACACGCTTGTCAAAAGTTTCTGTTTTTCCCGCCCCGGATGTAAAGGTAAGATTTGCGCGTTTGAATCTGAAAACTATGAAGCAAATATCAATCAGTCGATGCTTTAAATGCCTCATTTGGACGGATATATATTTAGATATGTACTGCCGCATGAAACCGCACAAATCCCATAAAGCAGAGACCGTTTATGATGATGAGATCATCGTGTTTAACCAGAAGCAGCCCTTCGATCGTCTCAGAGTAATATTGCAGAAGACATGCAAAGATAAGTAGAAACATTTATAGTTAAAAGATTCTAAACTTTGATCCATATCGTTGCTGACGTGCAGAAATCTCGTAATGTCGTTTTTTTTTCTTCATAAATCATTAGGTCACCCTTTACTCTGGGTTTTAAAATGTTTAACCAATAAAAAAGTTCTAAAAAGATCTCGTGACTAAACCTCATAACTCCATTGGCTCTTCAAACTGTCAGTCAAACATCTCCACACGCTTCTATCGTGAATGAAGTGTTTGGAGCGAGATGTCTGCTTTTTTTTTTTTTTAAATACAATATTAGGGTAAATAATACACAACTGTTTGTTTAAATAAGTAACTTGGAACTGTGTTGAGTTTTATTTTATTTACTGTGTTTTGCTGTCCATAAATTCAAGTCAATCACGTCATTTTGAATTTTCATTTTATTAACATAATAAAGTTCAGTATTTCAGTCCGAATCAACGACTCTAGGATCCATACTAGACTATAAGTGCCTTTTATTATTAATTAATTATTAGTAAAAGTATTCAATAAATTGATTTAGATTCGATGTGCGCTCACGCGCTCTGCTCATACACGTGACTTCTGGTGTGCGTGCATATGAGCGATTCAAATGTTAGTTGCTATAGCGACGCGTGTTATGAATTCTGTCTCATATAAACACACTGGAACAAGATCGCATCTGTTGATGATTGAGAGGCGAAGCGAATTCAGAGACTTTTGCATTTCTTGAGATTGAAGCTGTTCGGAGGATTGCTGAGAGGAGACTTTTATTCTAGAAGGAGAGCGGAGGAGATTTCTGTTACAGTTTTATTTATTTCCAAAGAATTCATATTATTTCTGAGGACACTTTTATTTTATTGTTCGTTTGATTTTAGAAGGAGTTTGGAGTTTCAGTTATTTTATTTTATTTTTTTTAGCTTTTTTTTCTTTTCTTTTTTTTATTGTGAGGATTATTTCTGAGGAGAGTTGTATTTTATTCTTTTTTTATTTGTATTGTATTTAGTAAGTTATTGTTTTTATTGCAGTTTGGAAGAGGATGTCGACGTCTCACGAGGGTGAAAGAGGAGGTGAGTGCTTTAGTTTAGTTTTTACAGTTACTAAATTAATGTGAAGAAACTTGTGCGAGGGAACCCATTTGATCCCCCAATTTTCCCAGCTAAGTGATCACAAGTATTTGATTCCTTGCATGTGAAGTAAACTCTTCAATTTGAGTAACAATAGTACCAAGACACTGATGTTGAGTATTATTTATTATTAATAAAACATGCCTAACTATGTGATGTCTGAAATATTCCAGCCTCAGGCCGCTCCAGATCCAGGAGAGCTGCTTCCTCTCAGACGGCTGGTCAGGAGGTTTGGAGACCCGGTTCTGATGACCGCGATCAGGATCCGCTGCCAGACCCGACCCAGACACTGAGCCAGGAGATATCTGGATATTTAACACCTCTGCCGTCAGAGTTTTCTGTTTTTGTGTCCACAGGTCAGGATCAGTGGAGGAGGAAGCGGCAGAGCGGCAGGCAGCAGAGCCCAGATGATGGACGTCCGTCCACTCCATTTAAAAGACTTGATAAATGCTCTCACAGAGGTCAGAACAGGCTTTTATTAAACGAGTTATGGCTCAGTTAATAAAAGATTTATCTTTGAAAGTTGAAAAAAAAAAAATTGTTGTGACCACTGACATTGATCATTGATATTATTAAAAAACAGTTTTTGATGTTTGAAATATTCCAGCCTCCGGCCGCTCCAGATCCACTCCGACAGATTCTTCACCGGACGTCATGTCTGCATCATGTCTGTCCCTCTCTGAGGACAATGTAGAGAGGCGGCGGTCATGCAGAGAGTTGTTGAGCCTCAGCAGCAGAGGCTCGTACAGCGTCGTATGGAGGTGGAGTGGAGATGGATCAGATCGCCCAAACCAACAGGGCAACCGGCGTTTGTCCAGGTCCGACAGCCTCGAGGAGTGGCTGTGCCCTCCGCTGCCGGGTCAAGTTCCTGTCGGGCCGCCAGAGACTTCAAATGGCCGAACTGCTCGGGGTGCCATGGAGGAGGCTTCACCTGTGAACAAGAGCTCAACAGGTGAGACTGAAATAAGGCCTGGCGCTGTAAAGTGTACAGATAGAGATTCTGCTGTTTCATGCATAAGACTGCTTCAAGTTTTTAACACGTTAATGTTCGGTCACATTTACTGTTGCTCAGCAAAATGGACCTACTTTTGATTTGTAACATTACAGATATAAGAATTTAACAGTAAAATGTAAGTTATGTCATTATATCATTGTTTAATTTGAGGTCAGAGTTGTTTCTAATAGTCCTTTTCAATTGTTTTTCTTCATTTCAGAAAAACCTACAAAATGTCGGAAGAGGAAAGGATTTGGTTCTTTCTTCCGGAGGCTGTGGAAGGCTATGAAGAGTCCTTTCGGCTGCTGTTTCCACAGTAGTGCTGTGGATGTTGTGGAGCCTTTTGTCCTTCCAGCAGATCTGGAGTCAGAGCCTGATCCTGAACCGTCACCTGCTCCAGATCACTCCGCCGTCAAGACAAAAAACGGTAAATTGCCAGGCGTTATTTCTCCAATGTTATGTCGTCTTGTTTTCCACTAAACATATCTTAAGGTTTGTTTTCAGGGAATATTAATGTTAATGTCCCATATTAATATTATTTTCTCGACACAACCGGCACTGATACTTTTAAAATGAAACAAAGGATCTATCAAGCTCATATTTTTCTGTTTGCTTTCAGAGCCCTTTGAGTCTCTCTATAACGCGGGAGAGATGATTGGATCTGGAGGATTTGGCAGGGTGTTCGAGGGAACACGCAAATTTGACGCCAAAAAGGTAAATCTTACCGAACTGTACAAACGTGTTGCTCTTGCATGCATCAAAACATATTTAAAACATTTAAGAGATGGTTTAATACTTAGACCAATTATTTTTTTTTTTTCTCAGGTTGCCATCAAGAGGATTCGCAAGACTGACAACAATCGTTACCTTGATATTGTAAGTTGGCCAAAACCTTTGTTTAAGTGCAGATTACTGTAGTTAATACACCTGTAGGAAGCATTAGGTGTAAATGTAACAGACAAATAAGCCCAGAAACACCAAATGACCAAAAAGACTCTGTTGAACACATCTGAAAACATCAAAGAAAAGTCCATTTAAAAATGATACGTTTTCTTCCGATTTTTACCCAGCTAACCTTCTGTCTACTGCTTTTCTCTAGCCTGGGCATCCCGAACCTCTCGTTACAGAAGTGGCGCTGCTGCTGATGATGAGGCGAGAACCCATCAGCCCCTACATCATACAACTATACGAGTGGTTTGAACATCCTCGAAAATTCACTCTGGTCATGGAGTTCCCTGAACCCTGCGAGAGCTTGCTGGACTTCATCATTCGTCATCCTCAACTGGACGAAACAACAGCGCGGGTCATCATGCCACAGGCTGTGCTGGCAGTACAACACTGCATTGAGCACGGCGTTTTTCACAATGACGTCCATGCGCAGAACTTCCTGTTGAAGAAAAACACGTTAGAGCTCAAGCTGATAGACTTTGGCTGCGGTCAGCTGTTTAGCAGCGATGGCTACGAGAGGGACCTATACCGTGGTGAGCGTTTTGGGAGTGAATGTAGTGAACTTACTGATTACTTGATGCTTTAAAAAAGCTCAACAATGTCCAAATGTCTTTCTTACAGGAGTGCTGTATTACTGCCCACCTGAAGCCTTGACAGACCCTCGATTCCACGCCGTCCCAGCGAATGTCTGGTCTCTAGGAGTGTTGCTGTACGAGATGGTGAACGCATGTTCTCCTTTTCAGGACAGAGTGGAAATCACACGAGCCAAAGTCACATTTCAGAACTCCAGCTTATCCAAAGGTGAGTGAATAATATTGAGAACATTAAACACACACATAAAGCAAAAAGCTCTGCACAGTTAAAGGTGAAGTGTGGAACATTTTACATGACATTAATCATGTTTCAGGTGCTGTTTTCATAGATGCCAAGTCACATGGTCATGACTAACCAGCTCTTTCCTCATTAAAATGTGCACAGAATGCAGAGATCTGATTAGCCAGTGCCTGACCCGGGATCCGACTAAACGGCCGACGTTAGAGCAGATGTTACAACACCAGTGGATTAGAAATGATGTAGATTGGAGAGGTTCAGGAGATTCACTCGATCAGTGATTACAGGTGTGAGGAAGTGTAACAGACAGAGTAGATTATTATCATTTGCCTTCAATTCTGGATTGTTTCTAGTGGGATTTTCAAATTTGTCTTCATTGTAATGTTCTTCACATTAACAAACAGGAAAATAACAGAGTCAGTGATGCAAACAGAATTCAGTTCTGTTGTAAATCAGCTCTAACATCATTCGTGAGTTGACTTGTTCATTTAATCTTTGTATTGGACAGGAAATAACAGACTTGCTGTCCTCGGCGGAGGGCTCGAACTCGAGACTCGACTGAAGCCTGAAGTCCAACCCCAACCTGACAGGAACTCCGAGCCGCCGCACCAGAGACTCAGAAGAGCCTGTCCACGTCTGAGAAGAACTTGAGAGACGACAAGACTGGAGAGAATCATCAAGTCATCACAGACGCACTTGCTTTGTTTTTAAACGTCAAGACGAGTCATCTTTATTTATATACTTCTTTATGTGTGACCCAATCTGTTTATGACTGTTCATGTATATATGTATATAAAATCTCTATATGACCCCTTTGAATAAATGTTTTTAGTTGTTAAATGCTACATGGCTGCAAACTTCTGTGCATTGTAGAGCCTGTCTAAAACACAAACCTACTCTAAATGAGACTATAAATGGACAATAATAATAATAATTTGGTGCACTATCCACTATTCTTGTATTAGAAAGATTTAGGTCAATCTTGAAGCTTATAGGAATAGTTACCTAAAAACACAAAGTTCTGTCATGAAACTCTAGATGGCTGATAGGTCCTAAAATCAGTATGCTTGCAATCACATCGTTCTCTTTAGGGCACAGCTGATTGGTTCCTGCTCTATCAGTAGCCAATGAGTTCGCTTGCTCAACCTTCTAGTGCTTCGATAGCATTTGCTGTAGTTGCGGCACGCTTTGAGAAACCCTCCACCTTCCCCAGCTCCACCTGTATAGATCTGCTATGGATAATTCATGAATGCAATACTGAATGTCTGTTTATTTACTGGCAGTAGCAAGTCCTGAACTTGCTTTCCAGCAGCAATAACAGCAGCAGCAGATCTATTCCACCAAGACCAAACATATCAACATTGTCATATATCCATTACCATAACAAACACACTGAAAGTTGTTGTGACAGAAATTTTACCATCTAGAAAAAATCCATCTATTATTGTCGAACTGAACTTAAAGGTGCTCTAAGCGATCCTGGGTGGAGTAACTTCCTGTTGACGTTCGAAGTGTTGTCAAACAAAAGCGAGGCTAGCTAGACCCTCCCTCCCTCCCTCCCTCCTCCTCCTCCTCCTTCTCCTTCTCCTCCTCCCCTCCGTGCTTCCTGAAACAGTCATGAACGCGCATTTAAAATCATTCTTGTCGGTTATTGGCTGGAGCATGTTTATTAGGTTTTGTGGTCCAGGCTGCACCAGTTTGTTTTTATTGCCATTTTTGGAGCTTGTGGCGACTACAGAGACCGCGTTTTTTTTACAGTGTGTTCAGGGGACAGGCAGCTAGCGGATAGTGAGGAGATGTTTGCTGTACGTGACAAAAAAATGTTTTGGCCTAAAAAACGTGTGACATTGCTTAGAGCACCTTTAATTCAATGTGACAATAAAATATCTAGCTTCCACCAGACCGCCTTCCGTATTCAGTGTCGGAAAAAAGTGTAGTGCCTCTCGCAGTTCAAAATGCTTACGTTACGTCCTGTGCCTTCCGTATTCGACTCACGATAAAAGCGCATCAGTTACACTTTGTTTGTAACTGAGTTGAATACGGAAGAGGTCTGGCGGAAGCTAGTTATTTTACTTTATAATGTGTTAAATACGGATATTTTCTTCCACAAACGCAACGCTTCCCTTCACAAGGCCTTTATTGACCCCCCGGAGCCGCGTGGAGTACGTTTATGATGGATGGATGGATGCACGTTTTTGAGTTTCAAACTGGTGGTTTCCGTGCACTGCCATTATAAAGCTTGGGAGCATCAGGATATTTATTAATATACTGCAACTCTGATTGTATTCGTCTGAAAGAAGAAAGTCGTATACTCCTAGGATGGCTATTGTACATACCATGGTGAATGCATAATTATATTTTGTTTTAGATTTTTTTTTTGTAACAGATATTACATTGCATTTGGTACATTATACTTACACACACATTTATTCATATTATAACATTAAGTATGTTGTACTTGCTATTATACAATGTGTAAATATGTATATGATTTCTGAAAGGTCATGTGACACTGAAGACTGGAGTAATGGCTGATGAAAATTCAGATTTGCATCACAGAAATAAATTATATTTGAAAATATTTTAAAATAGAAAACCATTATTTTAATTTGTGTTCATATTGCACTATATAACTGTTTTTCTGTATTTTTGAGCAAATAAATGCAGGCTTGATGAGCATAAGAGACTTCTTTCAAAACCATTACAAATGTTTCCAGACTTTTGACCGGTACTGTAGTCTATATACATTCACTGCTCAAGAAACATTGGTCCCTGATAATGAACCATACAATAGCAGTTATGCCAGATTTGATTAATGTAAGTGGCAAAACACAATCCCAAATGTGGTTTTCCTCGACCCTTGGAATGACCCTTTCCAGCAGAACTCTGAGGCGTGCGATGGCCTGTGAATGATCCGTCCAGCACCAACACTGGAGAGCGTATCTTTGATGCTGAACCCTCGTCTGCCATGACCTCATGTCCAGGTTCAAGCAGGTCCAAGAAATTATAATAATTCTCCTCACTGTAACTGAGCATGCCCATAATACGCATAAATCCGGCCCTGCACTAGTGTCTCAGAAACTACATATTTCACCTTTAAATTCATGGTTTTATAAATCGTGGAATTATTCATTTTCAAAGCCTAAATATTCATCATAGCCCTTAAGCTAATTGAGTACAATCATTGAATGAATTTACAGCAATTGACACCCCTTCAATTCAGTGGCCTGGGCCCACCCAATAAAAAGTCGGTCATTTTCCAAAAAGATGCATGAAATATTTTAATAAGCGATAGTAATAATTTTAATAAACATCTCATCACATTACAACTTTGTTTATTTAACGTTAGTTAAAAGAATGATTAAATGCAGTTTTCCATGGTCAGTAGTTCCTCTCTCCCACACGCTTGTCAAAAGTTTCTGTTTTTCCCGCCCCGGATGTAAAGGTAAGATTTGCGCGTTTGAATCTGAAAACTATGAAGCAAATATCAATCAGTCGATGCTTTAAATGCCTCATTTGGACGGATATATATTTAGATATGTACTGCCGCATGAAACCGCACAAATCCCATAAAGCAGAGACCGTTTATGATGATGAGATCATCGTGTTTAACCAGAAGCAGCCCTTCGATCGTCTCAGAGTAATATTGCAGAAGACATGCAAAGATAAGTAGAAACATTTATAGTTAAAAGATTCTAAACTTTGATCCATATCGTTGCTGACGTGCAGAAATCTCGTAATGTCGTTTTTTTTCTTCATAAATCATTAGGTCACCCTTTACTCTGGGTTTTAAAATGTTTAACCAATAAAAAAGTTCTAAAAAGATCTCGTGACTAAACCTCATAACTCCATTGGCTCTTCAAACTGTCAGTCAAACATCTCCACACGCTTCTATCGTGAATGAAGTGTTTGGAGCGAGATGTCTGCTTTTTTTTTTTTTTTTTTTTAAATACAATATTAGGGTAAATAATACACAACTGTTTGTTTAAATAAGTAACTTGGAACTGTGTTGAGTTTTATTTTATTTACTGTGTTTTGCTGTCCATAAATTCAAGTCAATCACGTCATTTTGAATTTTCATTTTATTAACATAATAAAGTTCAGTATTTCAGTCCGAATCAACGACTCTAGGATCCATACTAGACTATAAGTGCCTTTTATTATTAATTAATTATTAGTAAAAGTATTCAATAAATTGATTTAGATTCGATGTGCGCTCACGCGCTCTGCTCATACACGTGACTTCTGGTGTGCGTGCATATGAGCGATTCAAATGTTAGTTGCTATAGCGACGCGTGTTATGAATTCTGTCTCATATAAACACACTGGAACAAGATCGCATCTGTTGATGATTGAGAGGCGAAGCGAATTCAGAGACTTTTGCATTTCTTGAGATTGAAGCTGTTCGGAGGATTGCTGAGAGGAGACTTTTATTCTAGAAGGAGAGCGGAGGAGATTTCTGTTACAGTTTTATTTATTTCCAAAGAATTCATATTATTTCTGAGGACACTTTTATTTTATTGTTCGTTTGATTTTAGAAGGAGTTTGGAGTTTCAGTTATTTTATTTTATTTTTTTTAGCTTTTTTTTCTTTTCTTTTTTTTATTGTGAGGATTATTTCTGAGGAGAGTTGTATTTTATTCTTTTTTTATTTGTATTGTATTTAGTAAGTTATTGTTTTTATTGCAGTTTGGAAGAGGATGTCGACGTCTCACGAGGGTGAAAGAGGAGGTGAGTGCTTTAGTTTAGTTTTTACAGTTACTAAATTAATGTGAAGAAACTTGTGCGAGGGAACCCATTTGATCCCCCAATTTTCCCAGCTAAGTGATCACAAGTATTTGATTCCTTGCATGTGAAGTAAACTCTTCAATTTGAGTAACAATAGTACCAAGACACTGATGTTGAGTATTATTTATTATTAATAAAACATGCCTAACTATGTGATGTCTGAAATATTCCAGCCTCAGGCCGCTCCAGATCCAGGAGAGCTGCTTCCTCTCAGACGGCTGGTCAGGAGGTTTGGAGACCCGGTTCTGATGACCGCGATCAGGATCCGCTGCCAGACCCGACCCAGACACTGAGCCAGGAGATATCTGGATATTTAACACCTCTGCCGTCAGAGTTTTCTGTTTTTGTGTCCACAGGTCAGGATCAGTGGAGGAGGAAGCGGCAGAGCGGCAGGCAGCAGAGCCCAGATGATGGACGTCCGTCCACTCCATTTAAAAGACTTGATAAATGCTCTCACAGAGGTCAGAACAGGCTTTTATTAAACGAGTTATGGCTCAGTTAATAAAAGATTTATCTTTGAAAGTTGAAAAAAAAAAAAATTGTTGTGACCACTGACATTGATCATTGATATTATTAAAAAACAGTTTTTGATGTTTGAAATATTCCAGCCTCCGGCCGCTCCAGATCCACTCCGACAGATTCTTCACCGGACGTCATGTCTGCATCATGTCTGTCCCTCTCTGAGGACAATGTAGAGAGGCGGCGGTCATGCAGAGAGTTGTTGAGCCTCAGCAGCAGAGGCTCGTACAGCGTCGTATGGAGGTGGAGTGGAGATGGATCAGATCGCCCAAACCAACAGGGCAACCGGCGTTTGTCCAGGTCCGACAGCCTCGAGGAGTGGCTGTGCCCTCCGCTGCCGGGTCAAGTTCCTGTCGGGCCGCCAGAGACTTCAAATGGCCGAACTGCTCGGGGTGCCATGGAGGAGGCTTCACCTGTGAACAAGAGCTCAACAGGTGAGACTGAAATAAGGCCTGGCGCTGTAAAGTGTACAGATAGAGATTCTGCTGTTTCATGCATAAGACTGCTTCAAGTTTTTAACACGTTAAGGTTCGTTCACATTTACTGTTGCTCAGCAAAATGGACCTACTTTTGATTTGTAACATTACAGATATAAGAATTTAACAGTAAAATGTAAGTTATGTCATTATATCATTGTTTAATTTGAGGTCAGAGTTGTTTCTAATAGTCCTTTTCAATTGTTTTTCTTCATTTCAGAAAAACCTACAAAATGTCGGAAGAGGAAAGGATTTGGTTCTTTCTTCCGGAGGCTGTGGAAGGCTATGAAGAGTCCTTTCGGCTGCTGTTTCCACAGTAGTGCTGTGGATGTTGTGGAGCCTTTTGTCCTTCCAGCAGATCTGGAGTCAGAGCCTGATCCTGAACCGTCACCTGCTCCAGATCACTCCGCCGTCAAGACAAAAAACGGTAAATTGCCAGGCGTTATTTCTCCAATGTTATGTCGTCTTGTTTTCCACTAAACATATCTTAAGGTTTGTTTTCAGGGAATATTAATGTTAATGTCCCATATTAATATTATTTTCTCGACACAACCGGCACTGATACTTTTAAAATGAAACAAAGGATCTATCAAGCTCATATTTTTCTGTTTGCTTTCAGAGCCCTTTGAGTCTCTCTATAACGCGGGAGAGATGATTGGATCTGGAGGATTTGGCAGGGTGTTCGAGGGAACACGCAAATTTGACGCCAAAAAGGTAAATCTTACCGAACTGTACAAACGTGTTGCTCTTGCATGCATCAAAACATATTTAAAACATTTAAGAGATGGTTTAATACTTAGACCAATTTTTTTTTTTTTTTTTCTCAGGTTGCCATCAAGAGGATTCGCAAGACTGACAACAATCGTTACCTTGATATTGTAAGTTGGCCAAAACCTTTGTTTAAGTGCAGATTACTGTAGTTAATACACCTGTAGGAAGCATTAGGTGTAAATGTAACAGACAAATAAGCCCAGAAACACCAAATGACCAAAAAGACTCTGTTGAACACATCTGAAAACATCAAAGAAAAGTCCATTTAAAAATGATACGTTTTCTTCCGATTTTTACCCAGCTAACCTTCTGTCTACTGCTTTTCTCTAGCCTGGGCATCCCGAACCTCTCGTTACAGAAGTGGCGCTGCTGCTGATGATGAGGCGAGAACCCATCAGCCCCTACATCATACAACTATACGAGTGGTTTGAACATCCTCGAAAATTCACTCTGGTCATGGAGTTCCCTGAACCCTGCGAGAGCTTGCTGGACTTCATCATTCGTCATCCTCAACTGGACGAAACAACAGCGCGGGTCATCATGCCACAGGCTGTGCTGGCAGTACAACACTGCATTGAGCACGGCGTTTTTCACAATGACGTCCATGCGCAGAACTTCCTGTTGAAGAAAAACACGTTAGAGCTCAAGCTGATAGACTTTGGCTGCGGTCAGCTGTTTAGCAGCGATGGCTACGAGAGGGACCTATACCGTGGTGAGCGTTTTGGGAGTGAATGTAGTGAACTTACTGATTACTTGATGCTTTAAAAAAAGCTCAACAATGTCCAAATGTCTTTCTTACAGGAGTGCTGTATTACTGCCCACCTGAAGCCTTGACAGACCCTCGATTCCACGCCGTCCCAGCGAATGTCTGGTCTCTAGGAGTGTTGCTGTACGAGATGGTGAACGCATGTTCTCCTTTTCAGGACAGAGTGGAAATCACACGAGCCAAAGTCACATTTCAGAACTCCAGCTTATCCAAAGGTGAGTGAATAATATTGAGAACATTAAACACACACATAAAGCAAAAAGCTCTGCACAGTTAAAGGTGAAGTGTGGAACATTTTACATGACATTAATCATGTTTCAGGTGCTGTTTTCATAGATGCCAAGTCACATGGTCATGACTAACCAGCTCTCTCCTCATTAAAATGTGCACAGAATGCAGAGATCTGATTAGCCAGTGCCTGACCCGGGATCCGACTAAACGGCCGACGTTAGAGCAGATGTTACAACACCAGTGGATTAGAAATGATGTAGATTGGAGAGGTTCAGGAGATTCACTCGATCAGTGATTACAGGTGTGAGGAAGTGTAACAGACAGAGTAGATTATTATCATTTGCCTTCAATTCTGGATTGTTTCTAGTGGGATTTTCAAATTTGTCTTCATTGTAATGTTCTTCACATTAACAAACAGGAAAATAACAGAGTCAGTGATGCAAACAGAATTCAGTTCTGTTGTAAATCAGCTCTAACATCATTCGTGAGTTGACTTGTTCATTTAATCTTTGTATTGGACAGGAAATAACAGACTTGCTGTCCTCGGCGGAGGGCTCGAACTCGAGACTCGACTGAAGCCTGAAGTCCAACCCCAACCTGACAGGAACTCCGAGCCGCCGCACCAGAGACTCAGAAGAGCCTGTCCACGTCTGAGAAGAACTTGAGAGACGACAAGACTGGAGAGAATCATCAAGTCATCACAGACGCACTTGCTTTGTTTTTAAACGTCAAGACGAGTCATCTTTATTTATATACTTCTTTATGTGTGACCCAATCTGTTTATGACTGTTCATGTATATATGTATATAAAATCTCTATATGACCCCTTTGAATAAATGTTTTTAGTTGCATAAATGCTACATGGCTGCAAACTTCTGTGCATTGTAGAGCCTGTCTAAAACACAAACCTACTCTAAATGAGACTATAAATGGACAATAATAATAATAATTTGGTGCACTATCCACTATTCTTGTATTAGAAAGATTTAGGTCAATCTTGAAGCTTATAGGAATAGTTACCTAAAAACACAAAGTTCTGTCATGAAACTCTAGATGGCTGATAGGTCCTAAAATCAGTATGCTTGCAATCACATCGTTCTCTTTAGGGCACAGCTGATTGGTTCCTGCTCTATCAGTAGCCAATGAGTTCGCTTGCTCAACCTTCTAGTGCTTCGATAGCATTTGCTGTAGTTGCGGCACGCTTTGAGAAACCCTCCACCTTCCCCAGCTCCACCTGTATAGATCTGCTATGGATAATTCATGAATGCAATACTGAATGTCTGTTTATTTACTGGCAGTAGCAAGTCCTGAACTTGCTTTCCAGCAGCAATAACAGCAGCAGCAGATCTATTCCACCAAGACCAAACATATCAACATTGTCATATATCCATTACCATAACAAACACACTGAAAGTTGTTGTGACAGAAATTTTACCATCTAGAAAAAATCCATCTATTATTGTCGAACTGAACTTAAAGGTGCTCTAAGCGATCCTGGGTGGAGTAACTTCCTGTTGACGTTCGAAGTGTTGTCAAACAAAAGCGAGGCTAGCTAGACCCTCCCTCCCTCCCTCCCTCCTCCTCCTCCTCCTTCTCCTTCTCCTCCTCCCCTCCGTGCTTCCTGAAACAGTCATGAACGCGCATTTAAAATCATTCTTGTCGGTTATTGGCTGGAGCATGTTTATTATGTTTTGTGGTCCAGGCTGCACCAGTTTGTTTTTATTGCCATTTTTGGAGCGTGTGGCGACTACAGAGACCGCGTTTTTTTTACAGTGTGTTCAGGGGACAGGCAGCTAGCGGATAGTGAGGAGATGTTTGCTGTACGTGACAAAAAATGTTTTGGCCTAAAAAACGTGTGACTTAGAGCACCTTTAATTCAATGTGACAATAAAATATCTAGCTTCCACCAGACCGCCTTCCGTATTCAGTGTCGGAAAAAAGTGTAGTGCCTCTCGCAGTTCAAAATGCTTACGTTACGTCCTGTGCCTTCCGTATTCGACTCACGATAAAAGCGCATCAGTTACACTTTGTTTGTAACTGAGTTGAATACGGAAGAGGTCTGGCGGAAGCTAGTTATTTTACTTTATAATGTGTTAAATACGGATATTTTCTTCCACAAACGCAACGCTTCCCTTCACAAGGCCTTTATTGACCCCCGGAGCCGCGTGGAGTACGTTTATGATGGATGGATGGATGCACGTTTTTGAGTTTCAAACTGGTGGTTTCCGTGCACTGCCATTATAAAGCTTGGGAGCATCAGGATATTTATTAATATACTGCAACTCTGATTGTATTCGTCTGAAAGAAGAAAGTCGTATACTCCTAGGATGGCTATTGTACATACCATGGTGAATGCATAATTATATTTTGTTTTAGATTTTTTGTTTGTAACAGATATTACATTGCATTTGATACATTATACTTATACACACATTTATTCATATTATAACATTAAGTATATTGTACTTGCTATTAAACAATGTGTAAATATGTATATGATTTCTGAAAGATCATGTGACACTGAAGACTGGAGTAATGGCTGATGAAAATTCAGATTTGCATCACAGAAATAAATTATATTTTAAAATATTTTAAAATAGAAAACCATTATTTAAAATTATGTTCATATTGCACTATATAACTGTTTTTCTGTATTTTTGAGCAAATAAATGCAGGCTTGATGAGCATAAGAGACTTCTTTCAAAACCATTACAAATGTTTCCAGACTTTTGACCGGTACTGTAGTCTATATACATTCACTGCTCAAGAAACATTGGTCCCTCATAATGAACCATACAATAGCAGTTATGCCAGATTTGATTAATGTGAGTGGCACAACACAATCCCAAATGTGGTTTTCCTCGACCCTTGGAATGACCCTTTCCAGCAGAACTCTGAGGCGTGCGATGGCCTGTGAATGATCCGTCCAGCACCAACACTGGAGAGCGTATCTTTGATGCTGAACCCTCGTCTGCCATGACCTCATGTCCAGGTTCAAGCAGGTCCAAGAAATTATAATAATTCTCCTCACTGTAACTGAGCATGCCCATAATACGCATAAATCCGGCCCTGCACTAGTGTCTCAGAAACTACATATTTCACCTTTAAATTCATGGTTTTATAAATCGTGGAATTATTCATTTTCAAAGCCTAAATATTCATCATAGCCCTTAAGCTAATTGAGTACAATCATTGAATGAATTTACAGCAATTGACACCCCTTCAATTCAGTGGCCTGGGCCCACCCAATAAAAAGTCGGTCATTTTCCAAAAAGATGCATGAAATATTTTAATAAGCGATAGTAATAATTTTAATAAACATCTCATCACATTACAACTTTGTTTATTTAACGTTAGTTAAAAGAATGATTAAATGCAGTTTTCCATGGTCAGTAGTTCCTCTCTCCCACACGCTTGTCAAAAGTTTCTGTTTTTCCCGCCCCGGATGTAAAGGTAAGATTTGCGCGTTTGAATCTGAAAACTATGAAGCAAATATCAATCAGTCGATGCTTTAAATGCCTCATTTGGACGGATATATATTTAGATATGTACTGCCGCATGAAACCGCACAAATCCCATAAAGCAGAGACCGTTTATGATGATGAGATCATCGTGTTTAACCAGAAGCAGCCCTTCGATCGTCTCAGAGTAATATTGCAGAAGACATGCAAAGATAAGTAGAAACATTTATAGTTAAAAGATTCTAAACTTTGATCCATATCGTTGCTGACGTGCAGAAATCTCGTAATGTCGTTTTTTTTCTTCATAAATCATTAGGTCACCCTTTACTCTGGGTTTTAAAATGTTTAACCAATAAAAAAGTTCTAAAAAGATCTCGTGACTAAACCTCATAACTCCATTGGCTCTTCAAACTGTCAGTCAAACATCTCCACACGCTTCTATCGTGAATGAAGTGTTTGGAGCGAGATGTCTGCTTTTTTTTTTTTTAAATACAATATTAGGGTAAATAATACACAACTGTTTGTTTAAATAAGTAACTTGGAACTGTGTTGAGTTTTATTTTATTTACTGTGTTTTGCTGTCCATAAATTCAAGTCAATCACGTCATTTTGAATTTTCATTTTATTAACATAATAAAGTTCAGTATTTCAGTCCGAATCAACGACTCTAGGATCCATACTAGACTATAAGTGCCTTTTATTATTAATTAATTATTAGTAAAAGTATTCAATAAATTGATTTAGATTCGATGTGCGCTCACGCGCTCTGCTCATACACGTGACTTCTGGTGTGCGTGCATATGAGCGATTCAAATGTTAGTTGCTATAGCGACGCGTGTTATGAATTCTGTCTCATATAAACACACTGGAACAAGATCGCATCTGTTGATGATTGAGAGGCGAAGCGAATTCAGAGACTTTTGCATTTCTTGAGATTGAAGCTGTTCGGAGGATTGCTGAGAGGAGACTTTTATTCTAGAAGGAGAGCGGAGGAGATTTCTGTTACAGTTTTATTTATTTCCAAAGAATTCATATTATTTCTGAGGACACTTTTATTTTATTGTTCGTTTGATTTTAGAAGGAGTTTGGAGTTTCAGTTATTTTATTTTATTTTTTTTAGCTTTTTTTTCTTTTCTTTTTTTTATTGTGAGGATTATTTCTGAGGAGAGTTGTATTTTATTCTTTTTTTATTTGTATTGTATTTAGTAAGTTATTGTTTTTATTGCAGTTTGGAAGAGGATGTCGACGTCTCACGAGGGTGAAAGAGGAGGTGAGTGCTTTAGTTTAGTTTTTACAGTTACTAAATTAATGTGAAGAAACTTGTGCGAGGGAACCCATTTGATCCCCCAATTTTCCCAGCTAAGTGATCACAAGTATTTGATTCCTTGCATGTGAAGTAAACTCTTCAATTTGAGTAACAATAGTACCAAGACACTGATGTTGAGTATTATTTATTATTAATAAAACATGCCTAACTATGTGATGTCTGAAATATTCCAGCCTCAGGCCGCTCCAGATCCAGGAGAGCTGCTTCCTCTCAGACGGCTGGTCAGGAGGTTTGGAGACCCGGTTCTGATGACCGCGATCAGGATCCGCTGCCAGACCCGACCCAGACACTGAGCCAGGAGATATCTGGATATTTAACACCTCTGCCGTCAGAGTTTTCTGTTTTTGTGTCCACAGGTCAGGATCAGTGGAGGAGGAAGCGGCAGAGCGGCAGGCAGCAGAGCCCAGATGATGGACGTCCGTCCACTCCATTTAAAAGACTTGATAAATGCTCTCACAGAGGTCAGAACAGGCTTTTATTAAACGAGTTATGGCTCAGTTAATAAAAGATTTATCTTTGAAAGTTGAAAAAAAAAAAAATTGTTGTGACCACTGACATTGATCATTGATATTATTAAAAAACAGTTTTTGATGTTTGAAATATTCCAGCCTCCGGCCGCTCCAGATCCACTCCGACAGATTCTTCACCGGACGTCATGTCTGCATCATGTCTGTCCCTCTCTGAGGACAATGTAGAGAGGCGGCGGTCATGCAGAGAGTTGTTGAGCCTCAGCAGCAGAGGCTCGTACAGCGTCGTATGGAGGTGGAGTGGAGATGGATCAGATCGCCCAAACCAACAGGGCAACCGGCGTTTGTCCAGGTCCGACAGCCTCGAGGAGTGGCTGTGCCCTCCGCTGCCGGGTCAAGTTCCTGTCGGGCCGCCAGAGACTTCAAATGGCCGAACTGCTCGGGGTGCCATGGAGGAGGCTTCACCTGTGAACAAGAGCTCAACAGGTGAGACTGAAATAAGGCCTGGCGCTGTAAAGTGTACAGATAGAGATTCTGCTGTTTCATGCATAAGACTGCTTCAAGTTTTTAACACGTTAAGGTTCGTTCACATTTACTGTTGCTCAGCAAAATGGACCTACTTTTGATTTGTAACATTACAGATATAAGAATTTAACAGTAAAATGTAAGTTATGTCATTATATCATTGTTTAATTTGAGGTCAGAGTTGTTTCTAATAGTCCTTTTCAATTGTTTTTCTTCATTTCAGAAAAACCTACAAAATGTCGGAAGAGGAAAGGATTTGGTTCTTTCTTCCGGAGGCTGTGGAAGGCTATGAAGAGTCCTTTCGGCTGCTGTTTCCACAGTAGTGCTGTGGATGTTGTGGAGCCTTTTGTCCTTCCAGCAGATCTGGAGTCAGAGCCTGATCCTGAACCGTCACCTGCTCCAGATCACTCCGCCGTCAAGACAAAAAACGGTAAATTGCCAGGCGTTATTTCTCCAATGTTATGTCGTCTTGTTTTCCACTAAACATATCTTAAGGTTTGTTTTCAGGGAATATTAATGTTAATGTCCCATATTAATATTATTTTCTCGACACAACCGGCACTGATACTTTTAAAATGAAACAAAGGATCTATCAAGCTCATATTTTTCTGTTTGCTTTCAGAGCCCTTTGAGTCTCTCTATAACGCGGGAGAGATGATTGGATCTGGAGGATTTGGCAGGGTGTTCGAGGGAACACGCAAATTTGACGCCAAAAAGGTAAATCTTACCGAACTGTACAAACGTGTTGCTCTTGCATGCATCAAAACATATTTAAAACATTTAAGAGATGGTTTAATACTTAGACCAATTATTATTTTTTTTTTTTTCTCAGGTTGCCATCAAGAGGATTCGCAAGACTGACAACAATCGTTACCTTGATATTGTAAGTTGGCCAAAACCTTTGTTTAAGTGCAGATTACTGTAGTTAATACACCTGTAGGAAGCATTAGGTGTAAATGTAACAGACAAATAAGCCCAGAAACACCAAATGACCAAAAAGACTCTGTTGAACACATCTGAAAACATCAAAGAAAAGTCCATTTAAAAATGATACGTTTTCTTCCGATTTTTACCCAGCTAACCTTCTGTCTACTGCTTTTCTCTAGCCTGGGCATCCCGAACCTCTCGTTACAGAAGTGGCGCTGCTGCTGATGATGAGGCGAGAACCCATCAGCCCCTACATCATACAACTATACGAGTGGTTTGAACATCCTCGAAAATTCACTCTGGTCATGGAGTTCCCTGAACCCTGCGAGAGCTTGCTGGACTTCATCATTCGTCATCCTCAACTGGACGAAACAACAGCGCGGGTCATCATGCCACAGGCTGTGCTGGCAGTACAACACTGCATTGAGCACGGCGTTTTTCACAATGACGTCCATGCGCAGAACTTCCTGTTGAAGAAAAACACGTTAGAGCTCAAGCTGATAGACTTTGGCTGCGGTCAGCTGTTTAGCAGCGATGGCTACGAGAGGGACCTATACCGTGGTGAGCGTTTTGGGAGTGAATGTAGTGAACTTACTGATTACTTGATGCTTTAAAAAAAGCTCAACAATGTCCAAATGTCTTTCTTACAGGAGTGCTGTATTACTGCCCACCTGAAGCCTTGACAGACCCTCGATTCCACGCCGTCCCAGCGAATGTCTGGTCTCTAGGAGTGTTGCTGTACGAGATGGTGAACGCATGTTCTCCTTTTCAGGACAGAGTGGAAATCACACGAGCCAAAGTCACATTTCAGAACTCCAGCTTATCCAAAGGTGAGTGAATAATATTGAGAACATTAAACACACACATAAAGCAAAAAGCTCTGCACAGTTAAAGGTGAAGTGTGGAACATTTTACATGACATTAATCATGTTTCAGGTGCTGTTTTCATAGATGCCAAGTCACATGGTCATGACTAACCAGCTCTTTCCTTATTAAAATGTGCACAGAATGCAGAGATCTGATTAGCCAGTGCCTGACCCGGGATCCGACTAAACGGCCGACGTTAGAGCAGATGTTACAACACCAGTGGATTAGAAATGATGTAGATTGGAGAGGTTCAGGAGATTCACTCGATCAGTGATTACAGGTGTGAGGAAGTGTAACAGACAGAGTAGATTATTATCATTTGCCTTCAATTCTGGATTGTTTCTAGTGGGATTTTCAAATTTGTCTTCATTGTAATGTTCTTCACATTAACAAACAGGAAAATAACAGAGTCAGTGATGCAAACAGAATTCAGTTCTGTTGTAAATCAGCTCTAACATCATTCGTGAGTTGACTTGTTCATTTAATCTTTGTATTGGACAGGAAATAACAGACTTGCTGTCCTCGGCGGAGGGCTCGAACTCGAGACTCGACTGAAGCCTGAAGTCCAACCCCAACCTGACAGGAACTCCGAGCCGCCGCACCAGAGACTCAGAAGAGCCTGTCCACGTCTGAGAAGAACTTGAGAGACGACAAGACTGGAGAGAATCATCAAGTCATCACAGACGCACTTGCTTTGTTTTTAAACGTCAAGACGAGTCATCTTTATTTATATACTTCTTTATGTGTGACCCAATCTGTTTATGACTGTTCATGTATATATGTATATAAAATCTCTATATGACCCCTTTGAATAAATGTTTTTAGTTGCATAAATGCTACATGGCTGCAAACTTCTGTGCATTGTAGAGCCTGTCTAAAACACAAACCTACTCTAAATGAGACTATAAATGGACAATAATAATAATAATTTGGTGCACTATCCACTATTCTTGTATTAGAAAGATTTAGGTCAATCTTGAAGCTTATAGGAATAGTTACCTAAAAACACAAAGTTCTGTCATGAAACTCTAGATGGCTGATAGGTCCTAAAATCAGTATGCTTGCAATCACATCGTTCTCTTTAGGGCACAGCTGATTGGTTCCTGCTCTATCAGTAGCCAATGAGTTCGCTTGCTCAACCTTGTAGTGCTTCGATAGCATTTGCTGTAGTTGCGGCACGCTTTGAGAAACCCTCCACCTTCCCCAGCTCCACCTGTATAGATCTGCTATGGATAATTCATGAATGCAATACTGAATGTCTGTTTATTTACTGGCAGTAGCAAGTCCTGAACTTGCTTTCCAGCAGCAATAACAGCAGCAGCAGATCTATTCCACCAAGACCAAACATATCAACATTGTCATATATCCATTACCATAACAAACACACTGAAAGTTGTTGTGACAGAAATTTTACCATCTAGAAAAAATCCATCTATTATTGTCAAACTGAACTTAAAGGTGCTCTAAGCGATCCTGGGTGGAGTAACTTCCTGTTGACGTTCGAAGTGTTGTCAAACAAAAGCGAGGCTAGCTAGACCCTCCCTCCCTCCCTCCCTCCTCCTCCTCCTCCTTCTCCTTCTCCTCCTCCCCTCCGTGCTTCCTGAAACAGTCATGAACGCGCATTTAAAATCATTCTTGTCGGTTATTGGCTGGAGCATGTTTATTAGGTTTTGTGGTCCAGGCTGCACCAGTTTGTTTTTATTGCCATTTTTGGAGCTTGTGGCGACTACAGAGACCGCGTTTTTTTTTACAGTGTGTTCAGGGGACAGGCAGCTAGCGGATAGTGAGGAGATGTTTGCTGTACGTGACAAAAAAATGTTTTGGCCTAAAAAACGTGTGACTTAGAGCACCTTTAATTCAATGTGACAATAAAATATCTAGCTTCCACCAGACCGCCTTCCGTATTCAGTGTCGGAAAAAAGTGTAGTGCCTCTCGCAGTTCAAAATGCTTACGTTACGTCCTGTGCCTTCCGTATTCGACTCACGATAAAAGCGCATCAGTTACACTTTGTTTGTAACTGAGTTGAATACGGAAGAGGTCTGGCGGAAGCTAGTTATTTTACTTTATAATGTGTTAAATACGGATATTTTCTTCCACAAACGCAACGCTTCCCTTCAGAAGGCCTTTATTGACCCCCGGAGCCGCGTGGAGTACGTTTATGATGGATGGATGGATGGATGGATGCACGTTTTTGAGTTTCAAACTGGTGGTTTCCGTGCACTGCCATTATAAAGCTTTTTAGCATCAGGATATTTATTAATATACTGCAACTCTGATTGTATTCGTCTGAAAGAAGAAAGTCGTATACTCCTAGGATGGCTATTGTACATACCATGGTGAATGCATAATTATATTTTGTTTTAGATTTTTTGTTTGTAACAGATATTACATTGCATTTGATACATTATACTTATACACACATTTATTCATATTATAACATTAAGTATATTGTACTTGCTATTAAACAATGTGTAAATATGTATATGATTTCTGAAAGGTCATGTGACACTGAATACTGGATTAATGGCTGATGAAAATTCAGATTTGCATCACAGAAATAAATTATATTTGAAAATATTTTAAAATAGAAAACCATTATTTAAAATTGTATTCATATTGCACTATATAACTGTTTTTCTGTATTTTTGAGCAAATAAATGCAGGCTTGATGAGCATAAGAGACTTCTTTCAAAACCATTACAAATATAATGTTTCCAGACTTTTGACCGGTACTGTAGTCTATATACATTCACTGCTCAAGAAACATTGGTCCCTGATAATTAACCATACAATAGCAATTATGCCAGATTTGATTAATGTGAGTGGCACAACACAATCCCAAATGTGGTTTTCCTCGACCCTTGGAATGACCCTTTGGAACTCTGAGGCGTGCGATGGCCTGTGAATGATCCGTCCAGCACCAACACTGGAGAGCGTATCATTGATGCTGAACCCTCGTCTGCCATGACCTCATCTCCAGGTTCAAGCAGGTCCAAGAAATTATAAAAATTCTCCTCATTGTAACTGAGCATGCCCATAATACGCATAAATCCGGCCCTGCACTAGTGTCTCAGAAACTACACATTTCACCTTTAAATTCATGTTTTTATAAATCCTGGAATTATTCATTTTCAAAGCCTAATTATTCATCATAGCCCTTAAGCTAATTGAGTACAATCATTTAATGAATTTACAGCAATTGACACCCCTTCAATTCAGTGGCCTGGGCCCACCCATTAAAAAGTCGGTCATTTTCCAAAAAGATGCATGAAATATTTTAATAAGCGATAATAATAATTTTAATAAACATCTCATCACACTACAACTTTATTTATTTAACGTTAGTTAAAAGAATGATTAAATGCAGTTTTCCATGGTCAGTAGTTCCTCTCTCCCACAGCTTGTCAAAATAAAAAGTTTCTGTTATTCCCGCCCCGGATGTAAAGGTATTTGCGCGTTTGAATTTGAAAACTATGAAGCAAATATCAATCAGTCGATGCTTTAAATACCTCATTTGGATGGATAACGTTATATATTTAGATATGTACTGCCGCATGAAACCGCACAAATCCCAAAAAGCAGAGATCGTTTATGATGATGAGATCATCGTGTTTAACCAGAAGCAGCCTTTCGATCGTCTCAGAGTAATATTGCAGAAGACATGCAAAGATAAGTACAAACATTTATTGTTAAAAGATTCTAAACTTTGATCCATATCGTTGCTGTCGTGCAGAAATCTCTTTTCTCCTAATGTCCATAGACAGTAAAAGAAGTAATGTCGTTTTTTTCTTCATAAATAATTAGGTCAACCTTTACTCTGGGGTTTGAAATATTTAACCAATAAAAAAGTACTAAAAGATCTCGTGACTAAACCTCGTAACTCTATTGGCTCTTCAAACTGTCAGTCAAACATCTCTACACGCTTCTAGATCGTGAATGAAGTGTTTGGAGGGAGATCTCTGCTATTTTTTTTTTTTTTAATACAATATTAGGGTAAATAATACACAACTGTTTGTTTAAATAAGTAACTTGTAACTGTGTTGAGTTTTATTTTATTTACTGTGTTTTGCTGTCCATAAAGTCAAGTCAATCACGTCATTTTGAGTTTTCATTTTATTAACATAATAAAGTTCAGTATTTCAGTCCGAATCAACGACTCTAGGATCCATATTGGACTATAAGTGCCTTTTATTATTAATTAATTATTAGTAAAAGTATTCAATAAATTGATTATTGTTTAGATTCGATGTGCGCTCACACACGTGACTTCAGGTGTGCGTGCATATGAGAGATTCAAATGTTAGTTGCTATAGCGACGCCGACGCATGTTATGAATTCTGTCTCATATAAACACACTGGAACCAGATCCCATCTGTTGATGATTGAGAGGCGAAGCGAATTCAGAGATTTTTGCATTTCTTGAGATTGAAGCTGTTCGGAGGATTGCTGAGAAGACTTTTATTCTAGAAGGATAGCGGAGGAGATTTCTGTTACACAGTTTTATTTATTTCCAAAGAATTCATATTATTTCTGAGGACACTTTTAATTTATTGTTCTTTTCATTTTAGAAGGAGTTTGGAGTTTCAGTTATTTTATTGTTTTGTTTTTTAGCTTTTTATTTCTTTCTTTTCTTTCTTTTTTTTTGAGGATTATTTCTGAGGAGAGTTGTATTTTATTCTTTTTTATTTGTATTGTATTTAGTAAGTTATTGTTTTTATTGCAGTTTTGAAGAGGATGTCGATGTCTCACGGGGGTGAAAGAGGAGGTGAGTGCTTTAGTTTATCGTTTGTTCATGGTGTGTTATGGTATGATGTTGTACAGTTACTAAATTAATGTGAAGAAACTTGTGCGAGGGAACCCATTTGATCCCCCGATTTTCCCAGCTAAGTGATCACAAGTAACTTGATTCCTTGCATGTGAAGTAAACTCTTCAATTTGAGTAACCATAGTACCAAGACACTGATGTTGATTATTGATTATTAATAAAACATGTTTAACTATGTGATGTCTGAAATATTCCAGCCTCAGGCCGCTCCAGATCCAGGAGAGCTGCTTCCTCTCAGACGGCTGGTCAGGAGGTTTGGAGACCCGGTTCTGATGACCGCGATCAGGATCTGCTGCCAGACCCGACCCAGACACTGAGCCAGGAGATATCTGGATATTTAACACCTCTGCCGTCAGAGTTTTCTGTTTTTGTGTCCACAGGTCAGGATCAGTGGAGGAGGAAGCAGCAGAGCGGCAGCCAGCAGAGCCCAGATGATGGACGTCCATCCCCTCCATTTAAAAGACTTGATAAACGCTCTGACAGAGGTCAGAACAGGCTTTTGTTAAAGGAGTTATGGCTCAGTTAATAAATTATTTATCTTTGAAAGTAAAAAAAAAAAAAAAAAAAATTGTATTGACCACTGACGTTGATCATTGATATTATTAAAAAACAGTTTTTGATGTTTGAAATCTTCCAGCCTCCGGCCGCTCCAGATCCACTCAGACAGATTCTTCACCGGACGTCATGTCTGCATCATGTCTGTCCCTCTCTGAGGACAATGTAGAGAGGCGGTCATGCAGAGAGTTGTTGAGCCTCAGCAGCAGAGGCTCGTACAGCGTCATATGGAGGTGGAGTGGTGATGGATCAGATCGCCCAAACCAACAGGGCAACCGCCGTTTGTCCAGGTCCGACAGCCTCGAGGAGTGGATGTGCCCTCCGCTGCCGGGTCAAGTTCCTGTCGGCCCATCAGAGACTTTAAATGGCCGAACTGCTCAGGGTGCCATGAAGGAGGCTTCACCTGTGAACAAGAGCTCAACAGGTGAGACTGAAATAAGGCCTGGCGGTGTAAAGTGTACAGATAGAGATTCTGCTATTTCATGCATAAGACTGCTTCAAGTTTTTAACACGTTAATGTTCGGTCACATTTACTGTTGCTCAGCAAAATTGACCTACTTTTGATTTGTAACATTACAGATATAAGAATTTAACAGTAAAATGTAAGGTATGTCATTATATCATTGTTTAATTTGAGGTCAGACATGTTTCTAATTGTTTTTCTTCATTTCAGAAAAACCTACAAAATGTCGGAAGAGGAAAGGATTTGGTTCTTTCTTCCGGAGGCTGTGGAAGGCTATGAAGAGTCCTTTTGGCTGCTGTTTCCACAGTAGTGCTGTGGATGTTGTGGAGCCTTTTGTCCTTCCAGCAGATCTGGAGTCAGAGCCTGATCCTGAACCGTCACCTGCTCCAGATCATTCCGCCGTCAAGACAAATAACGGTAAATCGCCAGGCGTTATTTCTCCAATGTTATGTCGTCTTGTTTTCCACTAAAAATATCTTAAGGTTTGTTTTCAGGGAATATTAATGTTACTTTCTCATATTAATATTATTTTCTCGACACAACCAGCGCTGATACTTTTAAAATGAAACAAAGGATCTATCAAGCTCATATTTTTCTGTTTGTTTTCAGAGCCCTTTGAGTCTCTCTATAACGCGGGAGAGATGATTGGATCTGGAGGATTTGGCAGGGTGTTCGAGGGAACACGCCAATTTGACGCCAAAAAGGTAAATCTTACCGAACCGTAGAAACGTGTTGCTCTTGCATGCATCAAAACATATTTAAAACATTTAATAGATGGTTTAATACTTGGATCAAGGTCTGTGCTTGAATACTTTTAGTGTTATTGATTTTTTCTTTCAGGTTGCCATCAAGCGGATTCGCAAGACTGACAACAATCGTTACCTTGATATTGTAAGTTGGCCAAAACCTTTGTTTAAGTGCAGATTACTGTAGTTAATACACCTGTAGGAAGCATTAGGTGTAAATGGAACAGACAAATAAGCCCAGAAACACCAAATGACCAGAAAGACTCTGTTGAACACATCTGAAAAGATCAAAGAAAAGGACATTTAAAAATTATACGTTTTCTTCAGATATTTGCCCAGCTAACCTTCTGTCTACTACTTTTCTCTAGCCTGGGCATCCCAAACCTCTCGTTACAGAAGTGGCGCTGCTGCTGATGATGAGGCAAGAACCCATCAGCCCCTACATCATACAACTATACGAGTGGTTTGAACATCCTCGAAAATTCACTCTGGTCATGGAGTTCCCTGAACCCTGCGAGAGCTTGCTGGACTTCATCATTCATCATCCTCAACTGGACGAAACAACAGCGCGGGTCATCATGCCACAGGCTGTGCTGGCAGTACAACACTGCATTGAGCACGGTGTTTTTCATAATGACGTCCATGCGCAGAACTTCCTGTTGAAGAAAAACACGTTAGAGCTCAAGCTGATAGACTTTGGCTGCGGTCAGCTGTTTAGCAGCGATGGATACGAGAGGGACACATACCGTGGTGAGCGTTTTGGAAGTGAATGTAGTGAACTTACTGATTACTTGATGCTTTAAAAAAAAGCTCAACAATGTCCAAATGTCTTTCTTCCAGGAGTGCTGGATTACTGCCCACCTGAAGCCTTGACAGACCCTCGATTCCACGCCGTCCCAGCGAATGTCTGGTCTCTAGGAGTGTTGCTGTATGAGATGGTGAACGCATGTCCTCCTTTTCAGGACAGAGTGGAAATCACACGAGCCAAAGTCACATTCCAGAACTCCAGCTTATCCAAAGGTGAGTAAATAATATTGAGAACATTAAACACACACATAAAGCAAAAAGCTCTGCACAGTTAAAGGTGAAGTATGGAACATTTTACATTACCTTAATCATGTTTCAGGTGCTGTTTTCATAGATGCCAAGTCACATGGTCATGACTAACCAGCTCTCTCCTTATTAAAATGTGCACAGAATGCAGAGATCTGATTAGCCAGTGCCTGACCCGGGATCCAACTAAACGGCCGACGTTAGAGCAGATGTTACAACACAAATGGATTAGAAATGATGTAGATTGGAGAAGTTCAGGAGATTCTCTGGATCAGTGATTACAGGTGCGAGGAACTGTAACAGACAGAGTAGATTATCATCATTTGCCTTCAATTCTGGATTGTTTCTAGTGAGATTTTCAAATTTGTCTTCATTGTAATGCTCTTCACATTAATAAACAGGGAAATAACAGAATCAGTGATGCAAACAGAATTCAGTTCTGTTGTAAATCAGTTCTAAAACATTCATGAGTTGACTTGCTCATTTAATCTTTGTATTGGATAGGAAATAACAGACTTGCTGTCCTCGGTGGAGGGTTCGAACTCGAGACTCGACTGAAGCCTGAAGTCCAACCCCAACCTGACAGGAACTCAGAGCCGCCGCACCAGAGACTCAGAGCCTGTCCACGTCTGAGAAGAACTTGAGAGACGACAAGACTGGAGAGAATCATCAAGTCATCACAGACGCGCTTGCTTTGTTTTTAAACGTCAAGACGAGTCATCTTTATTTATATAGTTCTTTATGTGTGACCCAATCTGTTTATGACTGTTTATGTATATATGTATATAAAATCTCTATATGACCCCTTTGAATAAATGTTTTTAGTTGCATAAATGCTACATGGTTGCAAACTTCAATGCATTGAAGCCTGTCTAAAACATTACCATACACTAAATGAGACTATAAATGGACAATAATAATAATCATTTGGTGCACTATCCACTATTCTTGTATTAGAAAGATTTAGGTCAATCTTGAAGCTTATAGGAATAGTTACCTAAAAACACAAGGTTCTGTCATGAAACTCTAGATGGCTGATAGGTCCTGAACTCAGTCTTCTTGTAATCACATCAGCTGATTGGTTCCTGCTCTATCAGTAGCCAGTGAGTTTGCTTGCTCAACCTTCTAGTACTTTGATAGCATTTGCTGTAGTTGCAGCGCGCTTTCAGAAACCCTCCACCTTCCCAAGCTCCAACTGAATAGATCTGCTATGGGTAATTCATGAATGCAATACTGAATGTCTGTTTATTTATGAATATAAACTTGCTTTCCAGCAGCAATAACAGCAGCAGATCTATTCCACCAAGACCGAACATATCAACATTGTCATATATCCATTACCATGACAAACACACTGAAAGTTGTCATGACAGAAATTTTATCATCTAGAAAAAATCCATCTATTATTGTCAAACTAAACTTAATTCAGTGTGACAATAAAATATCTAGCTTCCACCAGACCGCATTCCGTATTCGATGTCGGAAAAAAGTGTAGTGCCTCTTGCAGTTCAAAATGATTACGTTACATCCTATGCCTTCCATATTCAACTAACGATAAAAGCGCATCAGTTACACTTTGTTTGTAAGTTGAATATGGAAGAGGTCTGGCGGAAGCTAGTTATTTTACTTTATAATGTGTTAAATATGGGTATTTTCTTCCACAAACGCAACGCTTCCCTTCAGAAGGCCTTTATTGACCCCCCCGGAGCCGTGTGGAGAACGTTTATGATGGATGGATGGATGGATGGATGCATGTTTTTGAGTTTCAAACTGGTGGTTTCCGTGCACTGCCATTATAAAGCTTTTTAGAGATATTTATTAATATACTGCAACTCTGATTGTATTCGTCTGAAAGAAAGTCATATACTGGATGGCTATTGTACATACCATGGTGAATGCATAATTATATTTTGTTTTAGATTTTTTTATTAATTTTTTTTTACAGATATTACATTGCATTTGATACATTATACACACATTTATTCATATTATAACATTAAGTATATTGTACTTGCTATTATACAGTGTTTCTGAAGGATCATGTGACACTGAAGACTGGAGTAATGGCTGACGAAAATTCAGATTTGCATCACAGAAATAAATTATATTTGAAAATATTTTAAAATAGAAAACCATTATTTAAAATTGTATTCATATTGCACAATATAACTGTTTTTCTGTATTTTTGAGCAAATAAATGCAGGCTTGATGAGCATAAGAGACTTCTTTCAAAACCATTACAAATATAATGTTTCCAGACTTTTGACCGGTACTGTAGTCTATATACATTCACTGCTCAAGAAACATTGGTCCCTGATAATTAACCATACAATAGCAATTATGCCAGATTTGATTAATGTGAGTGGCACAACACAATCCCAAATGTGGTTTTCCTCGACCCTTGGAATGACCCTTTGGAACTCTGAGGCGTGCGATGGCCTGTGAATGATCCGTCCAGCACCAACACTGGAGAGCGTATCATTGATGCTGAACCCTCGTCTGCCATGACCTCATCTCCAGGTTCAAGCAGGTCCAAGAAATTATAAAAATTCTCCTCATTGTAACTGAGCATGCCCATAATACGCATAAATCCGGCCCTGCACTAGTGTCTCAGAAACTACACATTTCACCTTTAAATTCATGTTTTTATAAATCCTGGAATTATTCATTTTCAAAGCCTAATTATTCATCATAGCCCTTAAGCTAATTGAGTACAATCATTTAATGAATTTACAGCAATTGACACCCCTTCAATTCAGTGGCCTGGGCCCACCCATTAAAAAGTCGGTCATTTTCCAAAAAGATGCATGAAATATTTTAATAAGCGATAATAATAATTTTAATAAACATCTCATCACACTACAACTTTATTTATTTAACGTTAGTTAAAAGAATGATTAAATGCAGTTTTCCATGGTCAGTAGTTCCTCTCTCCCACACGCTTGTCAAAATAAAAAGTTTCTGTTATTCCCGCCCCGGATGTAAAGGTATTTGCGCGTTTGAATTTGAAAACTATGAAGCAAATATCAATCAGTCGATGCTTTAAATACCTCATTTGGATGGATAACGTTATATATTTAGATATGTACTGCCGCATGAAACCGCACAAATCCCAAAAAGCAGAGATCGTTTATGATGATGAGATCATCGTGTTTAACCAGAAACCTTTCGATCGTCTCAGAGTAATATTGCAGAAGACATGCAAAGATAAGTACAAACATTTATTGTTAAAAGATTCTAAACTTTGATCCATATCGTTGCTGTCGTGCAGAAATCTCTTTTCTCCTAATGTCCATAGACAGTAAAAGAAGTAATGTCGTTTTTTTCTTCATAAATAATTAGGTCAACCTTTACTCTGGGGTTTGAAATATTTAACCAATAAAAAAGTACTAAAAGATCTCGTGACTAAACCTCGTAACTCCATTGGCTCTTCAAACTGTCAGTCAAACATCTCTACACGCTTCTAGATCGTGAATGAAGTGTTTGGAGGGAGATCTCTGCTATTTTTTTTTTTGTTTAATACAATATTAGGGTAAATAATACACAACTGTTTGTTTAAATAAGTAACTTGTAACTGTGTTGAGTTTTATTTTATTTACTGTGTTTTGCTGTCCATAAAGTCAAGTCAATCACGTCATTTTGAGTTTTCATTTTATTAACATAATAAAGTTCAGTATTTCAGTCCGAATCAACGACTCTAGGATCCATATTAGACTATAAGTGCCTTTTATTATTAATTAATTATTAGTAAAAGTATTCAATAAATTGATTATTGTTTAGATTCGATGTGCTCTCACGCGCTCACACACGTGACTTCAGGTGTGCGTGCATATGAGAGATTCAAATGTTAGTTGCTATAGCGACGCCGACGCATGTTATGAATTCTGTCTCATATAAACACACTGGAACCAGATCGCATCTGTTGATGATTGAGAGGCGAAGCGAATTCAGAGACTTTTGCATTTCTTGAGATTGAAGCTGTTCGGAGGATTGCTGAGAAGACTTTTATTCTAGAAGGATAGCGGAGGAGATTTCTGTTACACAGTTTTATTTATTTCCAAAGAATTCATATTATTTCTGAGGACACTTTTAATTTATTGTTCTTTTCATTTTAGAAGGAGTTTGGAGTTTCAGTTATTTTATTGTTTTGTTTTTTAGCTTTTCTTTTCTTTCTTTCTTTTTTTTGAGGATTATTTCTGAGGAGAGTTGTATTTTATTCTTTTTTATTTGTATTGTATTTAGTAAGTTATTGTTTTTATTGCAGTTTTGAAGAGGATGTCGATGTCTCACGGGGGTGAAAGAGGAGGTGAGTGCTTTAGTTTATCATTTGTTCATGGTGTGTTATGGTATGATGTTGTACAGTTACTAAATTAATGTGAAGAAACTTGTGCGAGGGAACCCATTTGATCCCCCGATTTTCCCAGCTAAGTGATCACAAGTAACTTGATTCCTTGCATGTGAAGTAAACTCTTCAATTTGAGTAACCATAGTACCAAGACACTGATGTTGATTATTGATTATTAATAAAACATGTTTAACTATGTGATGTCTGAAATATTCCAGCCTCAGGCCGCTCCAGATCCAGGAGAGCTGCTTCCTCTCAGACGGCTGGTCAGGAGGTTTGGAGACCCGGTTCTGATGACCGCGATCAGGATCCGCTGCCAGACCCGACCCAGACACTGAGCCAGGAGATATCTGGATATTTAACACCTCTGCCGTCAGAGTTTTCTGTTTTTGTGTCCACAGGTCAGGATCAGTGGAGGAAGAAGCAGCAGAGCGGCAGCCAGCAGAGACCAGATGATGGACGTCCATCCACTCCATTTAAAAGACTTGATAAATGCTCTGACAGAGGTCAGAACAGGCTTTTGTTAAAGGAGTTATGGCTCAGTTAATAAATTATTTATCTTTGAAAGTTAAAAAAAAAAATAAAAAATTGTATTGACCACTGACATTGATCATTGATATTATTAAAAAACAGTTTTTGATGTTTGAAATCTTCCAGCCTCCGGCCGCTCCAGATCCACTCAGACAGATTCTTCACCGGACGTCATGTCTGCATCATGTCTGTCCCTCTCTGAGGACAATGTAGAGAGGCGGTCATGCAGAGAGTTGTTGAGCCTCAGCAGCAGAGGCTCGTACAGCGTCATATGGAGGTGGAGTGGTGATGGATCAGATCGCCCAAACCAACAGGGCAACCGCCGTTTGTCCAGGTCCGACAGCCTCGAGGAGTGGATGTGCCCTCCGCTGCCGGGTCAAGTTCCTGTCGGCCCATCAGAGACTTCAAATGGCCGAACTGCTCAGGGTGCCATGAAGGAGGCTTCACCTGTGAACAAGAGCTCAACAGGTGAGACTGAAATAAGGCCTGGCGGTGTAAAGTGTACAGATAGAGATTCTGCTATTTCATGCATAAGACTGCTTCAAGTTTTTAACACGTTAATGTTCGGTCACATTTACTGTTGCTCAGCAAAATTGACCTACTTTTGATTTGTAACATTACAGATATAAGAATTTAACAGTAAAATGTAAGGTATGTCATTATATCATTGTTTAATTTGAGGTCAGACATGTTTCTAATTGTTTTTCTTCATTTCAGAAAAACCTACAAAATGTCGGAAGAGGAAAGGATTTGGTTCTTTCTTCCGGAGGCTGTGGAAGGCTATGAAGAGTCCTTTTGGCTGCTGTTTCCACAGTAGTGCTGTGGATGTTGTGGAGCCTTTTGTCCTTCCAGCAGATCTGGAGTCAGAGCCTGATCCTGAACCGTCACCTGCTCCAGATCACTCCGCCGTCAAGACAAATAACGGTAAATCGCCAGGCGTTATTTCTCCAATGTTATGTCGTCTTGTTTTCCACTAAAAATATCTTAAGGTTTGTTTTCAGGGAATATTAATGTTACTTTCTCATATTAATATTATTTTCTCGACACAACCAGCGCTGATACTTTTAAAATGAAACAAAGGATCTATCAAGCTCATATTTTTCTGTTTGTTTTCAGAGCCCTTTGAGTCTCTCTATAACGCGGGAGAGATGATTGGATCTGGAGGATTTGGCAGGGTGTTCGAGGGAACACGCAAATTTGACGCCAAAAAGGTAAATCTTACCGAACCGTAGAAACGTGTTGCTCTTGCATGCATCAAAACATATTTAAAACATTTAATAGATGGTTTAATACTTGGATCAAGGTCTGTGCTTGAATACTTTTAGTGTTATTGATTTTTTCTTTCAGGTTGCCATCAAGCGGATTCGCAAGACTGACAACAATCGTTACCTTGATATTGTAAGTTGGCCAAAACCTTTGTTTAAGTGCAGATTACTGTAGTTAATACACCTGTAGGAAGCATTAGGTGTAAATGGAACAGACAAATAAGCCCAGAAACACCAAATGACCAGAAAGACTCTGTTGAACACATCTGAAAAGATCAAAGAAAAGGACATTTAAAAATTATACGTTTTCTTCAGATATTTGCCCAGCTAACCTTCTGTCTACTACTTTTCTCTAGCCTGGGCATCCCAAACCTCTCGTTACAGAAGTGGCGCTGCTGCTGATGATGAGGCAAGAACCCATCAGCCCCTACATCATACAACTATACGAGTGGTTTGAACATCCTCGAAAATTCACTCTGGTCATGGAGTTCCCTGAACCCTGCGAGAGCTTGCTGGACTTCATCATTCATCATCCTCAACTGGACGAAACAACAGCGCGGGTCATCATGCCACAGGCTGTGCTGGCAGTACAACACTGCATTGAGCACGGTGTTTTTCATAATGACGTCCATGCGCAGAACTTCCTGTTGAAGAAAAACACGTTAGAGCTCAAGCTGATAGACTTTGGCTGCGGTCAGCTGTTTAGCAGCGATGGATACGAGAGGGACACATACCGTGGTGAGCGTTTTGGAAGTGAATGTAGTGAACTTACTGATTACTTGATGCTTTAAAAAAAAGCTCAACAATGTCCAAATGTCTTTCTTCCAGGAGTGCTGGATTACTGCCCACCTGAAGCCTTGACAGACCCTCGATTCCACGCCGTCCCAGCGAATGTCTGGTCTCTAGGAGTGTTGCTGTATGAGATGGTGAACGCATGTCCTCCTTTTCAGGACAGAGTGGAAATCACACGAGCCAAAGTCACATTCCAGAACTCCAGCTTATCCAAAGGTGAGTAAATAATATTGAGAACATTAAACACACACATAAAGCAAAAAGCTCTGCACAGTTAAAGGTGAAGTATGGAACATTTTACATTACCTTAATCATGTTTCAGGTGCTGTTTTCATAGATGCCAAGTCACATGGTCATGACTAACCAGCTCTCTCCTTATTAAAATGTGCACAGAATGCAGAGATCTGATTAGCCAGTGCCTGACCCGGGATCCAACTAAACGGCCGACGTTAGAGCAGATGTTACAACACAAATGGATTAGAAATGATGTAGATTGGAGAAGTTCAGGAGATTCTCTGGATCAGTGATTACAGGTGCGAGGAACTGTAACAGACAGAGTAGATTATCATCATTTGCCTTCAATTCTGGATTGTTTCTAGTGAGATTTTCAAATTTGTCTTCATTGTAATGCTCTTCACATTAATAAACAGGGAAATAACAGAATCAGTGATGCAAACAGAATTCAGTTCTGTTGTAAATCAGTTCTAAAACATTCATGAGTTGACTTGCTCATTTAATCTTTGTATTGGATAGGAAATAACAGACTTGCTGTCCTCGGTAGAGGGTTCGAACTCGAGACTCGACTGAAGCCTGAAGTCCAACCCCAACCTGACAGGAACTCAGAGCCGCCGCACCAGAGACTCAGAGCCTGTCCACGTCTGAGAAGAACTTGAGAGACGACAAGACTGGAGAGAATCATCAAGTCATCACAGACGCGCTTGCTTTGTTTTTAAACGTCAAGACGAGTCATCTTTATTTATATAGTTCTTTATGTGTGACCCAATCTGTTTATGACTGTTTATGTATATATGTATATAAAATCTCTATATGACCCCTTTGAATAAATGTTTTTAGTTGCATAAATGCTACATGGTTGCAAACTTCAATGCATTGAAGCCTGTCTAAAACATTACCATACACTAAATGAGACTATAAATGGACAATAATAATAATCATTTGGTGCACTATCCACTATTCTTGTATTAGAAAGATTTAGGTCAATCTTGAAGCTTATAGGAATAGTTACCTAAAAACACAAGGTTCTGTCATGAAACTCTAGATGGCTGATAGGTCCTGAACTCAGTCTTCTTGTAATCACATCAGCTGATTGGTTCCTGCTCTATCAGTAGCCAGTGAGTTTGCTTGCTCAACCTTCTAGTACTTTGATAGCATTTGCTGTAGTTGCAGCGCGCTTTCAGAAACCCTCCACCTTCCCAAGCTCCAACTGAATAGATCTGCTATGGGTAATTCATGAATGCAATACTGAATGTCTGTTTATTTATGAATATAAACTTGCTTTCCAGCAGCAATAACAGCAGCAGATCTATTCCACCAAGACCGAACATATCAACATTGTCATATATCCATTACCATGACAAACACACTGAAAGTTGTCATGACAGAAATTTTATCATCTAGAAAAATCCATCTATTATTGTCAAACTAAACTTAATTCAGTGTGACAATAAAATATCTAGCTTCCACCAGACCGCCTTCCGTATTCGATGTCGGAAAAAAGTGTAGTGCCTCTTGCAGTTCAAAATGATTACGTTACATCCTATGCCTTCCATATTCAACTAACGATAAAAGCGCATCAGTTACACTTTGTTTGTAAGTTGAATATGGAAGAGGTCTGGCGGAAGCTAGTTATTTTACTTTATAATGTGTTAAATATGGGTATTTTCTTCCACAAACGCAACGCTTCCCTTCAGAAGGCCTTTATTGACCCCCCCGGAGCCGTGTGGAGAACGGGGGGATGGATGGATGGATGGATGGATGCATGTTTTTGAGTTTCAAACTGGTGGTTTCCGTGCACTGCCATTATAAAGCTTTTTAGAGATATTTATTAATATACTGCAACTCTGATTGTATTCGTCTGAAAGAAAGTCATATACTGGATGGCTATTGTACATACCATGGTGAATGCATAATTATATTTTGTTTTAGATTTTTTTATTAATTTTTTTTTACAGATATTACATTGCATTTGATACATTATACACACATTTATTCATATTATAACATTAAGTATATTGTACTTGCTATTATACAGTGTTTCTGAAGGATCATGTGACACTGAAGACTGGAGTAATGGCTGACGAAAATTCAGATTTGCATCACAGAAATAAATTATATTTGAAAATATTTTAAAATAGAAAACCATTATTTAAAATTGTATTCATATTGCACAATATAACTGTTTTTCTGTATTTTTGAGCAAATAAATGCAGGCTTGATGAGCATAAGAGACTTCTTTCAAAACCATTACAAATATAATGTTTCCAGACTTTTGACCGGTACTGTAGTCTATATACATTCACTGCTCAAGAAACATTGGTCCCTGATAATTAACCATACAATAGCAATTATGCCAGATTTGATTAATGTGAGTGGCACAACACAATCCCAAATGTGGTTTTCCTCGACCCTTGGAATGACCCTTTGGAACTCTGAGGCGTGCGATGGCCTGTGAATGGTCCGTCCAGCACCAACACTGGAGAGCGTATCATTGATGCTGAACCCTCGTCTGCCATGACCTCATCTCCAGGTTCAAGCAGGTCCAAGAAATTATAAAAATTCTCCTCATTGTAACTGAGCATGCCCATAATACGCATAAATCCGGCCCTGCACTAGTGTCTCAGAAACTACACATTTCACCTTTAAATTCATGTTTTTATAAATCCTGGAATTATTCATTTTCAAAGCCTAATTATTCATCATAGCCCTTAAGCTAATTGAGTACAATCATTTAATGAATTTACAGCAATTGACACCCCTTCAATTCAGTGGCCTGGGCCCACCCATTAAAAAGTCGGTCATTTTCCAAAAAGATGCATGAAATATTTTAATAAGCGATAATAATAATTTTAATAAACATCTCATCACACTACAACTTTATTTATTTAACGTTAGTTAAAAGAATGATTAAATGCAGTTTTCCATGGTCAGTAGTTCCTCTCTCCCACACGCTTGTCAAAATAAAAAGTTTCTGTTATTCCCGCCCCGGATGTAAAGGTATTTGCGCGTTTGAATTTGAAAACTATGAAGCAAATATCAATCAGTCGATGCTTTAAATACCTCATTTGGATGGATAACGTTATATATTTAGATATGTACTGCCGCATGAAACCGCACAAATCCCAAAAAGCAGAGATCGTTTATGATGATGAGAGCATCGTGTTTAACCAGAAACCTTTCGATCGTCTCAGAGTAATATTGCAGAAGACATGCAAAGATAAGTACAAACATTTATTGTTAAAAGATTCTAAACTTTGATCCATATCGTTGCTGTCGTGCAGAAATCTCTTTTCTCCTAATGTCCATAGACAGTAAAAGAAGTAATGTCGTTTTTTTCTTCATAAATAATTAGGTCAACCTTTACTCTGGGGTTTGAAATATTTAACCAATAAAAAAGTACTAAAAGATCTCGTGACTAAACCTCGTAACTCCATTGGCTCTTCAAACTGTCAGTCAAACATCTCTACACGCTTCTAGATCGTGAATGAAGTGTTTGGAGGGAGATCTCTGCTATTTTTTTTTTTTGTTTAATACAATATTAGGGTAAATAATACACAACTGTTTGTTTAAATAAGTAACTTGTAACTGTGTTGAGTTTTATTTTATTTACTGTGTTTTGCTGTCCATAAAGTCAAGTCAATCACGTCATTTTGAGTTTTCATTTTATTAACATAATAAAGTTCAGTATTTCAGTCCGAATCAACGACTCTAGGATCCATATTAGACTATAAGTGCCTTTTATTATTAATTAATTATTAGTAAAAGTATTCAATAAATTGATTATTGTTTAGATTCGATGTGCTCTCACGCGCTCACACACGTGACTTCAGGTGTGCGTGCATATGAGAGATTCAAATGTTAGTTGCTATAGCGACGCCGACGCATGTTATGAA
This sequence comes from Chanodichthys erythropterus, assembly GCF_024489055.1. Classification (NCBI taxonomy): domain Eukaryota; kingdom Metazoa; phylum Chordata; class Actinopteri; order Cypriniformes; family Xenocyprididae; genus Chanodichthys; species Chanodichthys erythropterus. Next base: position 44,649,417 of record NC_090234.1, on the reverse strand, counting down.
TTCTGTCTCATATAAACACACTGGAACCAGATCGCATCTGTTGATGATTGAGAGGCGAAGCGAATTCAGAGACTTTTGCATTTCTTGAGATTGAAGCTGTTCGGAGGATTGCTGAGAAGACTTTTATTCTAGAAGGATAGCGGAGGAGATTTCTGTTACACAGTTTTATTTATTTCCAAAGAATTCATATTATTTCTGAGGACACTTTTAATTTATTGTTCTTTTCATTTTAGAAGGAGTTTGGAGTTTCAGTTATTTTATTGTTTTGTTTTTTAGCTTTTCTTTTCTTTCTTTCTTTTTTTTGAGGATTATTTCTGAGGAGAGTTGTATTTTATTCTTTTTTATTTGTATTGTATTTAGTAAGTTATTGTTTTTATTGCAGTTTTGAAGAGGATGTCGATGTCTCACGGGGGTGAAAGAGGAGGTGAGTGCTTTAGTTTATCATTTGTTCATGGTGTGTTATGGTATGATGTTGTACAGTTACTAAATTAATGTGAAGAAACTTGTGCGAGGGAACCCATTTGATCCCCCGATTTTCCCAGCTAAGTGATCACAAGTAACTTGATTCCTTGCATGTGAAGTAAACTCTTCAATTTGAGTAACCATAGTACCAAGACACTGATGTTGATTATTGATTATTAATAAAACATGTTTAACTATGTGATGTCTGAAATATTCCAGCCTCAGGCCGCTCCAGATCCAGGAGAGCTGCTTCCTCTCAGACGGCTGGTCAGGAGGTTTGGAGACCCGGTTCTGATGACCGCGATCAGGATCCGCTGCCAGACCCGACCCAGACACTGAGCCAGGAGATATCTGGATATTTAACACCTCTGCCGTCAGAGTTTTCTGTTTTTGTGTCCACAGGTCAGGATCAGTGGAGGAAGAAGCAGCAGAGCGGCAGCCAGCAGAGACCAGATGATGGACGTCCATCCACTCCATTTAAAAGACTTGATAAATGCTCTGACAGAGGTCAGAACAGGCTTTTGTTAAAGGAGTTATGGCTCAGTTAATAAATTATTTATCTTTGAAAGTTAAAAAAAAAAATAAAAAATTGTATTGACCACTGACATTGATCATTGATATTATTAAAAAACAGTTTTTGATGTTTGAAATCTTCCAGCCTCCGGCCGCTCCAGATCCACTCAGACAGATTCTTCACCGGACGTCATGTCTGCATCATGTCTGTCCCTCTCTGAGGACAATGTAGAGAGGCGGTCATGCAGAGAGTTGTTGAGCCTCAGCAGCAGAGGCTCGTACAGCGTCATATGGAGGTGGAGTGGTGATGGATCAGATCGCCCAAACCAACAGGGCAACCGCCGTTTGTCCAGGTCCGACAGCCTCGAGGAGTGGATGTGCCCTCCGCTGCCGGGTCAAGTTCCTGTCGGCCCATCAGAGACTTCAAATGGCCGAACTGCTCAGGGTGCCATGAAGGAGGCTTCACCTGTGAACAAGAGCTCAACAGGTGAGACTGAAATAAGGCCTGGCGGTGTAAAGTGTACAGATAGAGATTCTGCTATTTCATGCATAAGACTGCTTCAAGTTTTTAACACGTTAATGTTCGGTCACATTTACTGTTGCTCAGCAAAATTGACCTACTTTTGATTTGTAACATTACAGATATAAGAATTTAACAGTAAAATGTAAGGTATGTCATTATATCATTGTTTAATTTGAGGTCAGACATGTTTCTAATTGTTTTTCTTCATTTCAGAAAAACCTACAAAATGTCGGAAGAGGAAAGGATTTGGTTCTTTCTTCCGGAGGCTGTGGAAGGCTATGAAGAGTCCTTTTGGCTGCTGTTTCCACAGTAGTGCTGTGGATGTTGTGGAGCCTTTTGTCCTTCCAGCAGATCTGGAGACAGAGCCTGATCCTGAACCGTCACCTGCTCCAGATCACTCCGCCGTCAAGACAAATAACGGTAAATCGCCAGGCGTTATTTCTCCAATGTTATGTCGTCTTGTTTTCCACTAAAAATATCTTAAGGTTTGTTTTCAGGGAATATTAATGTTACTTTCTCATATTAATATTATTTTCTCGACACAACCAGCGCTGATACTTTTAAAATGAAACAAAGGATCTATCAAGCTCATATTTTTCTGTTTGTTTTCAGAGCCCTTTGAGTCTCTCTATAACGCGGGAGAGATGATTGGATCTGGAGGATTTGGCAGGGTGTTCGAGGGAACACGCAAATTTGACGCCAAAAAGGTAAATCTTACCGAACCGTAGAAACGTGTTGCTCTTGCATGCATCAAAACATATTTAAAACATTTAATAGATGGTTTAATACTTGGATCAAGGTCTGTGCTTGAATACTTTTAGTGTTATTGATTTTTTCTTTCAGGTTGCCATCAAGCGGATTCGCAAGACTGACAACAATCGTTACCTTGATATTGTAAGTTGGCCAAAACCTTTGTTTAAGTGCAGATTACTGTAGTTAATACACCTGTAGGAAGCATTAGGTGTAAATGGAACAGACAAATAAGCCCAGAAACACCAAATGACCAGAAAGACTCTGTTGAACACATCTGAAAAGATCAAAGAAAAGGACATTTAAAAATTATACGTTTTCTTCAGATATTTGCCCAGCTAACCTTCTGTCTACTACTTTTCTCTAGCCTGGGCATCCCAAACCTCTCGTTACAGAAGTGGCGCTGCTGCTGATGATGAGGCAAGAACCCATCAGCCCCTACATCATACAACTATACGAGTGGTTTGAACATCCTCGAAAATTCACTCTGGTCATGGAGTTCCCTGAACCCTGCGAGAGCTTGCTGGACTTCATCATTCATCATCCTCAACTGGACGAAACAACAGCGCGGGTCATCATGCCACAGGCTGTGCTGGCAGTACAACACTGCATTGAGCACGGTGTTTTTCATAATGACGTCCATGCGCAGAACTTCCTGTTGAAGAAAAACACGTTAGAGCTCAAGCTGATAGACTTTGGCTGCGGTCAGCTGTTTAGCAGCGATGGATACGAGAGGGACACATACCGTGGTGAGCGTTTTGGAAGTGAATGTAGTGAACTTACTGATTACTTGATGCTTTAAAAAAAAGCTCAACAATGTCCAAATGTCTTTCTTCCAGGAGTGCTGGATTACTGCCCACCTGAAGCCTTGACAGACCCTCGATTCCACGCCGTCCCAGCGAATGTCTGGTCTCTAGGAGTGTTGCTGTATGAGATGGTGAACGCATGTCCTCCTTTTCAGGACAGAGTGGAAATCACACGAGCCAAAGTCACATTCCAGAACTCCAGCTTATCCAAAGGTGAGTAAATAATATTGAGAACATTAAACACACACATAAAGCAAAAAGCTCTGCACAGTTAAAGGTGAAGTATGGAACATTTTACATTACCTTAATCATGTTTCAGGTGCTGTTTTCATAGATGCCAAGTCACATGGTCATGACTAACCAGCTCTCTCCTTATTAAAATGTGCACAGAATGCAGAGATCTGATTAGCCAGTGCCTGACCCGGGATCCAACTAAACGGCCGACGTTAGAGCAGATGTTACAACACAAATGGATTAGAAATGATGTAGATTGGAGAAGTTCAGGAGATTCTCTGGATCAGTGATTACAGGTGCGAGGAACTGTAACAGACAGAGTAGATTATCATCATTTGCCTTCAATTCTGGATTGTTTCTAGTGAGATTTTCAAATTTGTCTTCATTGTAATGCTCTTCACATTAATAAACAGGGAAATAACAGAATCAGTGATGCAAACAGAATTCAGTTCTGTTGTAAATCAGTTCTAAAACATTCATGAGTTGACTTGCTCATTTAATCTTTGTATTGGATAGGAAATAACAGACTTGCTGTCCTCGGTAGAGGGTTCGAACTCGAGACTCGACTGAAGCCTGAAGTCCAACCCCAACCTGACAGGAACTCAGAGCCGCCGCACCAGAGACTCAGAGCCTGTCCACGTCTGAGAAGAACTTGAGAGACGACAAGACTGGAGAGAATCATCAAGTCATCACAGACGCGCTTGCTTTGTTTTTAAACGTCAAGACGAGTCATCTTTATTTATATAGTTCTTTATGTGTGACCCAATCTGTTTATGACTGTTTATGTATATATGTATATAAAATCTCTATATGACCCCTTTGAATAAATGTTTTTAGTTGCATAAATGCTACATGGTTGCAAACTTCAATGCATTGAAGCCTGTCTAAAACATTACCATACACTAAATGAGACTATAAATGGACAATAATAATAATCATTTGGTGCACTATCCACTATTCTTGTATTAGAAAGATTTAGGTCAATCTTGAAGCTTATAGGAATAGTTACCTAAAAACACAAGGTTCTGTCATGAAACTCTAGATGGCTGATAGGTCCTGAACTCAGTCTTCTTGTAATCACATCAGCTGATTGGTTCCTGCTCTATCAGTAGCCAGTGAGTTTGCTTGCTCAACCTTCTAGTACTTTGATAGCATTTGCTGTAGTTGCAGCGCGCTTTCAGAAACCCTCCACCTTCCCAAGCTCCAACTGAATAGATCTGCTATGGGTAATTCATGAATGCAATACTGAATGTCTGTTTATTTATGAATATAAACTTGCTTTCCAGCAGCAATAACAGCAGCAGATCTATTCCACCAAGACCGAACATATCAACATTGTCATATATCCATTACCATGACAAACACACTGAAAGTTGTCATGACAGAAATTTTATCATCTAGAAAAAATCCATCTATTATTGTCAAACTAAACTTAATTCAGTGTGACAATAAAATATCTAGCTTCCACCAGACCGCCTTCCGTATTCGATGTCGGAAAAAAGTGTAGTGCCTCTTGCAGTTCAAAATGATTACGTTACATCCTATGCCTTCCATATTCAACTAACGATAAAAGCGCATCAGTTACACTTTGTTTGTAAGTTGAATATGGAAGAGGTCTGGCGGAAGCTAGTTATTTTACTTTATAATGTGTTAAATATGGGTATTTTCTTCCACAAACGCAACGCTTCCCTTCAGAAGGCCTTTATTGACCCCCCCGGAGCCGTGTGGAGAACGGGGGGATGGATGGATGGATGGATGGATGCATGTTTTTGAGTTTCAAACTGGTGGTTTCCGTGCACTGCCATTATAAAGCTTTTTAGAGATATTTATTAATATACTGCAACTCTGATTGTATTCGTCTGAAAGAAAGTCATATACTGGATGGCTATTGTACATACCATGGTGAATGCATAATTATATTTTGTTTTAGATTTTTTTATTAATTTTTTTTTTACAGATATTACATTGCATTTGATACATTATACACACATTTATTCATATTATAACATTAAGTATATTGTACTTGCTATTATACAGTGTTTCTGAAGGATCATGTGACACTGAAGACTGGAGTAATGGCTGACGAAAATTCAGATTTGCATCACAGAAATAAATTATATTTGAAAATATTTTAAAATAGAAAACCATTATTTAAAATTGTATTCATATTGCACAATATAACTGTTTTTCTGTATTTTTGAGCAAATAAATGCAGGCTTGATGAGCATAAGAGACTTCTTTCAAAACCATTACAAATATAATGTTTCCAGACTTTTGACCGGTACTGTAGTCTATATACATTCACTGCTCAAGAAACATTGGTCCCTGATAATTAACCATACAATAGCAATTATGCCAGATTTGATTAATGTGAGTGGCACAACACAATCCCAAATGTGGTTTTCCTCGACCCTTGGAATGACCCTTTGGAACTCTGAGGCGTGCGATGGCCTGTGAATGATCCGTCCAGCACCAACACTGGAGAGCGTATCATTGATGCTGAACCCTCGTCTGCCATGACCTCATCTCCAGGTTCAAGCAGGTCCAAGAAATTATAAAAATTCTCCTCATTGTAACTGAGCATGCCCATAATACGCATAAATCCGGCCCTGCACTAGTGTCTCAGAAACTACACATTTCACCTTTAAATTCATGTTTTTATAAATCCTGGAATTATTCATTTTCAAAGCCTAATTATTCATCATAGCCCTTAAGCTAATTGAGTACAATCATTTAATGAATTTACAGCAATTGACACCCCTTCAATTCAGTGGCCTGGGCCCACCCATTAAAAAGTCGGTCATTTTCCAAAAAGATGCATGAAATATTTTAATAAGCGATAATAATAATTTTAATAAACATCTCATCACACTACAACTTTATTTATTTAACGTTAGTTAAAAGAATGATTAAATGCAGTTTTCCATGGTCAGTAGTTCCTCTCTCCCACACGCTTGTCAAAATAAAAAGTTTCTGTTATTCCCGCCCCGGATGTAAAGGTATTTGCGCGTTTGAATTTGAAAACTATGAAGCAAATATCAATCAGTCGATGCTTTAAATACCTCATTTGGATGGATAACGTTATATATTTAGATATGTACTGCCGCATGAAACCGCACAAATCCCAAAAAGCAGAGATCGTTTATGATGATGAGATCATCGTGTTTAACCAGAAACCTTTCGATCGTCTCAGAGTAATATTGCAGAAGACATGCAAAGATAAGTACAAACATTTATTGTTAAAAGATTCTAAACTTTGATCCATATCGTTGCTGTCGTGCAGAAATCTCTTTTCTCCTAATGTCCATAGACAGTAAAAGAAGTAATGTCGTTTTTTTCTTCATAAATAATTAGGTCAACCTTTACTCTGGGGTTTGAAATATTTAACCAATAAAAAAGTACTAAAAGATCTCGTGACTAAACCTCGTAACTCCATTGGCTCTTCAAACTGTCAGTCAAACATCTCTACACGCTTCTAGATCGTGAATGAAGTGTTTGGAGGGAGATCTCTGCTATTTTTTTTTGTTTAATACAATATTAGGGTAAATAATACACAACTGTTTGTTTAAATAAGTAACTTGTAACTGTGTTGAGTTTTATTTTATTTACTGTGTTTTGCTGTCCATAAAGTCAAGTCAATCACGTCATTTTGAGTTTTCATTTTATTAACATAATAAAGTTCAGTATTTCAGTCCGAATCAACGACTCTAGGATCCATATTAGACTATAAGTGCCTTTTATTATTAATTAATTATTAGTAAAAGTATTCAATAAATTGATTATTGTTTAGATTCGATGTGCGCTCACGCGCTCACACACGTGACTTCAGGTGTGCTTGCATATGAGAGATTCAAATGTTAGTTGCTATAGCGACGCCGACGCATGTTATGAATTCTGTCTCATATAAACACACTGGAACCAGATCGCATCTGTTGATGATTGAGAGGCGAAGCGAATTCAGAGACTTTTGCATTTCTTGAGATTGAAGCTGTTCGGAGGATTGCTGAGAAGACTTTTATTCTAGAAGGATAGCGGAGGAGATTTCTGTTACACAGTTTTATTTATTTCCAAAGAATTCATATTATTTCTGAGGACACTTTTAATTTATTGTTCTTTTCATTTTAGAAGGAGTTTGGAGTTTCAGTTATTTTATTGTTTTGTTTTTTAGCTTTTTTTTTCTTTTCTTTTCTTTCTTTCTTTTTTTTGAGGATTATTTCTGAGGAGAGTTGTATTTTATTCTTTTTTATTTGTATTGTATTTAGTAAGTTATTGTTTTTATTGCAGTTTTGAAGAGGATGTCGATGTCTCACGGGGGTGAAAGAGGAGGTGAGTGCTTTAGTTTATCATTTGTTCATGGTGTGTTATGGTATGATGTTGTACAGTTACTAAATTAATGTGAAGAAACTTGTGCGAGGGAACCCATTTGATCCCCCGATTTTCCCAGCTAAGTGATCACAAGTAACTGTTATTTGATTCCTTGCATGTGAAGTAAACTCTTCAATTTGAGTAACCATAGTACCAAGACACTGATGTTGATTATTGATTATTAATAAAACATGTTTAACTATGTGATGTCTGAAATATTCCAGCCTCAGGCCGCTCCAGATACAGGAGAGCTGCTTCCTCTCAGACGGCTGGTCAGGAGGTTTGGAGACCCGGTTCTGATGACCGCGATCAGGATCCGCTGCCAGACCCGTCCCAGACACTGAGCCAGGAGATATCTGGATATTTAACACCTCTGCCGTCAGAGTTTTCTGTTTTTGTGTCCACAGGTCAGGATCAGTGGAGGAGGAAGAAGCAGAGCGGCAGCCAGCAGAGCCCAGATGATGGACGTCCATCCACTCCATTTAAAAGACTTGATAAACGCTCTGACAGAGGTCAGAACAGGCTTTTGTTAAAGGAGTTATGGCTCAGTTAATAAATTATTTATCTTTGAAAGTTAAAAAAAAAAAAAAAATTGTATTGACCACTGACATTGATCATTGATATTATTAAAAAACAGTTTTTGATGTTTGAAATCTTCCAGCCTCCGGCCGCTCCAGATCCACTCAGACAGATTCTTCACCGGACGTCATGTCTGCATCATGTCTGTCCCTCTCTGAGGACAATGTAGAGAGGCGGTCATGCAGAGAGTCGTTGAGCCTCAGCAGCAGAGGCTCGTACAGCGTCATATGGAGGTGGAGTGGTGATGGATCAGATCGCCCAAACCAACAGGGCAACCGCCGTTTGTCCAGGTCCGACAGCCTCGAGGAGTGGATGTGCCCTCCGCTGCCGGGTCAAGTTCCTGTCGGCCCATCAGAGACTTCAAATGGCCGAACTGCTCAGGGTGCCATGAAGGAGGCTTCACCTGTGAACAAGAGCTCAACAGGTGAGACTGAAATAAGGCCTGGCGGTGTAAAGTGTACAGATAGAGATTCTGCTATTTCATGCATAAGACTGCTTCAAGTTTTTAACACGTTAATGTTCGGTCACATTTACTGTTGCTCAGCAAAATTGACCTACTTTTGATTTGTAACATTACAGATATAAGAATTTAACAGTAAAATGTAAGGTATGTCATTATATCATTGTTTAATTTGAGGTCAGACATGTTTCTAATTGTTTTTCTTCATTTCAGAAAAACCTACAAAATGTCGGAAGAGGAAAGGATTTGGTTCTTTCTTCCGGAGGCTGTGGAAGGCTATGAAGAGTCCTTTTGGCTGCTGTTTCCACAGTAGTGCTGTGGATGTTGTGGAGCCTTTTGTCCTTCCAGCAGATCTGGAGTCAGAGCCTGATCCTGAACCGTCACCTGCTCCAGATCACTCCGCCGTCAAGACAAATAACGGTAAATCGCCAGGCGTTATTTCTCCAATGTTATGTCGTCTTGTTTTCCACTAAAAATATCTTAAGGTTTGTTTTCAGGGAATATTAATGTTACTTTCTCATATTAATATTATTTTCTCGACACAACCAGCGCTGATACTTTTAAAATGAAACAAAGGATCTATCAAGCTCATATTTTTCTGTTTGTTTTCAGAGCCCTTTGAGTCTCTCTATAACGCGGGAGAGATGATTGGATCTGGAGGATTTGGCAGGGTGTTCGAGGGAACACGCAAATTTGACGCCAAAAAGGTAAATCTTACCGAACCGTAGAAACGTGTTGCTCTTGCATGCATCAAAACATATTTAAAACATTTAATAGATGGTTTAATACTTGGATCAAGGTCTGTGCTTGAATACTTTTAGTGTTATTGATTTTTTTCTTTCAGGTTGCCATCAAGCGGATTCGCAAGACTGACAACAATCGTTACCTTGATATTGTAAGTTGGCCAAAACCTTTGTTTAAGTGCAGATTACTGTAGTTAATACACCTGTAGGAAGCATTAGGTGTAAATGGAACAGACAAATAAGCCCAGAAACACCAAATGACCAGAAAGACTCTGTTGAACACATCTGAAAAGATCAAAGAAAAGGACATTTAAAAATTATACGTTTTCTTCAGATATTTGCCCAGCTAACCTTCTGTCTACTACTTTTCTCTAGCCTGGGCATCTCAAACCTCTCGTTACAGAAGTGGCGCTGCTGCTGATGATGAGGCAAGAACCCATCAGCCCCTACATCATACAACTATACGAGTGGTTTGAACATCCTCGAAAATTCACTCTGGTCATGGAGTTCCCTGAACCCTGCGAGAGCTTGCTGGACTTCATCATTCATCATCCTCAACTGGACGAAACAACAGCGCGGGTCATCATGCCACAGGCTGTGCTGGCAGTACAACACTGCATTGAGCACGGTGTTTTTCATAATGACGTCCATGCGCAGAACTTCCTGTTGAAGAAAAACACGTTAGAGCTCAAGCTGATAGACTTTGGCTGCGGTCAGCTGTTTAGCAGCGATGGATACGAGAGGGACACATACCGTGGTGAGCGTTTTGGAAGTGAATGTAGTGAACTTACTGATTACTTGATGCTTTAAAAAAAAGCTCAACAATGTCCAAATGTCTTTCTTCCAGGAGTGCTGGATTACTGCCCACCTGAAGCCTTGACAGACCCTCGATTCCACGCCGTCCCAGCGAATGTCTGGTCTCTAGGAGTGTTGCTGTATGAGATGGTGAACGCATGTCCTCCTTTTCAGGACAGAGTGGAAATCACACGAGCCAAAGTCACATTCCAGAACTCCAGCTTATCCAAAGGTGAGTAAATAATATTGAGAACATTAAACACACACATAAAGCAAAAAGCTCTGCACAGTTAAAGGTGAAGTATGGAACATTTTACATTACCTTAATCATGTTTCAGGTGCTGTTTTCATAGATGCCAAGTCACATGGTCATGACTAACCAGCTCTCTCCTTATTAAAATGTGCACAGAATGCAGAGATCTGATTAGCCAGTGCCTGACCCGGGATCCAACTAAACGGCCGACGTTAGAGCAGATGTTACAACACAAATGGATTAGAAATGATGTAGATTGGAGAAGTTCAGGAGATTCTCTGGATCAGTGATTACAGGTGCGAGGAACTGTAACAGACAGAGTAGATTATCATCATTTGCCTTCAATTCTGGATTGTTTCTAGTGAGATTTTCAAATTTGTCTTCATTGTAATGCTCTTCACATTAATAAACAGGGAAATAACAGAATCAGTGATGCAAACAGAATTCAGTTCTGTTGTAAATCAGTTCTAAAACATTCATGAGTTGACTTGCTCATTTAATCTTTGTATTGGATAGGAAATAACAGACTTGCTGTCCTCGGTGGAGGGTTCGAACTCGAGACTCGACTGAAGCCTGAAGTCCAACCCCAACCTGACAGGAACTCAGAGCCGCCGCACCAGAGACTCAGAGCCTGTCCACGTCTGAGAAGAACTTGAGAGACGACAAGACTGGAGAGAATCATCAAGTCATCACAGACGCGCTTGCTTTGTTTTTAAACGTCAAGACGATTCATCTTTATTTATATAGTTCTTTATGTTGTTATGATATGCTGGTGCAGAGATGAGGCAGATACGGATTTCCACAATAATAGATGCTTTTTAATAAACAAAGGTAAGGAACGCCAGACATACACATTAACAAAACAGAGAACGGACGAGGAGTGAAGGGAGTGAGTGCAATATATGGGGAGTGCTGACAATAGAGTCCAGGTGCAGGTGATGAGTGACGATGAGGAGCTGACGAGGGAAGTGAGTGCAGGTGTGGAGAACAGGAGGATACTGGGAAATGGAGTCCAGGGAAACAAGGGATCTGTAACAGTACCTCCCCCTCCCGGTAGGCGCGTCCTCGCGCCGTAGATGTAACAACCGGGAGGGGGGCGGGCGCCCTGGAGACCTCAAACCGGAGCAGGGGGAGGAGTAAACTGGAGTGGAGGTCTCCAGGGCAGGTCCAAAAACCATGGCGGGTCAGGAGCCGTGGGCAGCCATGGGGGGTCAGGAGCCGTGGGCAGCCATGGGGGGTCAGGGGCTGAAGGCAGCCATGGCGGGTCAGGGGCTGAAGGCAGCCATGGCGGGTCAGGTGCAGCGGGCAGCCATGGCGGGTCAGGTGCAGCGGGCAGACATGCAGCGGGAAGACATGGCGGGTCAGGTGCAGCGGGCAGACATGGCGGGTCAGGTGCAGCAGGCCGCCATGGCGGGTCAGGGACCGAAGGCTTGATGCCGTAGTGCCCAGGCGGCGCTGAAGGACCGGCGGGAGATGGCGGAACCAGCGGCTCCGCCGACCGAAGCGCAGCCGGTGCTCCAGAAGGCCGCAGTGTAAGACAGACGACATACAACAAAGTGAACACTGGGGAGAGTGAGGAGGCCAACTGGAGCTGAGGGACGGAGTGACAGAGTGAAGACGGAGGAGTGCAGTCCAGAAGTGAGGGCAGGCCGACGAAGGAACAAGGTGTGAACGGGGGCAGGATGGAGGCTGGTGACACTGGTGGACTGCTGGACAACGGTGGAGCAGAGGGAGGTTGGAGCCGGGGTGAAGGTAATCGCCCAGAGGTCCGAGGTGGAGATCTGGGCGAGGGGGCTAGAGGTGAAGGTTCAGTGCAAACATAACTGGATGGAGGTGGGAGAGGGAGGCAGGGAGGGAAAACAGTCTTTGGGCTGGAGGGTTCAAAAACACAGTTCATAGGAGCCGTTGGCTCGGCGGCGGCGGCTGGAGCTGAGGGCTTGGCGGCGGCGGCTGGAGCTGAGGGCTCGTAGGCGTCGGAGACTGGAGAACTTTGCTCGGCGGCGGAGACTGGAGAACTTTGCTCGGCGGCGGAGACTGGAGAACTTTGCTCGGCGGCGGAGACTGGAGAACTTTGCTCGGCGGCGGAGACTGGAGAACTTTGCTCGGCGGCGGAGACTGGAGAACTTTGCTCGGCGGCGGAGACTGGAGAACTTTGCTCGGCGGCGGAGACTGGAGAACTTTGCTCGGCGGCGGAGACTGGAGAACTTTGCTCGGCGGCGGAGACTGGAGAACTTTGCTCGGCGGCGGAGACTGGAGAACTTTGCTCGGCGGCGGAGACTGGAGAACTTGGCTCGGCGGCGGAGACTGGAGAACTTGGCTCGGCGGCGGAGACTGGAGAACTTGGCTCGGCGGCGGAGACTGGAGAACTTGGCTCGGAGGAGACTGGAGAACTTGGCTCGGAGGAGACTGGAGAACTTGGCTCGGAGGAGACTGGAGAACTTGGCTCGGAGGAGACTGGAGAACTTGGCTCGGAGGAGACTGGGGTTGAGGGCCATTTCATCCCCTCAAACACAATTAAAATCCCCACAGGCACTGGAGCTGGCTCTGTGGGGACTGGAGCTGGCTCTGGAGATACTGGAGCTGGCTCTGGAGATACTGGAGCTGGCTCTGGAGATACTGGAGCTGGCTCTGGAGATACTGGAGCTGGCTCTGGAGATACTGGAGCTGGCTCTGGAGATACTGGAGCGGGCTCTGGAGATACTGGAGCGGGCTCTGGAGATACTGGAGCGGGCTCTGGAGATACTGGAGCGGGCTCTGGAGATACTGGAGCGGGCTCTGGAGATACTGGAGCGGGCTCTGGAGATACTGGAGCGGGTTCTGGAGACACTGGAGCGGGCTCTGGAGACACTGGGGCCGCTTTCTTCCTCCTCCTCCGCTTACTGGGCCCAGTAGCGGAATATGGGTCCAGCCTGGGGCAGGCAGGGAGTTCGCTGGAGGGGTATGCGGAGGAAGCCGGAGGTTGACCAACTGGCCCGGCCAACCGTGTTTCTGGATGGACCGGACGACAACACTGATCCTGAACCTCTTTCACTAAGAATTTGGAGCCATTCAACCACAAAATTAAATTGATAGTTTCGCTTAAGGAGAAACAAAAAACAGGTTCATCAAAACGGATAGTGTCGTCATCCAATCCATCCAAAAACAGGGAGATCAACTGAGCGTCGGGCCAGTTAGACAAGAAAGCAAGCTCAACGAACTCCTCCACATACCTCTCCAGCGAACGTCCTACCTGCAGGAGCCCGATAATGCGTTCGCTGGCTGTTAGAAGAGTGAGAGGCGCTGGAGGAGCAGGAGCCAGGGAGCTGGTGGAAGTCTCCATTTTTTTTTTTGTGGAAAATCCGGTCGTTAATGGTCCGTTCTTCTGTTATGATATGCTGGTGCAGAGATGAGGCAGATACGGATTTCCACAATAATAGATGCTTTTTAATAAACAAAGGTAAGGAACGCCAGACATACACATTAACAAAACAGAGAACGGACGAGGAGTGAAGGGAGTGAGTGCAATATATGGGGAGTGCTGACAATAGAGTCCAGGTGCAGGTGATGAGTGACGATGAGGAGCTGACGAGGGAAGTGAGTGCAGGTGTGGAGAACAGGAGGATACTGGGAAATGGAGTCCAGGGAAACAAGGGATCTGTAACATATGTGTGACCCAATCTGTTTATGACTGTTTATGTATATATGTATATAAAATCTCTATATGACCCCTTTGAATAAATGTTTTTAGTTGCATAAATGCTACATGGTTGCAAACTTCAATGCATTGAAGCCTGTCTAAAACATTACCATACACTAAATGAGACTATAAATGGACAATAATAATAATCATTTGGTGCACTATCCACTATTCTTGTATTAGAAAGATTTAGGTCAATCTTGAAGCTTATAGGAATAGTTACCTAAAAACACAAGGTTCTGTCATGAAACTCTAGATGGCTGATAGGTCCTGAACTCAGTCTTCTTGTAATCACATCAGCTGATTGGTTCCTGCTCTATCAGTAGCCAGTGAGTTTGCTTGCTCAACCTTCTAGTACTTTGATAGCATTTGCTGTAGTTGCAGCGCGCTTTCAGAAACCCTCCACCTTCCCAAGCTCCAACTGAATAGATCTGCTATGGGTAATTCATGAATGCAATACTGAATGTCTGTTTATTTATGAATATAAACTTGCTTTCCAGCAGCAATAACAGCAGCAGATCTATTCCACCAAGACCGAACATATCAACATTGTCATATATCCATTACCATGACAAACACACTGAAAGTTGTCATGACAGAAATTTTATCATCTAGAAAAAATCCATCTATTATTGTCAAACTAAACTTAATTCAGTGTGACAATAAAATATCTAGCTTCCACCAGACCGCATTCCGTATTCGATGTCGGAAAAAAGTGTAGTGCCTCTTGCAGTTCAAAATGATTACGTTACATCCTATGCCTTCCATATTCAACTAACGATAAAAGCGCATCAGTTACACTTTGTTTGTAAGTTGAATATGGAAGAGGTCTGGCGGAAGCTAGTTATTTTACTTTATAATGTGTTAAATATGGGTATTTTCTTCCACAAACGCAACGCTTCCCTTCAGAAGGCCTTTATTGACCCCCCCGGAGCCGTGTGGAGAACGTTTATGATGGATGGATGGATGGATGGATGCATGTTTTTGAGTTTCAAACTGGTGGTTTCCGTGCACTGCCATTATAAAGCTTTTTAGAGATATTTATTAATATACTGCAACTCTGATTGTATTCGTCTGAAAGAAAGTCATATACTGGATGGCTATTGTACATACCATGGTGAATGCATAATTATATTTTGTTTTAGATTTTTTTATTAATTTTTTTTTTACAGATATTACATTGCATTTGATACATTATACACACATTTATTCATATTATAACATTAAGTATATTGTACTTGCTATTATACAGTGTTTCTGAAGGATCATGTGACACTGAAGACTGGAGTAATGGCTGACGAAAATTCAGATTTGCATCACAGAAATAAATTATATTTGAAAATATTTTAAAATAGAAAACCATTATTTAAAATTGTATTCATATTGCACAATATAACTGTTTTTCTGTATTTTTGAGCAAATAAATGCAGGCTTGATGAGCATAAGAGACTTCTTTCAAAACCATTACAAATATAATGTTTCCAGACTTTTGACCGGTACTGTAGTCTATATACATTCACTGCTCAAGAAACATTGGTCCCTGATAATTAACCATACAATAGCAATTATGCCAGATTTGATTAATGTGAGTGGCACAACACAATCCCAAATGTGGTTTTCCTCGACCCTTGGAATGACCCTTTGGAACTCTGAGGCGTGCGATGGCCTGTGAATGGTCCGTCCAGCACCAACACTGGAGAGCGTATCATTGATGCTGAACCCTCGTCTGCCATGACCTCATCTCCAGGTTCAAGCAGGTCCAAGAAATTATAAAAATTCTCCTCATTGTAACTGAGCATGCCCATAATACGCATAAATCCGGCCCTGCACTAGTGTCTCAGAAACTACACATTTCACCTTTAAATTCATGTTTTTATAAATCCTGGAATTATTCATTTTCAAAGCCTAATTATTCATCATAGCCCTTAAGCTAATTGAGTACAATCATTTAATGAATTTACAGCAATTGACACCCCTTCAATTCAGTGGCCTGGGCCCACCCATTAAAAAGTCGGTCATTTTCCAAAAAGATGCATGAAATATTTTAATAAGCGATAATAATAATTTTAATAAACATCTCATCACACTACAACTTTATTTATTTAACGTTAGTTAAAAGAATGATTAAATGCAGTTTTCCATGGTCAGTAGTTCCTCTCTCCCACACGCTTGTCAAAATAAAAAGTTTCTGTTATTCCCGCCCCGGATGTAAAGGTATTTGCGCGTTTGAATTTGAAAACTATGAAGCAAATATCAATCAGTCGATGCTTTAAATACCTCATTTGGATGGATAACGTTATATATTTAGATATGTACTGCCGCATGAAACCGCACAAATCCCAAAAAGCAGAGATCGTTTATGATGATGAGATCATCGTGTTTAACCAGAAACCTTTCGATCGTCTCAGAGTAATATTGCAGAAGACATGCAAAGATAAGTACAAACATTTATTGTTAAAAGATTCTAAACTTTGATCCATATCGTTGCTGTCGTGCAGAAATCTCTTTTCTCCTAATGTCCATAGACAGTAAAAGAAGTAATGTCGTTTTTTTCTTCATAAATAATTAGGTCAACCTTTACTCTGGGGTTTGAAATATTTAACCAATAAAAAAGTACTAAAAGATCTCGTGACTAAACCTCGTAACTCCATTGGCTCTTCAAACTGTCAGTCAAACATCTCTACACGCTTCTAGATCGTGAATGAAGTGTTTGGAGGGAGATCTCTGCTATTTTTTTTTTGTTTAATACAATATTAGGGTAAATAATACACAACTGTTTGTTTAAATAAGTAACTTGTAACTGTGTTGAGTTTTATTTTATTTACTGTGTTTTGCTGTCCATAAAGTCAAGTCAATCACGTCATTTTGAGTTTTCATTTTATTAACATAATAAAGTTCAGTATTTCAGTCCGAATCAACGACTCTAGGATCCATATTAGACTATAAGTGCCTTTTATTATTAATTAATTATTAGTAAAAGTATTCAATAAATTGATTATTGTTTAGATTCGATGTGCGCTCACGCGCTCACACACGTGACTTCAGGTGTGCTTGCATATGAGAGATTCAAATGTTAGTTGCTATAGCGACGCCGACGCATGTTATGAATTCTGTCTCATATAAACACACTGGAACCAGATCGCATCTGTTGATGATTGAGAGGCGAAGCGAATTCAGAGACTTTTGCATTTCTTGAGATTGAAGCTGTTCGGAGGATTGCTGAGAAGACTTTTATTCTAGAAGGATAGCGGAGGAGATTTCTGTTACACAGTTTTATTTATTTCCAAAGAATTCATATTATTTCTGAGGACACTTTTAATTTATTGTTCTTTTCATTTTAGAAGGAGTTTGGAGTTTCAGTTATTTTATTGTTTTGTTTTTTAGCTTTTTTTTTCTTTTCTTTTCTTTCTTTCTTTTTTTTGAGGATTATTTCTGAGGAGAGTTGTATTTTATTCTTTTTTATTTGTATTGTATTTAGTAAGTTATTGTTTTTATTGCAGTTTTGAAGAGGATGTCGATGTCTCACGGGGGTGAAAGAGGAGGTGAGTGCTTTAGTTTATCATTTGTTCATGGTGTGTTATGGTATGATGTTGTACAGTTACTAAATTAATGTGAAGAAACTTGTGCGAGGGAACCCATTTGATCCCCCGATTTTCCCAGCTAAGTGATCACAAGTAACTGTTATTTGATTCCTTGCATGTGAAGTAAACTCTTCAATTTGAGTAACCATAGTACCAAGACACTGATGTTGATTATTGATTATTAATAAAACATGTTTAACTATGTGATGTCTGAAATATTCCAGCCTCAGGCCGCTCCAGATACAGGAGAGCTGCTTCCTCTCAGACGGCTGGTCAGGAGGTTTGGAGACCCGGTTCTGATGACCGCGATCAGGATCCGCTGCCAGACCCGTCCCAGACACTGAGCCAGGAGATATCTGGATATTTAACACCTCTGCCGTCAGAGTTTTCTGTTTTTGTGTCCACAGGTCAGGATCAGTGGAGGAGGAAGAAGCAGAGCGGCAGCCAGCAGAGCCCAGATGATGGACGTCCATCCACTCCATTTAAAAGACTTGATAAACGCTCTGACAGAGGTCAGAACAGGCTTTTGTTAAAGGAGTTATGGCTCAGTTAATAAATTATTTATCTTTGAAAGTTAAAAAAAAAAAAAAAAAAATTGTATTGACCACTGACATTGATCATTGATATTATTAAAAAACAGTTTTTGATGTTTGAAATCTTCCAGCCTCCGGCCGCTCCAGATCCACTCAGACAGATTCTTCACCGGACGTCATGTCTGCATCATGTCTGTCCCTCTCTGAGGACAATGTAGAGAGGCGGTCATGCAGAGAGTCGTTGAGCCTCAGCAGCAGAGGCTCGTACAGCGTCATATGGAGGTGGAGTGGTGATGGATCAGATCGCCCAAACCAACAGGGCAACCGCCGTTTGTCCAGGTCCGACAGCCTCGAGGAGTGGATGTGCCCTCCGCTGCCGGGTCAAGTTCCTGTCGGCCCATCAGAGACTTCAAATGGCCGAACTGCTCAGGGTGCCATGAAGGAGGCTTCACCTGTGAACAAGAGCTCAACAGGTGAGACTGAAATAAGGCCTGGCGGTGTAAAGTGTACAGATAGAGATTCTGCTATTTCATGCATAAGACTGCTTCAAGTTTTTAACACGTTAATGTTCGGTCACATTTACTGTTGCTCAGCAAAATTGACCTACTTTTGATTTGTAACATTACAGATATAAGAATTTAACAGTAAAATGTAAGGTATGTCATTATATCATTGTTTAATTTGAGGTCAGACATGTTTCTAATTGTTTTTCTTCATTTCAGAAAAACCTACAAAATGTCGGAAGAGGAAAGGATTTGGTTCTTTCTTCCGGAGGCTGTGGAAGGCTATGAAGAGTCCTTTTGGCTGCTGTTTCCACAGTAGTGCTGTGGATGTTGTGGAGCCTTTTGTCCTTCCAGCAGATCTGGAGTCAGAGCCTGATCCTGAACCGTCACCTGCTCCAGATCACTCCGCCGTCAAGACAAATAACGGTAAATCGCCAGGCGTTATTTCTCCAATGTTATGTCGTCTTGTTTTCCACTAAAAATATCTTAAGGTTTGTTTTCAGGGAATATTAATGTTACTTTCTCATATTAATATTATTTTCTCGACACAACCAGCGCTGATACTTTTAAAATGAAACAAAGGATCTATCAAGCTCATATTTTTCTGTTTGTTTTCAGAGCCCTTTGAGTCTCTCTATAACGCGGGAGAGATGATTGGATCTGGAGGATTTGGCAGGGTGTTCGAGGGAACACGCAAATTTGACGCCAAAAAGGTAAATCTTACCGAACCGTAGAAACGTGTTGCTCTTGCATGCATCAAAACATATTTAAAACATTTAATAGATGGTTTAATACTTGGATCAAGGTCTGTGCTTGAATACTTTTAGTGTTATTGATTTTTTTCTTTCAGGTTGCCATCAAGCGGATTCGCAAGACTGACAACAATCGTTACCTTGATATTGTAAGTTGGCCAAAACCTTTGTTTAAGTGCAGATTACTGTAGTTAATACACCTGTAGGAAGCATTAGGTGTAAATGGAACAGACAAATAAGCCCAGAAACACCAAATGACCAGAAAGACTCTGTTGAACACATCTGAAAAGATCAAAGAAAAGGACATTTAAAAATTATACGTTTTCTTCAGATATTTGCCCAGCTAACCTTCTGTCTACTACTTTTCTCTAGCCTGGGCATCTCAAACCTCTCGTTACAGAAGTGGCGCTGCTGCTGATGATGAGGCAAGAACCCATCAGCCCCTACATCATACAACTATACGAGTGGTTTGAACATCCTCGAAAATTCACTCTGGTCATGGAGTTCCCTGAACCCTGCGAGAGCTTGCTGGACTTCATCATTCATCATCCTCAACTGGACGAAACAACAGCGCGGGTCATCATGCCACAGGCTGTGCTGGCAGTACAACACTGCATTGAGCACGGTGTTTTTCATAATGACGTCCATGCGCAGAACTTCCTGTTGAAGAAAAACACGTTAGAGCTCAAGCTGATAGACTTTGGCTGCGGTCAGCTGTTTAGCAGCGATGGATACGAGAGGGACACATACCGTGGTGAGCGTTTTGGAAGTGAATGTAGTGAACTTACTGATTACTTGATGCTTTAAAAAAAGCTCAACAATGTCCAAATGTCTTTCTTCCAGGAGTGCTGGATTACTGCCCACCTGAAGCCTTGACAGACCCTCGATTCCACGCCGTCCCAGCGAATGTCTGGTCTCTAGGAGTGTTGCTGTATGAGATGGTGAACGCATGTCCTCCTTTTCAGGACAGAGTGGAAATCACACGAGCCAAAGTCACATTCCAGAACTCCAGCTTATCCAAAGGTGAGTAAATAATATTGAGAACATTAAACACACACATAAAGCAAAAAGCTCTGCACAGTTAAAGGTGAAGTATGGAACATTTTACATTACCTTAATCATGTTTCAGGTGCTGTTTTCATAGATGCCAAGTCACATGGTCATGACTAACCAGCTCTCTCCTTATTAAAATGTGCACAGAATGCAGAGATCTGATTAGCCAGTGCCTGACCCGGGATCCAACTAAACGGCCGACGTTAGAGCAGATGTTACAACACAAATGGATTAGAAATGATGTAGATTGGAGAAGTTCAGGAGATTCTCTGGATCAGTGATTACAGGTGCGAGGAACTGTAACAGACAGAGTAGATTATCATCATTTGCCTTCAATTCTGGATTGTTTCTAGTGAGATTTTCAAATTTGTCTTCATTGTAATGCTCTTCACATTAATAAACAGGGAAATAACAGAATCAGTGATGCAAACAGAATTCAGTTCTGTTGTAAATCAGTTCTAAAACATTCATGAGTTGACTTGCTCATTTAATCTTTGTATTGGATAGGAAATAACAGACTTGCTGTCCTCGGTGGAGGGTTCGAACTCGAGACTCGACTGAAGCCTGAAGTCCAACCCCAACCTGACAGGAACTCAGAGCCGCCGCACCAGAGACTCAGAGCCTGTCCACGTCTGAGAAGAACTTGAGAGACGACAAGACTGGAGAGAATCATCAAGTCATCACAGACGCGCTTGCTTTGTTTTTAAACGTCAAGACGATTCATCTTTATTTATATAGTTCTTTATGTTGTTATGATATGCTGGTGCAGAGATGAGGCAGATACGGATTTCCACAATAATAGATGCTTTTTAATAAACAAAGGTAAGGAACGCCAGACATACACATTAACAAAACAGAGAACGGACGAGGAGTGAAGGGAGTGAGTGCAATATATGGGGAGTGCTGACAATAGAGTCCAGGTGCAGGTGATGAGTGACGATGAGGAGCTGACGAGGGAAGTGAGTGCAGGTGTGGAGAACAGGAGGATACTGGGAAATGGAGTCCAGGGAAACAAGGGATCTGTAACAGTACCTCCCCCTCCCGGTAGGCGCGTCCTCGCGCCGTAGATGTAACAACCGGGAGGGGGCGGGCGCCCTGGAGACCTCAAACCGGAGCAGGGGGAGGAGTAAACTGGAGTGGAGGTCTCCAGGGCAGGTCCAAAAACCATGGCGGGTCAGGAGCCGTGGGCAGCCATGGGGGGTCAGGAGCCGTGGGCAGCCATGGGGGGTCAGGGGCTGAAGGCAGCCATGGCGGGTCAGGGGCTGAAGGCAGCCATGGCGGGTCAGGTGCAGCGGGCAGCCATGGCGGGTCAGGTGCAGCGGGCAGACATGCAGCGGGAAGACATGGCGGGTCAGGTGCAGCGGGCAGACATGGCGGGTCAGGTGCAGCAGGCCGCCATGGCGGGTCAGGGACCGAAGGCTTGATGCCGTAGTGCCCAGGCGGCGCTGAAGGACCGGCGGGAGATGGCGGAACCAGCGGCTCCGCCGACCGAAGCGCAGCCGGTGCTCCAGAAGGCCGCAGTGTAAGACAGACGACATACAACAAAGTGAACACTGGGGAGAGTGAGGAGGCCAACTGGAGCTGAGGGACGGAGTGACAGAGTGAAGACGGAGGAGTGCAGTCCAGAAGTGAGGGCAGGCCGACGAAGGAACAAGGTGTGAACGGGGGCAGGATGGAGGCTGGTGACACTGGTGGACTGCTGGACAACGGTGGAGCAGAGGGAGGTTGGAGCCGGGGTGAAGGTAATCGCCCAGAGGTCCGAGGTGGAGATCTGGGCGAGGGGGCTAGAGGTGAAGGTTCAGTGCAAACATAACTGGATGGAGGTGGGAGAGGGAGGCAGGGAGGGAAAACAGTCTTTGGGCTGGAGGGTTCAAAAACACAGTTCATAGGAGCCGTTGGCTCGGCGGCGGCGGCTGGAGCTGAGGGCTTGGCGGCGGCGGCTGGAGCTGAGGGCTCGTAGGCGTCGGAGACTGGAGAACTTTGCTCGGCGGCGGAGACTGGAGAACTTTGCTCGGCGGCGGAGACTGGAGAACTTTGCTCGGCGGCGGAGACTGGAGAACTTTGCTCGGCGGCGGAGACTGGAGAACTTTGCTCGGCGGCGGAGACTGGAGAACTTTGCTCGGCGGCGGAGACTGGAGAACTTTGCTCGGCGGCGGAGACTGGAGAACTTTGCTCGGCGGCGGAGACTGGAGAACTTTGCTCGGCGGCGGAGACTGGAGAACTTGGCTCGGAGGCGGAGACTGGAGAACTTGGCTCGGAGGAGACTGGAGAACTTGGCTCGGAGGAGACTGGAGAACTTGGCTCGGAGGAGACTGGAGAACTTGGCTCGGAGGAGACTGGAGAACTTGGCTCGGAGGAGACTGGAGAACTTGGCTCGGAGGAGACTGGAGAACTTGGCTCGGAGGAGACTGGAGAACTTGGCTCGGAGGAGACTGGAGAACTTGGCTCGGAGGAGACTGGGGTTGAGGGCCATTTCATCCCCTCAAATACAATTAAAATCCCCACAGGCACTGGAGCTGGCTCTGTGGGGACTGGAGCTGGCTCTGGAGATACTGGAGCTGGCTCTGGAGATACTGGAGCTGGCTCTGGAGATACTGGAGCTGGCTCTGGAGATACTGGAGCTGGCTCTGGAGATACTGGAGCTGGCTCTGGAGATACTGGAGCTGGCTCTGGAGATACTGGAGCTGGCTCTGGAGATACTGGAGCTGGCTCTGGAGATACTGGAGCGGGCTCTGGAGATACTGGAGCGGGCTCTGGAGATACTGGAGCGGGCTCTGGAGATACTGGAGCGGGCTCTGGAGATACTGGAGCGGGCTCTGGAGATACTGGAGCGGGCTCTGGAGATACTGGAGCGGGTTCTGGAGACACTGGAGCGGGCTCTGGAGACACTGGGGCCGCTTTCTTCCTCCTCCTCCGCTTACTGGGCCCAGTAGCGGAATATGGGTCCAGCCTGGGGCAGGCAGGGAGTTCGCTGGAGGGGTATGCGGAGGAAGCCGGAGGTTGACCAACTGGCCCGGCCAACCGTGTTTCTGGATGGACCGGACGACAACACTGATCCTGAACCTCTTTCACTAAGAATTTGGAGCCATTCAACCACAAAATTAAATTGATAGTTTCGCTTAAGGAGAAACAAAAAACAGGTTCATCAAAACGGATAGTGTCGTCATCCAATCCATCCAAAAACAGGGAGATCAACTGAGCGTCGGGCCAGTTAGACAAGAAAGCAAGCTCAACGAACTCCTCCACATACCTCTCCAGCGAACGTCCTACCTGCAGGAGCCCGATAATGCGTTCGCTGGCTGTTAGAAGAGTGAGAGGCGCTGGAGGAGCAGGAGCCAGGGAGCTGGTGGAAGTCTCCATTTTTTTTTTTGTGGAAAATCCGGTCGTTAATGGTCCGTTCTTCTGTTATGATATGCTGGTGCAGAGATGAGGCAGATACGGATTTCCACAATAATAGATGCTTTTTAATAAACAAAGGTAAGGAACGCCAGACATACACATTAACAAAACAGAGAACGGACGAGGAGTGAAGGGAGTGAGTGCAATATATGGGGAGTGCTGACAATAGAGTCCAGGTGCAGGTGATGAGTGACGATGAGGAGCTGACGAGGGAAGTGAGTGCAGGTGTGGAGAACAGGAGGATACTGGGAAATGGAGTCCAGGGAAACAAGGGATCTGTAACATATGTGTGACCCAATCTGTTTATGACTGTTTATGTATATATGTATATAAAATCTCTATATGACCCCTTTGAATAAATGTTTTTAGTTGCATAAATGCTACATGGTTGCAAACTTCAATGCATTGAAGCCTGTCTAAAACATTACCATACACTAAATGAGACTATAAATGGACAATAATAATAATCATTTGGTGCACTATCCACTATTCTTGTATTAGAAAGATTTAGGTCAATCTTGAAGCTTATAGGAATAGTTACCTAAAAACACAAGGTTCTGTCATGAAACTCTAGATGGCTGATAGGTCCTGAACTCAGTCTTCTTGTAATCACATCAGCTGATTGGTTCCTGCTCTATCAGTAGCCAGTGAGTTTGCTTGCTCAACCTTCTAGTACTTTGATAGCATTTGCTGTAGTTGCAGCGCGCTTTCAGAAACCCTCCACCTTCCCAAGCTCCAACTGAATAGATCTGCTATGGGTAATTCATGAATGCAATACTGAATGTCTGTTTATTTATGAATATAAACTTGCTTTCCAGCAGCAATAACAGCAGCAGATCTATTCCACCAAGACCGAACATATCAACATTGTCATATATCCATTACCATGACAAACACACTGAAAGTTGTCATGACAGAAATTTTATCATCTAGAAAAAATCCATCTATTATTGTCAAACTAAACTTAATTCAGTGTGACAATAAAATATCTAGCTTCCACCAGACCGCATTCCGTATTCGATGTCGGAAAAAAGTGTAGTGCCTCTTGCAGTTCAAAATGATTACGTTACATCCTATGCCTTCCATATTCAACTAACGATAAAAGCGCATCAGTTACACTTTGTTTGTAAGTTGAATATGGAAGAGGTCTGGCGGAAGCTAGTTATTTTACTTTATAATGTGTTAAATATGGGTATTTTCTTCCACAAACGCAACGCTTCCCTTCAGAAGGCCTTTATTGACCCCCCCGGAGCCGTGTGGAGAACGTTTATGATGGATGGATGGATGGATGGATGCATGTTTTTGAGTTTCAAACTGGTGGTTTCCGTGCACTGCCATTATAAAGCTTTTTAGAGATATTTATTAATATACTGCAACTCTGATTGTATTCGTCTGAAAGAAAGTCATATACTGGATGGCTATTGTACATACCATGGTGAATGCATAATTATATTTTGTTTTAGATTTTTTTATTAATTTTTTTTTTACAGATATTACATTGCATTTGATACATTATACACACATTTATTCATATTATAACATTAAGTATATTGTACTTGCTATTATACAGTGTTTCTGAAGGATCATGTGACACTGAAGACTGGAGTAATGGCTGACGAAAATTCAGATTTGCATCACAGAAATAAATTATATTTGAAAATATTTTAAAATAGAAAACCATTATTTAAAATTGTATTCATATTGCACAATATAACTGTTTTTCTGTATTTTTGAGCAAATAAATGCAGGCTTGATGAGCATAAGAGACTTCTTTCAAAACCATTACAAATATAATGTTTCCAGACTTTTGACCGGTACTGTAGTCTATATACATTCACTGCTCAAGAAACATTGGTCCCTGATAATTAACCATACAATAGCAATTATGCCAGATTTGATTAATGTGAGTGGCACAACACAATCCCAAATGTGGTTTTCCTCGACCCTTGGAATGACCCTTTGGAACTCTGAGGCGTGCGATGGCCTGTGAATGGTCCGTCCAGCACCAACACTGGAGAGCGTATCATTGATGCTGAACCCTCGTCTGCCATGACCTCATCTCCAGGTTCAAGCAGGTCCAAGAAATTATAAAAATTCTCCTCATTGTAACTGAGCATGCCCATAATACGCATAAATCCGGCCCTGCACTAGTGTCTCAGAAACTACACATTTCACCTTTAAATTCATGTTTTTATAAATCCTGGAATTATTCATTTTCAAAGCCTAATTATTCATCATAGCCCTTAAGCTAATTGAGTACAATCATTTAATGAATTTACAGCAATTGACACCCCTTCAATTCAGTGGCCTGGGCCCACCCATTAAAAAGTCGGTCATTTTCCAAAAAGATGCATGAAATATTTTAATAAGCGATAATAATAATTTTAATAAACATCTCATCACACTACAACTTTATTTATTTAACGTTAGTTAAAAGAATGATTAAATGCAGTTTTCCATGGTCAGTAGTTCCTCTCTCCCACACGCTTGTCAAAATAAAAAGTTTCTGTTATTCCCGCCCCGGATGTAAAGGTATTTGCGCGTTTGAATTTGAAAACTATGAAGCAAATATCAATCAGTCGATGCTTTAAATACCTCATTTGGATGGATAACGTTATATATTTAGATATGTACTGCCGCATGAAACCGCACAAATCCCAAAAAGCAGAGATCGTTTATGATGATGAGATCATCGTGTTTAACCAGAAACCTTTCGATCGTCTCAGAGTAATATTGCAGAAGACATGCAAAGATAAGTACAAACATTTATTGTTAAAAGATTCTAAACTTTGATCCATATCGTTGCTGTCGTGCAGAAATCTCTTTTCTCCTAATGTCCATAGACAGTAAAAGAAGTAATGTCGTTTTTTTCTTCATAAATAATTAGGTCAACCTTTACTCTGGGGTTTGAAATATTTAACCAATAAAAAAGTACTAAAAGATCTCGTGACTAAACCTCGTAACTCCATTGGCTCTTCAAACTGTCAGTCAAACATCTCTACACGCTTCTAGATCGTGAATGAAGTGTTTGGAGGGAGATCTCTGCTATTTTTTTTTTGTTTAATACAATATTAGGGTAAATAATACACAACTGTTTGTTTAAATAAGTAACTTGTAACTGTGTTGAGTTTTATTTTATTTACTGTGTTTTGCTGTCCATAAAGTCAAGTCAATCACGTCATTTTGAGTTTTCATTTTATTAACATAATAAAGTTCAGTATTTCAGTCCGAATCAACGACTCTAGGATCCATATTAGACTATAAGTGCCTTTTATTATTAATTAATTATTAGTAAAAGTATTCAATAAATTGATTATTGTTTAGATTCGATGTGCGCTCACGCGCTCACACACGTGACTTCAGGTGTGCTTGCATATGAGAGATTCAAATGTTAGTTGCTATAGCGACGCCGACGCATGTTATGAATTCTGTCTCATATAAACACACTGGAACCAGATCGCATCTGTTGATGATTGAGAGGCGAAGCGAATTCAGAGACTTTTGCATTTCTTGAGATTGAAGCTGTTCGGAGGATTGCTGAGAAGACTTTTATTCTAGAAGGATAGCGGAGGAGATTTCTGTTACACAGTTTTATTTATTTCCAAAGAATTCATATTATTTCTGAGGACACTTTTAATTTATTGTTCTTTTCATTTTAGAAGGAGTTTGGAGTTTCAGTTATTTTATTGTTTTGTTTTTTAGCTTTTTTTTTTCTTTTCTTTTCTTTCTTTCTTTTTTTTGAGGATTATTTCTGAGGAGAGTTGTATTTTATTCTTTTTTATTTGTATTGTATTTAGTAAGTTATTGTTTTTATTGCAGTTTTGAAGAGGATGTCGATGTCTCACGGGGGTGAAAGAGGAGGTGAGTGCTTTAGTTTATCATTTGTTCATGGTGTGTTATGGTATGATGTTGTACAGTTACTAAATTAATGTGAAGAAACTTGTGCGAGGGAACCCATTTGATCCCCCGATTTTCCCAGCTAAGTGATCACAAGTAACTGTTATTTGATTCCTTGCATGTGAAGTAAACTCTTCAATTTGAGTAACCATAGTACCAAGACACTGATGTTGATTATTGATTATTAATAAAACATGTTTAACTATGTGATGTCTGAAATATTCCAGCCTCAGGCCGCTCCAGATCCAGGAGAGCTGCTTCCTCTCAGACGGCTGGTCAGGAGGTTTGGAGACCCGGTTCTGATGACCGCGATCAGGATCCGCTGCCAGACCCGACCCAGACACTGAGCCAGGAGATATCTGGATATTTAACACCTCTGCCGTCAGAGTTTTCTGTTTTTGTGTCCACAGGTCAGGATCAGTGGAGGAGGAAGCAGCAGAGCGGCAGCCAGCAGAGCCCAGATGATGGACGTCCATCCACTCCATTTAAAAGACTTGATAAATGCTCTGACAGAGGTCAGAACAGGCTTTTGTTAAAGGAGTTATGGCTCAGTTAATAAATTATTTATCTTTGAAAGTTAAAAAAAAAAAAAAAATTGTATTGACCACTGACATTGATCATTGATATTATTAAAAAACAGTTTTTGATGTTTGAAATCTTCCAGCCTCCGGCCGCTCCAGATCCACTCAGACAGATTCTTCACCGGACGTCATGTCTGCATCATGTCTGTCCCTCTCTGAGGACAATGTAGAGAGGCGGTCATGCAGAGATTTGTTGAGCCTCAGCAGCAGAGGCTCGTACAGCGTCATATGGAGGTGGAGTGGTGATGGATCAGATCGCCCAAACCAACAGGGCAACCGCCGTTTGTCCAGGTCCGACAGCCTCGAGGAGTGGATGTGCCCTCCGCTGCCGGGTCAAGTTCCTGTCGGCCCATCAGAGACTTCAAATGGCCGAACTGCTCAGGGTGCCATGAAGGAGGCTTCACCTGTGAACAAGAGCTCAACAGGTGAGACTGAAATAAGGCCTGGCGGTGTAAAGTGTACAGATAGAGATTCTGCTATTTCATGCATAAGACTGCTTCAAGTTTTTAACACGTTAATGTTCGGTCACATTTACTGTTGCTCAGCAAAATTGACCTACTTTTGATTTGTAACATTACAGATATAAGAATTTAACAGTAAAATGTAAGGTATGTCATTATATCATTGTTTAATTTGAGGTCAGACATGTTTCTAATTGTTTTTCTTCATTTCAGAAAAACCTACAAAATGTCGGAAGAGGAAAGGATTTGGTTCTTTCTTCCGGAGGCTGTGGAAGGCTATGAAGAGTCCTTTTGGCTGCTGTTTCCACAGTAGTGCTGTGGATGTTGTGGAGCCTTTTGTCCTTCCAGCAGATCTGGAGTCAGAGCCTGATCCTGAACCGTCACCTGCTCCAGATCACTCCGCCGTCAAGACAAATAACGGTAAATCGCCAGGCGTTATTTCTCCAATGTTATGTCGTCTTGTTTTCCACTAAAAATATCTTAAGGTTTGTTTTCAGGGAATATTAATGTTACTTTCTCATATTAATATTATTTTCTCGACACAACCAGCGCTGATACTTTTAAAATGAAACAAAGGATCTATCAAGCTCATATTTTTCTGTTTGTTTTCAGAGCCCTTTGAGTCTCTCTATAACGCGGGAGAGATGATTGGATCTGGAGGATTTGGCAGGGTGTTCGAGGGAACACGCAAATTTGACGCCAAAAAGGTAAATCTTACCGAACCGTAGAAACGTGTTGCTCTTGCATGCATCAAAACATATTTAAAACATTTAATAGATGGTTTAACCCTTTCGCACGTAAGTTTCAAATATTCTGTCTGACCCCCCAGCGTGAGTTTTTTTAAGGCGACCGTTATTTAGAACGTATCGCTTTATGGTTTCCATGGTGACGCGTCATTGCTTGTTATGTGACACACCGCAGCACTGTATGAATGATGATCTGCTTTCATTTAATTTTTCCTATTTTATTCAAAATATTCACAAATTTGTTAACTATACCATGAAATATCTAATATTCCGATTGCCAAATATGTGCAAGTGGATGTGTTTTGCTGTTTAAACACCTTCATAACGATCGCGTTAGTTGAGCCATATGAGCGATGGGCGCCGCCATGTTAGTTTGCACCGCGCAGAGAATCGGATCTGTTGGATTTACAACCCGTGAATTTATCCACTTCTCCCGAAATACATGAAAGTAAGTGTGCCGGTGAACTGGGGAAGATTAGAGTAAGCTTTTCAGTTACTTTCACAATGTATATCTGATATGAATTAAACGTGTTGTCAAGTTATAATGGAAAGGGTTGTTATTTCCGCTTCTATAGACATCATTGTGTATTTTACAAACTCTAAATATATTGTTTTGTTAGTACTCATGTGCATTTAAATGTCTGAAACCTGAAATGAACATTATTTGGTTGAAAACACTGCATATATGTGATATGAAAAGCGCTGCGCGCGTCCGTCTCTGGTTTAGCGTCAGTTAAAGCGCGCACGCACATTTGAATTTGGCAGTTGATCATGTAATGCACTGAACGTTCTAATCACACCGGTGTGATCGTACGCTTCTGGGGCCAGCCAAGACTGATCACACCGGTGTGATCGTACGCGTTAAAGGGTTAATACTTGGATCAAGGTCTGTGCTTGAATACTTTTAGTGTTATTGATTTTTTTCTTTCAGGTTGCCATCAAGCGGATTCGCAAGACTGACAACAATCGTTACCTTGATATTGTAAGTTGGCCAAAACCTTTGTTTAAGTGCAGATTACTGTAGTTAATACACCTGTAGGAAGGATTAGGTGTAAATGGAACAGACAAATAAGCCCAGAAACACCAAATGACCAGAAAGACTCTGTTGAACACATCTGAAAAGATCAAACAAAAGGACATTTAAAAATTATACGTTTTCTTCAGATATTTGCCCAGCTAACCTTCTGTCTACTACTTTTCTCTAGCCTGGGCATCCCAAACCTCTCGTTACAGAAGTGGCGCTGCTGCTGATGATGAGGCAAGAACCCATCAGCCCCTACATCATACAACTATACGAGTGGTTTGAACATCCTCGAAAATTCACTCTGGTCATGGAGTTCCCTGAACCCTGCGAGAGCTTGCTGGACTTCATCATTCATCATCCTCAACTGGACGAAACAACAGCGCGGGTCATCATGCCACAGGCTGTGCTGGCAGTACAACACTGCATTGAGCACGGTGTTTTTCATAATGACGTCCATGCGCAGAACTTCCTGTTGAAGAAAAACACGTTAGAGCTCAAGCTGATAGACTTTGGCTGCGGTCAGCTGTTTAGCAGCGATGGATACGAGAGGGACACATACCGTGGTGAGCGTTTTGGAAGTGAATGTAGTGAACTTACTGATTACTTGATGCTTTAAAAAAAAGCTCAACAATGTCCAAATGTCTTTCTTCCAGGAGTGCTGGATTACTGCCCACCTGAAGCCTTGACAGACCCTCGATTCCACGCCGTCCCAGCGAATGTCTGGTCTCTAGGTGTGTTGCTGTATGAGATGGTGAACGCATGTCCTCCTTTTCAGGACAGAGTGGAAATCACACGAGCCAAAGTCACATTCCAGAACTCCAGCTTATCCAAAGGTGAGTAAATAATATTGAGAACATTAAACACACACATAAAGCAAAAAGCTCTGCACAGTTAAAGGTGAAGTATGGAACATTTTAAATTACCTTAATCATGTTTCAGGTGCTGTTTTCATAGATGCCAAGTCACATGGTCATGACTAACCAGCTCTCTCCTTATTAAAATGTGCACAGAATGCAGAGATCTGATTAGCCAGTGCCTGACCCGGGATCCAACTAAACGGCCGACGTTAGAGCAGATGTTACAACACAAATGGATTAGAAATGATGTAGATTGGAGAAGTTCAGGAGATTCTCTGGATCAGTGATTACAGGTGCGAGGAACTGTAACAGACAGAGTAGATTATCATCATTTGCCTTCAATTCTGGATTGTTTCTAGTGAGATTTTCAAATTTGTCTTCATTGTAATGCTCTTCACATTAATAAACAGGGAAATAACAGAATCAGTGATGCAAACAGAATTCAGTTCTGTTGTAAATCAGTTCTAAAACATTCATGAGTTGACTTGCTCATTTAATCTTTGTATTGGATAGGAAATAACAGACTTGCTGTCCTCGGTGGAGGGTTCGAACTCGAGACTCGACTGAAGCCTGAAGTCCAACCCCAACCTGACAGGAACTCAGAGCCGCCGCACCAGAGACTCAGAGCCTGTCCACGTCTGAGAAGAACTTGAGAGACAACAAGACTGGAGAGAATCATCAAGTCATCACAGACGCGCTTGCTTTGTTTTTAAACGTCAAGACGAGTCATCTTTATTTATATAGTTCTTTATGTGTGACCCAATCTGTTTATGACTGTTTATGTATATATGTATATAAAATCTCTATATGACCCCTTTGAATAAATGTTTTTAGTTGCATAAATGCTACATGGTTGCAAACTTCAATGCATTGAAGCCTGTCTAAAACATTACCATACACTAAATGAGACTATAAATGGACAATAATAATAATCATTTGGTGCACTATCCACTATTCTTGTATTAGAAAGATTTAGGTCAATCTTGAAGCTTATAGGAATAGTTACCTAAAAACACAAGGTTCTGTCATGAAACTCTAGATGGCTGATAGGTCCTGAACTCAGTCTTCTTGTAATCACATCAGCTGATTGGTTCCTGCTCTATCAGTAGCCAGTGAGTTTGCTTGCTCAACCTTCTAGTACTTTGATAGCATTTGCTGTAGTTGCAGCGCGCTTTCAGAAACCCTCCACCTTCCCAAGATCCACCTGTATAGATCTGCTATGGGTAATTCATGAATGCAATACTGAATGTCTGTTTATTTATGAATATAAACTTGCTTTCCAGCAGCAATAACAGCAGCAGATCTATTCCACCAAGACCGAACATATCAACATTGTCATATATCCATTACCATGACAAACACACTGAAAGTTGTCATGACAGAAATTTTATCATCTAGAAAAAATCCATCTATTATTGTCAAACTAAACTTAATTCAGTGTGACAATAAAATATCTAGCTTCCACCAGACCGCCTTCCGTATTCGATGTCGGAAAAAAGTGTAGTGCCTCTTGCAGTTCAAAATGCTTACGTTACATCCTATTCCTTCCGTATTCAACTAACGATAAAAGCGCATCAGTTACACTTTGTAAGTTGAATATGGAAGAGGTCTGGCGGAAGCTAGTTATTTTACTTTATAATGTGTTAAATATGGGTATTTTCTTCCACAAATGCAACGCTTCCCTTCAGAAGGCCTTTATTGACCCTCCGGAGCCGTGTGGAGAACGTTTATGATGGATGGATGGATGGATGGATGGATGGATGGATGCATGTTTTTGAGTTTCAAACTGGTGGTTTCCGTGCACTGCCATTATAAAGCTTTTTAGAGATATTTATTAATATACTGCAACTCTGATTGTATTCGTCTGAAAGAAAGTCATATACTGGATGGCTATTGTACATACCATGGTGAATGCATAATTATATTTTGTTTTAGATTTTTTTTTTTGTAACAGATATTACATTGCATTTGATACATTATACTTATACACACATTTATTCATATTATAACATTAAGTATATTGTACTTGCTATTATACAGTGTTTCTGAAGGATCATGTGACACTGAAGACTGGAGTAATGGCTGACGAAAATTCAGATTTGCATCACAGAAATAAATTATATTTGAAAATATTTTAAAATAGAAAACCATTATTTAAAATTGTATTCATATTGCACAATATAACTGTTTTTCTGTATTTTTGAGCAAATAAATGCAGGCTTGATGAGCATAAGAGACTTCTTTCAAAACCATTACAAATATAATGTTTCCAGACTTTTGACCGGTACTGTAGTCCAAATACATTGACTGCTCAAGAAACATTGGTCCCTGATAATTAACCATACAATAGCAATTATGCCAGATTTGATTAATGTGAGTGGCACAACACAATCCCAAATGTGGTTTTCCTCGACCCTTGGAATGACCCTTTGGAACTCTGAGGCGTGCGATGGCCTGTGAATGATCCGTCCAGCACCAACACTGGAGAGCGTATCATTGATGCTGAACCCTCGTCTGCCATGACCTCATCTCCAGGTTCAAGCAGGTCCAAGAAATTATAAAAATTCTCCTCATTGTAACTGAGCATGCCCATAATACGCATAAATCCGGCCCTGCACTAGTGTCTCAGAAACTACACATTTCACCTTTAAATTCATGTTTTTATAAATCCTGGAATTATTCATTTTCAAAGCCTAATTATTCATCATAGCCCTTAAGCTAATTGAGTACAATCATTTAATGAATTTACAGCAATTGACACCCCTTCAATTCAGTGGCCTGGGCCCACCCATTAAAAAGTCGGTCATTTTCCAAAAAGATGCATGAAATATTTTAATAAGCGATAATACTAATTTTAATAAACATCTCATCACACTACAACTTTATTTATTTAACGTTAGTTAAAAGAATGATTAAATGCAGTTTTCCATGGTCAGTTCCTCTCTCCCACACGCTTGTCAAAATGAAAAGTTTCTGTTGGATGTAAAGGTAAGATTTGCACGTTTGAATTTGAAAACGATGAAGCAAATATCAATCAGTCGATGCTTTAAATCATTTGGATGGATAACGTTATATATTTAGATATGTACTGCTTCATGAAAGCGCACAAATCGAGACCGTTTATGATGATGAGATCATCGTGTTTAACCAGAAACCTTTCGATCGTCTCAGAGTAATATTGCAGAAGACATGCAAAGATAAGTACAAACATTTATTGTTAAAAGATTCTAAACTTTGATCCATATCGTTGAAGTCGTGCAGAAATCTCGTTTCTCGTAATGTCATTTTTTTTTCTTCAGAAATCATTAGGTCACCCTTTACTCTGGGTTTTGAAATATTTAACCAATTAAAAAAAAGTACTAAAAAGATCTTGTGACTAATGCCGCGTTCCAGGCAACCCGTAACCCGTGTTTTTTCAACCTTCTACCCGTGAAAGTGCACTGGAACAGCAGTCAAAGCCGTGACTTCCCACCGTGAACTCGTACCAGATTGATGTTCTCCCAGTTAGGAGTTCTGACGTCACATAGCTCGTGAAACAACAATGGCAGCCCCTACGGATGCCATGTTTATGCAAGTGCATGGTAAAATAAAAGGTATAACAGCTTCTCTTGCCTTATGCGCCGTTTTCCTCCTCCATTTCCCTCAAATAAGCAAGGAGTAAGCACTTTTGGCGATAGAAATAATTAATGAGCATAAGCCCCATAGGTCCGCCATGTTGGTTTGTTTACACTTTTATGGAGTTTGGCTGACTTTCCTGGAACGCTACATAGTCGTGATTTGAAATCGTGACTTACGGGCTCAAAAACCTGCCTGGAACGCAGCATAAACCTCTTAACTCGAAGGGGCAGTGATGTCTCGCGCATATACTTCAATGAGTGCTAGACATCACTGCCGCTGTCAGAGCGCGATCAGACCTTACTAAGCGAATGCTGAACGCTGTTGGACATAGTGGTGTTTTAGAGGTAAAAAATTATATAAATACTGTTCGGTTTCTTGCACAAACCGATAGGGCTGTAACGATATGCGATATGAAACCGAAATCACGATACGCAGGTCCACGAACCTGTATCGCGATGTGAGAAGGCAGAATCGCGACACACCCCTTCCAACTCCCAGAGTTATCCTTCCTGTCCAGATCCAATGCTACCACATTTTTTAAATTACTATAAGTATTAGGGGTGTAACGATTTATCGTAGATGGTGTGTCTCAATCAGCTCTCTAGTTCAGTAAGTGTTTCAGGCACACATTGAATCTTGCAAGCAGGTTTAAACGTTTCTCATGTCAGTCTCTTGCATGGTCGCGTGAGAAAAATCGTGGCTTTTTTTCCCCGCAGTGCACAGCAACAGCTGTGCTCACAGAAAAGCAAAAGACGCTTGCGATGCTTTGCTTTAAGAAGTTCTGTGGGGCCGTTCACATATTGCGTCTTTTCCGCGTGCAAGTCAGTTATTATTTTCAAATGTAGCCGCGCGGCAGGCGCGCTCATAATGGGATCGGCGCGCATGCAATTCTCAAATGCCGCAAGCGCACAGCAGATCGTGTGACAAGAATCAACCGATCAGCTATGGCCTTTCCATAACAAAACATCAAAAGCTCAGCCGAACAGCTGATCATAGCTGTACATGGTGGTTTTTATATCTTATCTCCATCAATATATCTCGTAGTAAAACTAATGCAAGGGCTAGAAATCATTTATCCTTTGCAGAAACATCCTGATCCTCTTGGAGAGCTCAGTTCATGGTTGCATAGCAACGACCGACGCCACGGGAGAGCAAGCGCTTTGGAAAGAAGGAGAAGCGGTGCGGCCGCGCCTTCCACACGTTTTTAGACGGGATATGTGAACGGCCCCTATTATGTACAACAAGGGAAACTATTGAAATTTGTTAATGTTTTTTTTTAATAAATCTTGTTTGAATTTCAGTTTCATTTTGTTCAAAATATCGTGATACGTATCGTATCGTGAACTCCGTATCGAGATACGTATCGTATCGTGACTTGAGCGTATCGTTACACCCCTACAAACCGATCATTTCATGTCTTAGGACATCATGTGTCGCCACGATCCGCAGGGTTTAATTTGGTCTTGTCTATGCAAGTTTTATTTACTCTTATAGTAGAAGTTCCCATCCACTAGCATTATTTGACTGACAGACAGCAGCGGTTGGAGTTAAAAATCATCATTTGTGTTCTGCTGAAGAAACAAAGTCACCTACATCTTGGATGCGCTGGGGGTAAGCAGATAAACATCAAATTTTAATTTTTGGGTGAACTATCCCTTTAAACTTGCTGTTTAAAAGTAGGGTAGGCACTTACTACAGAGCCCAGGAAGTCACATGTAGGAGAAAAAAACAAGACCACAGTTTTGCAAGTCGTCCCCTCAGTTTATGAATTGTAGTCACAGATTCTTAAATTATTCTCCCACAGTTTATTAAATCGTACCCACAGATTAATAAACCATACCCACCAATTTCCAATATGTGCACTACGATTTGTAAACCGGACCTTCGGTTTTTCAATCCGTGCCAAATTAAATCCATGCTTTCACAATACATTCCCACAATTTTGCGAACTGTACTCACAGATTTGTGGCCATCTGTCATTTTAGAAATATGTGCTGACTGATTCGACTATGGCTCAAATGGTTACACTGACTGCTTTTGCAGTATGTTTACATAGCAATGTATTAAAATAATAATAATAATTGTGTTTCCTCGTTCAAAAATGGTCTTCGGTGGTGGACGAATATGGTCATCCACACCGTACAAAGTACCCTACCCATGTGAACTGCATGCCCAGTACTTACACAGTGTTTCCCACAGGATTTTGTGAGACTGTGGTGGGTGGACATCGGTTTTGTACATTTTAAATTTACATGCATAAATCTGGTGCATTCTGAGAGCAAAATTAAGTGACTAGATCAATGAAGAAATTTGTACTCTTGTAAACAATTTTGTGCTCTAATAGTAATTTATTTATTGGTGATGGTAGGGCACATCACATACACAACATATAGTAGGCTAAATTATAGCTCATAAGTATTCAAACATGTAGAGTACACATTTAAACCATTAAGAATATTGTAACGATCACCGTCTGTTCCTGTCACTCCCCGGACTACACTTCCCACAATTCTCCCTGTCAGTCACATGTTCACTTCACACCAATCACCATTCACAACAGAATACTTCGCCACTACCAAGATCCAGCAGCTACCGTGAGTGTTCCTGTCTCAACAATTATGAACCCATCTGCCAAGTTAATAGGTCTCCGTCAAGGGGACAGATCCATTGAGAACTATGTCATGGACTTTATTGAACTGGCACCGGGAACCTGTTTTAATGAGGAGTGCCTAATGATATTTTTTCGCGGTGGACTATCTGACCCGCTCAGTTCTGTCATGCCGCTACACGATCCAAACGGGACGTTGGAACAGTATATTGAACAGGCTTTACTACTGAGCGGATCTCCCTTTACTGTGGGTGTCGCAGAAGAACGCGACACCATGCTTAATCACGTAATGGCCGCCGCATCAAAGAACACTCACAAAATGGTGGTCACCACAATAACAACACCAAGTCAAGTCAGCACTGATCGCCTAGAGCAACGTCACGTCTCCGCTGATCGCCCAGAGCAACGTCACGTCTCCGCTGATCGCCCAGAGCAACGTCAAGTCTCCGCTGATCGCCCAGAGCAACGTCACGCCTTCGCTGATCGCCCAGAGCAACGTCACGCCTTCGCTGATCGCCCAGAGCAACGTCACGCCTTCGCTGATCGCCCAGAGCAACGTCACGCCTTCGCTGATCGCCCAGAGCAACGTCACGCCTTCGCTGATCGCCCAGAGCAAAGTCAAGTCGCCGCTGATCGCCCAGAGTCACGTCAGGTCTCTAGATCAGTCCGGGAGCGGAGAGGGTTGCGTTCCAGTGTGACCGATCCACCGTTGATTTCAGTCCGAGCAGCTGGCATCCCCAAGTCTCCGTCGGCCGCTTCGCTCTCAAGCCCGGTGGCCACTTCGCTCTCCGCACTCAAGTCTCCGCTGGCCGCTTCGCACTCAAGCCTGCCGACCGCTTCGCACTCAAGCCCGCCGGCCGCTTCGCACTCAAGCCAGCCGGCCGCTTCGCTCTCAAGCCAGCCGGCCGCTTCGCTCTCAAGCCAGCCGGTCGCTTCGCTCTCAAGCCAGCCGGCCGCTTCGCTCTCAAGCCAGTCTGCCGCTTCGCTCTCAAGCCAGTCTGCCGCTTCGCTCTCAAGCCAGTCTGCCGCTTCCCTCTCAAGCCTGCCGGTTGCTACGCTCTCAAGCTCGCCGGTTGCTACGCTCTCAAGCTCGCCGGTTGCTACGCTCTCAAGCTCGCCGGTTGCAACGCTCTCAAGCTCGCCTGTTGCAACGCTCTCAAGCTCGCCTGTTGCAACGCTCTCAAGCTCGCCTGTTGCAACGCTCTCAAGCTCACCTGGTGCAACGCTCTCAAGCTCGCCTGTTGCAACGCTCTCAAGCTCGCCTGTTGCAATGCTCTCAAGCTCGCCTGTTGCAACGCCCTGGACACGATGGACAAGATGGCTGCTTTGCCAGTGCCTACGGGCAAGATGGCCGCCCCTTCGGTGCTCACGGAGGTAGGGGACGTTCCAGCCATTAAGTCCGCTCCAGAATCCGCTTCAGCCAGTGAGTCTGCTCCTGAACCCGCTCCAACCGGTGAATCATCGACTCACCCTCGGAAAAAGAGGAGGAGGAGGAGGAAGAAGGCGTTCTCCTCTCCTCAAGACGCCGATGCCCTTCAAGAGGCCGCTGTGGGCCTGGGGACCATTCCAGAGGTCTCTCCTGCTCCGCCCAAACGCCTCGCCCTGCCGGCGCCACCCGAGCGCCTCGCCCTGCCGGCGCCGCCCGAGCGCCTCGCCCTGCCGGCGCTGCCCGAACGCCTTGCCCTGCCACCGTCCTCCAAGCTCCTTGCCCATCAACCCCCTACATACTCCGTTGATTTCCCCAAGAACTTTTTGGGGGGGGGGCAGTATACCTAGGGGTGGGGAGCTTGTGGGTGGGGACCCTGCTCAACCTTGGCCTTTAAGGGCCTCTGAACTACTATGGCCATTCATGGACTGTAGGCCACTAGGGCCATGTATGGACTCTGTCCTGCCGTGGCCGTCCAAGCCACCTGACCTGCCGTGGCTGTCCGAACCACCTGACCTGCCGTGGCCGCCCGAGCCACCTGACCTGCCGTGGCTGTCCGAACCACCTGACCTGCCGTGGTTGCCTGAACCACCCGACCTGCCGTGGCCGCCCAGGCCACCTGACCTGCCGTGGCCGCCCGAGCCACCTGACCCACCGTGGCTGACTGAGTCCCTGGGGCTGCATTGGAGATCCCGTTCCCGGCTGCTGTTAGATCTCCAATGCACCCACCCCCCCTCCCTAGTTGTTCCTTTACGTCGCGAGGACGCGCCTTCCGGGAGGGGGGCGTTATGTAACGATCACCGTCTGTTCCTGTCACTCCCCGGACTACACTTCCCACAATTCTCCCTGTCAGTCACATGTTCACTTCACACCAATCACCTGTTGCCACATCCACCCTAGCACACCACACTGATTACCACACCCAGCTGCAGCTCATTAACAGGACTTTAAAGGACTTCCAAACACACCACCTCACCGCGAAGTATTGTTTAACTGTTGTTGCAATTCCGAGCGTTTTCCTGTATTCCCTGTCTGCCTGTTCCTTGTTGCCGTTACTGCCTGTTCCCTGTTTTTTGACCCATTGCTGCCTGTCCTGATCTTTGCCTGTCCCTTGACTACGATTCTGCCTGTTCCTCACTGTTCCTGTTTGTTCCTGTTTTGATCCTGCCTGTACGACCACTCTACTTTAATAAACGCTGCACTTGGATCTCCTGCCTGAGCCTCCCATTCACAACAAATATGAAGCAAAAGATTTTACCTTTGTTGAATTAAGTTATTAGTGGGAGCCTGCATCTGTATTTATGGAACTAATGGTCACTCTTTGATTTGTTAACCAATCCAGAATGCAAACACACCACTTCATTATAGATACAAATTACAAATGAATAAAAATATATAATCATAAGCTGACCAATAAATAAATAATAAACTAGGTGAGTTTATAATTCAGCAGCAAAAAGTATTCTAGCCTAATTCTTGAAAAAAAAAAAAACTTTGCACAGAAATTTTATAAATACAAATTTTTATTAAAAAAAATTAAAATATAATTTGTATTCTTATGAAATGAAATAACGATTTATATCAGATTTATATGTAAATAATTATATGTATTTATATTAATGTAAGATTAAAAGACGCTTATTTTAAATGTATTGTGCAGCTTTTTAATGGGGCAACAAGATATGATAGATACGACAAAACAAAATAGGCTATTAATAATCTTTCAGTGTGCAAAACCATGATAATATGAAACGCTTAAAAACAGCAGCAAAAAAACGGTAATGCACAACCCGGGTGCAGAATGATGTGCTTGAAGTAATATCGAGTCAGAGAGCGCAGTTGCGCTGCGCATTGAAAAGTTCACGGTACAAAGAGAATCCCTGTATGTATCTGACTGCATCCAACAGTTTATTAATCATATGTTTCTTCTCACTTTTTTTAAATTACAGTTTTGTGCATGTGACGCCAATTCATAGTCCTTGTGTTGTGCGATCTAACAGACATCCTGTAGCCCAGTGTTCTCAAACTCAATTCCTGGAGGGCCACAGCTCTGCACAGTTTTGCTCCAACCCTAATCAAACACACCTGATCCAGCTGATCAAGGTCTTCAGGATTACTAGAAACTTCCAAGCAGGTGTGAGTTGGAGCTGGTTGGAGCTAAACGGTGCAGAGCTGTGGCCCTCCAGGAATTGAGTTTGAGACCACTGCTGTAGCCAGTATGATGACATCGTTCAGAAACAGCAATAAACTCCAGCAAGATAAAGTCATTTTATGCAAATCCACAGCCCTTTATCTACATATCAAGTATTATAATGGGAATATATCATATTGGAGAGTTTTAACGTGCTGAGTATTGTTACCGAACGCGACGCGCTGTTTGAGTGCTGAATGATTGACAATTATAGCAGAGGGAAGACGAGTTTCTGACCGTGAACTTAACGATGGGGCCGCCACAGTCTAGTCAATGTATGGGAAACACTGACATACAATAAATCCAAAATAAATGCAAAGAAACAGCGG
Organism: Chanodichthys erythropterus; assembly: GCF_024489055.1. Classification (NCBI taxonomy): domain Eukaryota; kingdom Metazoa; phylum Chordata; class Actinopteri; order Cypriniformes; family Xenocyprididae; genus Chanodichthys; species Chanodichthys erythropterus. The sequence continues at coordinate 44,607,699 of NC_090234.1, read as the reverse complement.
GAACTTTGGGAACGGATTGTTAAGGAGTGAGCATGGATTGTTTATTTGTGGCTACAGATTGAAAAACTGAAGGTATGGTTTACAAATCGTGCACAGATTAAAAATTTGTGGGTACGGTTTATTAATCCATGGCAATGATTTGGCAGCTTGTTTGTCTCAAAAAATAACTGTCTGTTAAGGACAACTTCATTTTCCAAGGCTCATGGCTGATTGCACCTGTTGCTCTTCGATATGTGCTGGTCTTCATAGTGTGTGAAGTACTTCAGTGAAAGTTTAGAACCAAACAACCCTTTCATTATCTCTATTGGTAGCCAGGGATGGATGATCAGGTTCATGATGCTGTACAATCCTGCCATGTGTGTCAACTCAATGACAATCACAATCACATCCTGCTCCTCTCCTCTCGGTGCTGCTGGCAGATGGACCATGGCAGAAAGTGTCCACTTTGGCATTTGACACTGCTGCATCCAACTGCAGGTTTGCTATAACATTAACTGACTATTACAGCAAAAGGAAGGAAGGATGGAAGGAATCATTGTTCCTCTTTCTGTTACCCAGCAGCTAATGGTGCTGCAGAAAACTTCAACCATGTGCTCAAACACACGTAAAATGGTCATCCAGCAACATTAGCCATGGAAACCTTTGGTAACTGACTTTTGCAGGTGTTCTGTACCACTCCACATGCTTCAGCTGGTTCTTCACCCTTTCAGCTCAACTATGGCAGTCAAATGTGCACAAGGCTGTCTATTATGCTGTCTTCTCCTGTGCCAATGACTGTTTGCCGAAGGGTTACGTGGCTACAACACAAAATGGACACTGATGCTGTTGGAGAGACTTAAAAGGACTGTATTGAACTTCTATTGCTGGATCTACTGTTGTTTGGTAATCACTCCCGGGTGACGGTCAGAACACAGGAACCAGACCAATAACCAAACTAAGGGTGTTTAATAAACTGTTGCTGTAGGTATGGGCATACAGTCTTTCAATATGGATATACTTATATGCATGTGTGGTTCTGAAACAAATAATCATGAATAACAGCATTATTAACAATCCATACACAGTCTTTCCAATAGCTAAACAACAACAGGTGAAATTAACTATTAACAGTCAGAAGCATATGAACTTCCGCTATATGAACTTTGGGTAGATGGCTGATGACCTCTGACTCATTGCTAGCCCATTGGCGGAGTTCTAATCCACCAGAGGCTAGAATCTCCCTTAGCTTAAATACCAGTGTTCGGGATTGGTCAGGTGAAGAAAGGCTTTGCAGACAATTATCGACGTCGAAGCATCTCTCAACGGAAAACCTCACGTCGTCCTCTGGCTTGCTGTGACTGATAATGTGGCACAGCACAGGCTACACATGGTACTAAAAGGCAGGACTTGCCACTCAAACACTGTTGGAATTCGGTTCTTTATTTATTTATATAGCAAAGTCTTATATAACACAGGTTGTCCAAAATGCTTCACAATCCCAAAAAGCTAAATAAAAAACAAATAAAATGGTATGAACAAACATAAACTTAGGCAAAACATACACAGAATAAAAATCAAACTCCATCATTAAAACTCACAGTCAGAGTTTAACAAATGTGACTTTTAACATGGCTTTGAACACAGGTAAAGATTTGGCAGGTCTCCTTGCATGTCTCGCCAGACAAATCTCAGAAGGGGACGATCTTTGGGAAGCAGGCGGACCTGATGGCACATAGCTTTCACATCCCCACTACAGTGTGTTCCTGGAACCGTAACAGCACACCTAGGAGTGAGGGTCCTGATGTGGTAAGCGGTAACAGCCACTCATTTAGGTTCAAATTCAGCTTCTTGACTGTTCCTACCTCGGTCAGTTTCAGAATGGGCATGGGCTGGGCATTACCATTTCCTTTGGGGCTTGGAAATAAGGAATATCTTTGCACCTAAGCATAGGGGTGGTGTAACTCAAAACTCTGTGTCTATTTCAACTCAGATGGTCTTTGATTTGAGCATATGAAGGGCCTCTTGGTCATGTCGGGACCTGGTGACCTCTTTCTCATTCCTGAAGGGAAGTACATCAACTTGCCACAGTTTCTGCAGTTTGCTGCAGCCAGTAAAAGCTTAGTCCGTTTTGAGCCATCGTCCAAGGTGGCATAGGTGCTCAGGGTGTGCTTGCCATGGTGGAGTAGTACTTTCATGATCTTTAATAGCACACAACTGTCATCCACTGGTCAGTCAACAAACAGCACTTCAGAGGGTGTATTCACTAGACAGCTCTTCTCTTTAATTGACTTGACCACATTCTTAAATGTCCTCGAATTAACTTTGTGCAGCACTGGTAAGTATTTCCTTTGACAAATGTTGCAAGGTTTCCGCAGGTTGCACTGCACAGCTTGATGGGATCCAGCACATCGCCAGCACCTTCTGTTGATACGGATCCACTCTGATAATTGGTCTCTGGTCAGTTTTACAACCTCTGTGCACCTTCAAGAGATCTACAAGGATTTGGCATTTAAACAGCTTAATGCCATCTTGGGGCAGTAGATTCTCCAAAGCTATCTTCAATCTCGCAAACTCGCTGAGGTCTCTGTGACTGAAATAGGGGATCATTGGCATTTGACCTTGGCATTTGAGATGGTATGGGGCTCAATATCAATTGGGGGACCCAGCTGGGCCCTCCTCGGTAGGTATAGCTGCAAGGTCGCTGCATGCTCACCTTGAAGGTAACTCTTGTACTGCTCTGACATATAAGCCAGACTGGCTCTAGGTGGTGGCTGAGGATGAAGGCTTCATCGTTGACTCGAATGACTCAGATGCATCCTGCTTTAGTAACTTTAACTCTGATCTAGTCCCATGCCTACTGATCCTTGCTTCAGACAAATATTGTGGCGTCAGCACGTATCTCATACTCTTCATAATAACTTGGCAGATAAGTCTGACGCTTGGGTCTGATTGACACTCTATCATCCATCTTCTAAAGAGAAAGTGTACAGATCCGGCTTGAAGGACCACATATGTTGGGGAGACTTAAAAGGACTGTATTTGACTATGACTTTCCGGTGCTGCTGACAGTTGGACCATGGGAGAAAGTGGATGTGGATATGGTCAGACCATTTGGCACTGCTTCATCCAACTGCAGATTTACTATAACATTAACTCTCTATTACACGACTTGTGGTCGTCGTGTATAGGTGAGGTGGTAGGTGAGTGCATCAATATGCGCCAGAGATGTGCATACATGATTATTCAGTCATCTCCGGTGCCTTTCTTACAGCTGCCCCTAAATGTGTGTAGCACATTTGTAACTGAATAGATGTTCAGTTCAGTAACCAGGGACAGGTATAAGACTTTACCTCTGATCTAGCCTCTCAGATTTCTGCTAAGGTGGCACTCAACTGCTCTTCTTGTCACGGTTCACTAATCCGCTGTCTCATACTGTTGTCTGTGTGTAGGTTTTGGGATGTGTCACTTGATTGTTCTGTGTGGGCGTCGCCGCTGATTGCTGATCAGCGGCAGCTAGGGATCATTACACCTGCCTATATAACGCCTTGTCTTTCGTCTCATGTTTGTCAGATCGTTTGTTGTAGTCCTGGTGTTGTCCCGTTGTTTCTCGTGTTCCTTGTTCCTGGATTGGATTCTCGTCGCTGTTCCCTGTTACCTGTCTGTCTCGTTGGATTACTCGTTCTGGATTTCATGCACGGATACTCACACGGACACACGGACACACCATTCAGGACCATCATTCATCACGGACCCTTCATCGCCCATCGAAGTCCCTGTGTTACCCCTCTCCTGCTGTCTGTGTTGCTGCTGTGTGTTTGTCATCTATTTACCTGGCGTGAAGCTCTATTAAAGAGATATTAACTTGCATTTGTATCCAGTCTTCTTTTCCGTGACAGAACGATCTGACCAACTATGGATGCAGCAAGTTCAGCAGCTATCACGGAGTTCATCAACCACAGTATTGCTCGCATGGATCAGCAGCAGGAGAGCATCTCTTCCACCGGACGCGCTGTTCAGGCGTTGGTAACACAGGTGTCCGAGCTCTCCCAGCAGCTGCAACAACTTCGCGCTCCCACTGCGCCAGCCCCGCCGCCTGTTCCCCCACCATCACCAGAGCAGAGAGACCTACCTGAGCCCCACCTTCCCGTCCCACAGAGCTATGCTGGTGAGCCAGATTTTTGTCGAGCGTTTCTTAACAAGTGTTCTATTCACTTTGCTCTGCAGCCACGCACCTTCGAGAAGGAAGAATCTAAGGTAGCGTTTGTTCTAACCCTCCTGACCGGGAAGGCGGCACTCTGGGGAACGGCGGTGTGGGAAAATCAAGATCAATGCTGCTCCTCGTTCCCGGCACTCTCCGCCTAGATGAGGAGGGTGTTCGACCGTGCGGTGGCAGGAAAGGAGGCCGCCCGTCAACTCACCGCCCTGAAACAGGGCAACCGCACGGTCGCCGACTATACCATTCAGTTCCGCACCCTCGCGGCGGAGTGCCGGTGGAACGAGGAGGCGCAGTGGGATGTGTTCCTGCATGGGCTGGCCGATCGTATCCACCGTGAAATCTACGCACTGGACCTACCTAAGACCTTCAATGGACTGGTTGAACTTGCTCTACGTGTGGACTCTCGTTTACAGAGGTTAGAGCTTTTAGACGAATCTGGAGAGAAGGCGGAGGCGGCAGTCGTTTTTCCTCCGTGGTGGATACGGTCGGTCCTGTTTCCGATCCTGAGCCCATGCAGGTGGGGAGAGCTTGGCTTTCCCGGGAGGAGAGAGAGAGGCGGAGGTCCCAGGGTCTCTGTCTGTACTGCGGGGCATCAGGACATATCATCAGGACCTGCCCGGTAAAAGACCAAGCCCGATAGTAAATTCGAGGCTACTATTGGGCGGGATCTCCGCCGAGAAGTCCTCGCCAGCCACCATCCTCCCGGTAAGACTGAGATGGGCAACGCATAACATCACCTGCGACGCACTTCTGGACACTGGGGCGGAGGGCAACTTCATGGACATTTCTTTCGCACGACAACACGGTTTACCCACATCACCTCTGACACACTCCATATCCGTCAACGCTCTCAATGGACAGTCTCTTCCCAGTGTTTCCCATACTACTGACTTCATCACCCTCGTCACATCTGGTAATCACATTGACAAGTCCCAATTTCTGCTCATGGACTCACCTCATGCACCTGTTGTTCTTGGACATCCCTGGCTCACTAAACACAATCCCCGCATCGACTGGCAACAAGGAACCATCACTGAGTGGAGCACCCAGTGTCACAAGTCTTGTCTTTTGTCTGCTTGTCCCACGGTGTCTGTTTCTGTTTTGCAGGAGGAGGCGGTGGATTTGTCTAACGTGCCCATGGAGTACATCGATCTGAAGGAAGTGTTCAGTAAGTCCCGGGCTGCTTCTCTTCCTCCTCATCGTCCCTATGACTGTGCGATAGATTTAGTTCCCGGTAAGTCTCCGCCTAAAGGCAAACTTTACTCTCTGTCTGTTCCCGAGAGGGAGGCCATGGAGAAATATATTTCTGATTCTCTAGCGGCTAAGATCATCCGCCCTTCCTCATCTCCAGCAGGGGCGGGGATCTTTTTTGTGGGAAAGAAGGACGGATCTTTGCGACCTTGTATTGATTACCGGGGGCTGAACAACATCACGGTAAAGAATACCTACCCTTTGCCGTTGATGTCTTCAGCCTTCGAGAGGTTGCAAGGAGCGTCCGTTTTCACTAAATTGGACTTAAGGAACGCTTATCATTTGGTCCGCATCAGGAAGGGGGATGAGTGGAAGACCGCTTTTAACACCCCCAGAGGGCACTTTGAATACTTGGTCATGCCCTTCGGGCTGTCCAACTCGCCTGCGGTCTTCCAGGCACTCGTCAATGACGTGTTGAGAGACATGATTGACCAGTTCATATATGTCTACCTGGACGACATATTGATTTTTTCATCGTCTCTCCAGGAGCACGTTCAACACGTCAGATGAGTGCTTCAGCGGCTGCTAGAGAATGGGCTTTTTGTCAAGGCGGAGAAATGCGAATTTCATGCACAGTCTGTTTCTTTTCTAGGGTACATCGTCTCGTCTGAGGGAATTCGCATGGATCCTGACAAGGTTAAGGCTGTGGTGGATTGGCCAAACCCAGATTCCCGTAAGGCCCTACAGCGGTTTCTGGGTTTCGCTAATTTTTACCGGCGTTTTATTCGCAACTTCAGCCAACTAGCCGCGCCTCTGACCGCCTTGACCTCCCCCAGAACGACCTTCAGGTGGTCAGATGCAGCCCACGCTGCATTTGCCAAACTGAAGAGCCGCTTCGTTTCGGCTCCTATTTTGATTGCCCCTGATCCTTCGCGTCAGTTCGTGGTGGAGGTCGATGCGTCAGAGGTGGGGGTAGGTGCAGTTCTTTCCCAGCGATCTCCCTCAGACGACAAGATGCATCCATGCGCGTATTTTTTGCATCGTTTATCTCCCGCCGAACGCAATTACGACATTGGTAACAGAGAGTTGTTGGCAGTCAAATTAGCGTTGGAAGAATGGCGTCACTGGTTAGAGGGATCGGGGGTTCCCTTTATTGTTTGGACTGATCACAAGAATTTAGAGTATATACGATCGGCTAAAAGGCTCAACTCTAGGCAGGCTCGGTGGGCACTTTTTTTCGGACGTTTTGACTTTACTCTATCGTACCGCCCGGGCTCCAAAAACATCAAGCCCGATTCTCTTTCTCGTGTTTTTGACCCTTCCGAACGCCCGTCCACTCCCGAGTGTATTCTTCCCGAGACGTTAGTGGTCTCCACTCTTACATGGGAGGTCGAATCGAAGGTCCTAGCGGCCTTAGAAGGGGTAACGCCTCCGCCCGGATGCCCACCGAACCGTTTGTTTGTGCCGGAGGGGCTAAGGTCCTGCGTTATCAAGTGGGGTCATTGTTCCAACATGGCTTGCCATCCAGGGGTTAATCGAACTAGGTTTTTAGTCAAGCAACGATTCTGGTGGCCAGCTATGGCTCGTGATATTCGCAGTTTTGTTTTGGCTTGTTCAGTTTGTGCCACTGGTAAGACTTCCAACCGACCTCCAGATGGGTTACTCCAACCTCTGTCTGTCCCTTCGAGACCCTGGTCCCATATCGCACTAGATTTTGTTACCGCCCTCCCACCCTCCCAAGGGTATACGGTTGTTTTGACCGTGGTGGACCGATTCTCAAAGGCGACCCATTTTATACCCTTAGCCAAATTACCCTCTGCTAAGGAGACAGCGGTTGCGGTCATTGATCACATCTTCCGGTTACATGGCCTCCCGGTGGATGTGGTTTCTGACAGGGGTCCCCAATTTGTGACCAAATTCTGGCAGGAGTTTTGTAAGTTACTGGGGGCGACGGTTAGTCTTTCCTCTGGGTTCCATCCCCAGACCAATGGTCAGACTGAGAGGGCCAACCAAGATTTAGAGCGAATGTTGCGATGTTTGGCGTCCAAGAATCCTTCCTCCTGGAGTCAACAACTCTCTATGATTGAGTACGCTCACAATTCACTGCCAGTGTCTTCTACGGGCCTTTCTCCATTTGAATGTAGTCTAGGTTACCAGCCACCTGTGTTTCCCAGTCTGGAGTCCGAGGTCGCGGTCCCCTCCGCTCACGCCTTCGTCCAGAGGTGCCGCCACACTTGGAACAGAGCCCGCGAGACTCTGCTGCAAGTGAGGGCGCGTACCAAGGCTAAGACCGACAGCCACCGGTCGAAGCCTCCCGTATACGTCGTGGGTCAAAAGGTGTGGCTTTCTACTAAGAACATTCCGCTCCGCTCCGTTGCCAATAAGCTTGCTCCCAAATTCATTGGCCCGTTTACTGTCACTAAAATTATTAGTCCAGTGGCAGTCCGCCTCAAATTGCCTCCGGCGTACAGGAGGATTCATCCCGCCTTTCATGTGTCCAAAATTAAACCTGTTTTCCAATTCCATCTTAATCCGCCTACTCCGGTTCCTCCTCCGCCGCGACTCGTAGACGGGGAACCAACCTATTCGGTTAATCGTATTCTGGACTCTAGGCGGAGGGGATGCGGATTCCAGTACTTGGTGGACTGGGAAGGTTACGGTCCGGAGGAGAGAAGTTGGGTTCCTGCTAGGGACATTCTGGATTACTCCCTTATTGATGATTACAATCAACAGGTAAGGAGTTCTGGGAACGCCGTGAGGCGTTCCTAGGAGGGAGGGTACTGTCACAGTTCACTAATCCCCTGTCTCATACTGTTGTCTGTGTGTAGGTTTTGGGATGTGTCACTTGATTGTTCTGTGTGGGCGTCGCCGCTGATTGCTGATCAGCGGCAGCTGTGGATCATTACACCTGCCTATATAACGCCTTGTCTTTCGTCTCATGTTTGTCAGATCGTTTGTTGTAGTCCTGGTGTTGTCCCGTTGTTTCTCGTGTTCCTTGTTCCTGGATTGGATTCTCGTCGCTGTTCCCTGTTACCTGTCTGTCTCGTTGGATTACTCGTTCTGGATTTCATGCACGGATACTCACACGGACACACGGACTCACCATTCAGGACCATCATTCATCACGGACCCTTCATCGCCCATCGAAGTCCCTGTGTTACCCCTCTCCTGCTGTCTGTGTTGCTGCTGTGTGTTTGTCATCTATTTACCTGGCGTGAAGCTCTATTAAAGAGATATTAACTTGCATTTGTATCCAGTCTTCTTTTCCGTGACACTTCTCTGCTATGCAAAGGATCTTTTTGGGAGGCTGGAGGCAGACTTCACGCTATTGTAAACCAAATGTTTGGAGTTAGTTCTCTACTTCACTCGACATGTGTTCCCTTCAGGTACTGATCGGCTAGCTGACTCTCGGGACCAGGTCTGTATATCTGTGTGGTCTTGTTTCAGCATATGGATCTTCCTCTGTATAGCCAGCATCTCTCAGTATCTGATTGACGCTCAAAGGGGAGGGTGTCATTTTGGCTGCTCCCTCCTCATGATAATATAACTCCTTCTTGCTCATGCCTACTGATCCTTGCTTCAGGCGAATATTGTGGCGGCAGTACGTATCCCATCTCATACTCATCATAATGGCATGGTGGATAAGTCTGACGCTTAGGTCTGATTGAAACTATCATCCATCTTCTAAAGAGAAAGTGCACAGATCCGGCTCAAAGGACCACAAATATTGGGGAGTCTTAAAAGGACTATATTTGACATCTATTGCTGGATCTACTGTTGTGTGGCAATCACTCCCGGGTGTCTGTCAGAACACAGGAACCAGACCAATAACTGAATTGACGTTGTTTAATAAACTGTTGCAGTAGGCATGGGCATACAGTCTTTGACTATGTATATACTTATATACATGTGTGGTTCTAAAACAAACAAATAACAATTATGAATAACAGCATTATTAAAAAATATTCATACAAATTTCAATAACTAAACATTAACAGATGAAATGAACTATTAACACAGTCAGAAGCATACAAACTGCTGTGGTGTCACGTGTAAATAAATTTGACTGGCAATAATATACATGTAACAGATTTTTCTGAATATAACTGCTCAAGAGATTCCAAGTTTCAAACAATATAATCCACATATATGCACTGTTTATATGCACAGTACTGCTTTGTTTACAGCAGTCACCAAGGAAATGCTGTATTGCTGCTCTTTCATAAGCGCCACCTGCTGTCAGAGAGTGAATTTGTCTCTCATTCAGCCTGTCTGCTGTTTTTGTTTCATGCTTTTTTTGTGTAGCATATTATTTCAGAAAGATAAAGTCTGTTCTGTTTTTGCTTTAAATCTTGAAATTAAATCTAATTAAAATCAAAAACAACTGCTCATGCAACGTGTGTAGCATCTTTGTTTGGATCTAAATTAAAATGCAATGGTTACCTCTAATTTGAAATGGCTAGATTTTTTTAAGGCCAGTTTGCTTGTTATAGAGCAAATAAACAATACAATAATAATAATAATAATAATAAAAATATCTGCAACCAGTATCGGAATTGGCCAATTTGCTTAAATCAGAATATGAATTTGCCATGAAAAAATACTAAATACAATCTGTGCTATCTTTTTCTATCAATTATTCAATAGGTAGATCTTGTCTTTCATAAAGGTCGAGGTCAGGGATCTTGGGCTTGAAAGGTTAGTGACCACTGATATAGATAAATAATATTTGCATTAGATGCATAACATGTAAATATACACAGAGAGTAGTACCCTTGGGAGATATCATTAGGAAGCATGGCCTTAGTTTTCACTGTTACGCTGATGATACTCAGCTCTATATTTCTTTGTGCTCTGATGAAACATACCAATTCCAAAAAATAGCGGAATGCATAGCTGTTATAAAAAAATGGATGACTAGTAATTTCCTACTACTAAATTCTGAAAAAAATCTGAGATTCTAATTATTGGACCAAAAACCTCTGCACGTTATAACCTGGAATACTGTCTAACACTTGATGGCTGCTCTGTTAAGTATTTGTCGTCCGTTAGGAACCTGGGTGTGCTCTTTGATATCAATCTTTCTTTTGAAAGCCACATTTCTAGCATCTGTAAAACTGCATTCTTCCATCTTAAAAATATAAACTATGACATATGCTCTCAATGACAAATGCGGAACAGTCATGCGTTCATGACCTCAAAGCTTACTGAAATGATCTACTGGGTGGTTACCCAGTTTTAATCTTGCTAATTACTTACAAAGAACTAAATTGTTTAGCTCCCCAGTACCTGAGCGAGCTTATAACGCATTATAGTCCTCAATGTCTATTACGATTGCAGAATTCTGGCCAGTTGATAATACCTGGAATATCAATATCAACCGCAGGTGGTAGATCCTTCTCCTATTTGGTAAATAAACTATGCAATCTTCATATCATTGTTCAGGAAGCAGACACACTCTGTAAGTTTAAATCTAGACTAAAAACACATCTCTTTAACCTGGCATACACATAACACATTATAAATGTATATTTTCACATCTGTTAAAGGATTGTTAGGCTGCATAAATTAGGTCAGCTGGAACCGGGAACAGTTCCTATAACACTGGTATACTCGTTACATCAGAAGAAGAATGGCATCTATGCTAATATTAGTCTCTCTGTTTATCCCGAGGTCTGCTGTAGTCAGTTGGATCCGGGCCGTATCCAGATCGGATGGATGACCTGTGCCTAGACACAACTACAACGCATCCCTGAAGTGTCAGCAGAGATTGTGTCAACTAGACCATGTGAAGGCCTCATCGACACGACAGTAAAAAACGCTATATAAACAAAGGTGACTTAACCTGACTGGAGAGTAATGAATTAGCACAGTAGGAGGATTATCACAATAACTCAGTCAGACATTAGCTATGAATATCAAAATATAACACAAACATGATTATCTTAATTTATAACTAACAGATGAAGGTAAGAAACACAGTTCTTCAGCAGCGACGTTAGCATGTCAGCCCTCAAGAATCTTAACCCAAAGTTCTGTCTGTGGGACAGAATTTTATGCATGAAGACAAATGGGCTACAAACAACAGAAAACTATTAGGAGAAAATCTGTTTCTTTGTTATTCACACCAATCAGTTTATATGGGCCATATGTCTGTATAGGCCATTTGATTCACACATTTAGGGTGTGTTCATACTTGTAGTTCGGTTCGTTTGGTTCATTTGGTCTGGACCAAAGAAGAAAAAAAAAACATTTAGTCCTGGTCCGGTTAGCGTTCAGATTGGCAATTTTATCACCGAACCAAAAGAACCTAAAGGCACAGGGATACATTCACAACGTGATTGGTCGGATTTTATGACGTATTGCTTATTTTGAGATGGAACTTACCGAACATCCAAAACAATGCTGTTTACTGAGGTAAATGCGCTCGTTGTGTGTGCGTAGCGGGGCGTAGCCTGCATGTGATGGTATTTTGGCCAGTTGGGAACTCGTGAAGAGTTCTCGCGAGTTCCAGCTGTTTTTGGTTCAGTTACATGTCTTTGGTCCGTGTTGCATTCATATATCATTCGAACCGCACCAGAGTTCGTTTGGGAGCGGACCAAGACCCATCTTTTCAGCGGTCTCGGTCCGCTTGATTGGTCCGCACCAGGGTTTGGATGGCAGCGTTCACATATGTTCAAATGAACCGCACTAACCGAGCAACCGCGCCAGGGTTCGTTTTAATCGAACCAAACATGACAAGTGTGAACGCACCCTTACAGACACAGAAAGAATTGATTGCATCTGAGGGTGCTTTCACACTTGCCCATACCAAGTTTGCCTGGTCCATACCCGAGTTTGATTGCGCCTCCCTCCCCTTGCCCCGCTGGACTGTGTTCATGTTATATTTTTTGGGTCCGAACCAGTGCGTTTGCATCATCAAAGCAGCAGCTGTTTACCCCATTGCTTAGTAACGACAGTGCAGGAGAATGTGGCAAAATACATAACATTGTGCTCGCCTCACTTTAATACTTTTTTTTCAAAGCTTCATCTTTAAATGTTGTGTAATTGCACTTCTCTGTGCGAGAATGCTGTCCGGACAAAGCCTTGATTCCCGCTCTGCTGTATTCCTGCTCTGCGCCTCAGCTCCAGCGGCTCTTAAACCAATCATCTCTTCCTACTAGTTAATTTATAGCATGAAATGAACATGAATGACCATGAGAAGGAATGTTGTTTCAGATGCGGAAAGATGTAAATACACACCATTTTTCATGTGTAAGTCCACCAAGGTTAATCTTGTAACTCCTGACTGCTTTGTCGGACAAAATGGCGGATTCGGCATTCTGATTGGTTAGATCGCTTGTCAATCAAACTCCCTGCAAAGGGTCAATTGCGTTCATATCAGAAGTGAACCGTTCCTCAGACCACCCTTTTTTAGAGAACTCTGGTACGGTTTGCAGATGCGCGCCCGAGTTCCGAAGACAGCGTTTACATCATCCAAACAAACCAAACTCTGACGTCAATCGAACCCGTGTGTGCACCAAAAGTGCTAATGTGAAAGCACCCTGAGTCACAATATAAATGCATCTGACTAAAGATGACTGAAAATACACATAATCTTTCATGATCCTCTCATGGTTTCCGAAAGACTGGGGGTGGGTGGGTACATTCTTAGTGATGGAAAGACAGTGAATGCTTCTCATCTCATTGCATTTCCATGCACACCAACAACTCCCACTGAAAACACTGCTCACTGCACACACACTCATACCAAATGTGATGTTCGGAAGCTTAGTTAGTAAAAGGACTTTGATACTAGATCTGATGTTCTATTATGTTCTTTAAAAAGGGAAAATATGTTCATAAGTATAAGTATTGAAAAGTATTAGTATCATACTATTTATTTATTTACTTATTTGGAATATCAGAATAGAGAATAGGGCCCTGAAACTTACTGTTTATTATCAAATATACAATCATCAAAAACTTTCTGGGATTTTTTTTAAATCAATAAAAAATATTTCTAGTCATGTTCAGTTCTGTAATATTCCATCAGCTAGAAATAGCTCTTTGTGCATTCAACAAAAATTCTATGAGAAAAAGCAATGCAAATTCATTAGTCAAAAGAAATGAGAACCTTTTCATATTTCTCTCAATTATCTGAGTAAACACAGTGACATTGTTCTGCTTCAATTGCATTTTTAAATAATATTCTTCAATTTCTGTGCAACACCTTTTCCTCTGAAAATACAGACACACCCAGATCCTAGAAATTGTCCCTACACTTGATACCTGCTCTGTTGACTCACCAACATGTCTTCATTATTCACCTCATCAGGAGCCCAACCAGTTTCATTCAAATCAGCTCCAGAGTAACGGCTTATTTACTATGAGCAAATATTAGACTATGCGTGGTATCACATAGATATTTCAAAATGATAACTTGTATTTTATTCTTAATTCTCAAAGAACTATCTCAAAATAAAATCTAAACAACTTCATGTAATCAATTAAATGAAATATAGTTTTAATAAAAATTGCGGGCATTGCGTGTCCAGAAAAGGTGCTGCCACATCATATTACACTTTCAAATCAAGCTTTCTGCAAAATCTGCATGAGGAAATTTTCGCCGTCACGTGAAATATCATATTCCCGATCACGTGGATATTCCTATTGGAATTACTTAATTTAGCTCACCGAACAACGGAAAATGTGACCGCACCTTTCCAAATGGGCTTGCAGAAATTTTTCAGTATTGCTTGAAGAATATAGGACATTTGCTACTTTTATACAGTATAGTCTTAATAATGTTAGCTAAGACAAATGACCTATAAACAATAATACTGAAGGGAACAAATAAAATGAAAGTCATTTAACTTCTAAAGTGTGGCTTTTTCACAATAATAAAATACAAAATAAATTTACCCTTTACATAATGCGATATATACATAATACATAATAACTCTTTATATAACCACTTGTATTGCATGTCAACACCCAGCTAAGTCTTAATTGCTACAAATGTTGTCTAAAAGTGCTTGGTGCCTTTGATTTTTATATTCACATCAGACAGAGGTCAATGTTTGCCATTGTATTCGGACACAGTTCTTCCCTTGAGAGCACAGTAAAGGAGAAACTTGCGTTTATTTGCTCAGTCTTGACCTGCTATCTGAACCAAGGACAGCAACAACAGCACAGTCTTCTGAGAGGGTTCTTCTTCTTGTATCTGGCAGCCATTTTGAACTTCTCCTTTGAGACTGATACATAGTCTTGTGTCTTCTCCACATTTGCTTGTATGCTCTCTATCTGGTGCCCTTGCTCTTCCACCAGCATGAACACATCTAGAAAGAGATCTCTGAGGTCCTTCATGTTGCTTTCCAGGTTTAGGAGCTCTTTGTGGCGTTGCTCTATCTCCGAGAGCTGCGTACGAGTGATCTTTGCATCCACTATGATGTTCTCATTGAAGATCTCCCACTTGCCTTGCTCTATCATGTTATCCACCTCCTCTTCGGACACCTCACGGCCTGAAACCTCCAGCTGCCGGATGATAAACTGCTTGCATTTGTCCTGCTTGCTCAGAATCGCGTCATTGTGTTGTCGCATTACTTGCTGGAACTGGCGGAAAAGGGTCGCGTGCTGGGCCTTCTGGATACGGGACGTGGCGGTGTCTGGGCCCAGCTCAGCCTCAGTTCGCTTAGCCTGCTTGGAAAGAGCATCTAGCCTTTTATTCAGGCTCTCTGCCAACAACTTGATGTCTCGTGTCATGCTGCTCTCCTTTTTCATGATGCTGAGACGCCTGATGGTGGCCATAAAGTTTCTCTGCTGCTGGCTGAACTTATTGACTTCCGAGTTCAGCTCCTCAATGCTGTCACGAATGTTCTGTGCCTCCTTCAGGAAGTTCTCCAGGACAGGCTCCGCCTCAAAGATCACAGCCTGCAGGCCTATCAGCGAGGACGGGTCCATGTCCTCCTCCGTGTTGAAGGGGTTGTTGTCCACCATCTTATCGCTGGCCTTCATCCGCTGACGCAGCTCCTCCATGCGGTCCTTCATGACGGCAGAGGCAGAAGACCTTGATGGGGAGCACGTCAGATATTCTTTTAGATTTGAGTGCTGAATGTGTGTAAAATTTTCCTCTGTTCCTCATACCCTGTAAATCACCACAGAAGGCATACTGAGTTAACGCACTTGTCAAAAAACAACAAAACATTATTAAAACATGATTTAAAATGTACTTGGGGGGAAAAAACAACAAAGATTTGTTCCCATTAATAAACAAATTCTAAAGTTAGAAGTATATTTTTTATATTATGTTTCATACATCAAGCATTCAGTTTTTTTTTTTATATGTTAACTATTTTTGAATGCTGCATTTTTAAAATATATTTATGTAACAGGTTTTATTTATGAGTAACAGTTTTTACATTTTGAATTATAAAAATATTTATAGAAATGTTATATCTTTGTGACAGTGTTAACTTAGTATTAATTAGTACTAGCATTATTTATATATTATTATAGTATTTATTAATATTTAGAATTTTAATTTGACATTTTAGTACTTCAATATCAGTTTTAATTTCTAATTTTCATTTACGCTTTTTAAGTTTTGATTTAATATTTATATTTTATCTTATTTAAACTTTATATCAATTAATGAAAGCCATTTTTAATAGTTTAGGTTTAATAACAACACTGCTGTGCAATCATGTTTTTCTAGTAAAATCAGATGTCCTATTGGCCCTGAAAACAGATTATAATAACCATAAGTAAAGGTCACATTTTTGTCAGATGCTTTTCCATGCATTATGCCTTCAGCTGCAGCTCTTGTGTCGAAGGAAGGATTAAAATTGATTCAAAACCTGTGCAGTATTCCCAGTCCTCATATCACTGCTGCACATTCATCACGATCACTGTAATTTATAATGTCTGTTCTGACACTGTACAGAACATGATATATTAGCATTCACTGGAGTTTGCTTCTAAATAGCTCACTGACTGGCTTGTTTTACGGAAAGTAAGATCCATGACTGCTGATTTTTTTTTATCCTTGCTGCTGGACTGTGGTTTTGGAAAGTGAGCATAACGCCAAGGGGTGGGTATACCGAACTTGTCTGAGGAAAGTAAAATACAGTACTCCAAATCATGGACTATCCGGTTACTAGAGGGATTTCAAACAGGACAGACTGCAGTTGCATGCGTGTGTGAGAACAGCCCACCCAAGCTCCTTAGGGAGAAAGCTTATGAATATAAGAGTGGCCTTTGTTTTCTGCAGGATATCTGAGGAAGTCACACATTAATTCTACTGCTCAGAACCTACGAATGCATTACAAAACATTCTCTAATCCAGTCTTCAGATCACGTTGGTTTACTGAATATGCTGTATTGGATCAAACATGCCTCTTTATTCCTAGAGTCTCTTTGCTTTCTATAAGAACCATCAGTTTATGTTATTCAAACATATGTAGATTCCACCCTTGTCTAACCTCTCCTTTTCAATACTGAATACTATAACAAAGACCATACTAGTTGTCAGACTGTTTACTCCAGTAACATATCTCAGGCCAGGGAATAGCTTATTTTTATTTTTTTTTTATTCAAATGCTGTATAGACATAGCTATTGAACATTTCCATCTTTATTTCCCAAGAAAAAGACACAATTACAGATACAGGAGACACAGACACAGATCCTGAGATATAGGACTCTAGTCTCCCTTGCGTATCATTTACACCAAATAATAGAATATTCAGTTACTGCCCACGTGAAAAAGAAGTGCATGTACTTGTAGTGTACTTCAAATGCTAAAAGGATATTTAAAAAAAAGCTACTTGTAGATAATTTAATATTAATAAGTGTACCTAAAGAGAGGTCACTTTCATGACTGTTTCTTAACACACATTTAAAAAGTGCACTTTTAAAAAGTATTTTCACCCCCAAGTACACTTTTAAATCATGTTTTGTTAATGTTTTGTTTTGCTTTAAAGACTTTTGTGCTTTGTACACTTTTTTTATGTGTTACTAAAGCATATGTACAATACTTGATTATAATTTTAATTGTAGTGTTATTCAATCATACATTTAATATATTTTAAATGTAAATTGCAAGTTAATATAATTAACATAATGTGTAATTACAAATATATTTAAACATGTGACATTCAAATTCCAATAGAACTGATATTAAAGTATATTTCAGTTTATAAATGCCATAAATGCTTGTCA
This sequence comes from Chanodichthys erythropterus, assembly GCF_024489055.1. Lineage (NCBI taxonomy): Eukaryota > Metazoa > Chordata > Actinopteri > Cypriniformes > Xenocyprididae > Chanodichthys > Chanodichthys erythropterus. The sequence goes on along the minus strand of NC_090234.1, from coordinate 44,590,113 downwards.
GAACTTTTGGCAATACAATTTATCCATACTTCAAAGACAATACAAGTAATTAAGAAACTGCATATAAATATGTACTTAAGTGGGTCAGAAAACACTTTTACATTCAACTAATTGCATTTAATATGAACTTAGACTATAATGAATACAATAACATTACATATATATATATTCAGTTCTCTCTGGGTCAATGGAAGATGTCAGTGTAGCTATGGAATAGAGAAATTAATAATTATAAAGAGAGCTGAATATTTTATATAAGAATATCTTATCTGGATACTGGATATCAATATCATGGTTTCTGCCCTCTAAACTGATAACATAAAGAGAAAAATTACCTCTTATTGCTTTTAATCCCTGGAAGGTTGAATACTGCTTCATTTTAATTTGCCCAGATTTTTTTGTCAACACTTTATTTGGCCACGGACTTGTAAGATCTAAGCCGGATCTGTTGAAGCATTCAGGAAGTCCTTGGAATTTATCAGAGCAGCTCCCAGGGACACAAATATGTGCTAGTGCGAGTTTTCCCTCTGCTCCACTGGTGTCAGTTATGTCTATCGAAGGAAAAACACAGACTCCTGGGAAATCTGGTCAAGCCAGTTTAAAACCACACCCCCAGTCACAGTTAGAAGTCTGTTTGCCCAATGGAGGGTGAAGCTTGTTAGGCAGAAGTGTGGGTGACGTGATTCAAAAAGGCATTGAAAGAACACATGCAGTGGACCAAGCATTGCCCTCACCCTCAGCACCCTCTATTGTATACAACACAACAATGAGATCAGGAAGCTTCTTAAATTATTATTGACAAAGTTTTTAAATCCTGGGCTACATAGACGTGCCTATTCTTAAGCTCTCGTATTGTATTTCCTAATCATTTCCATTAATTTTAGCACAATCAGGGTTAGTAAAAAGAATGTCATTGGCTGGTGTTGTTACATCATGTTTTGGCATAAGAGGGAGAATTAATGTATGGGTTTGGCAAACCAGCTCTGAAAGTGTTGAAGGAAAGCATTATAAAGCAAACAGTGAGATAACAGTTATTTCTGTTTTGTAAATATTTAAATGTTTTAAAGACATATAGTAATGATATATATAGGGCTTACAAATGTATTTAAACATGTAAAGACAGAGTGATTAGTTAAATTGGGTTAAGAGAAATGTTTTTCAGAACTGATACATGATCAGGTCAATAGAATGACTCACATAATGCTTTTGTGTTCGGCCTCAGGCTGGTGCAGGAAACGGCAAAGAGGAAACTACACATTAGTGTGACGCACATTAGCGAGCCTGTAAATGTAAAAATGTAAAATCCAAATAATCTTTACAGATCTTTTTTTGGAAAGGGTTTAAACAGTGCTTTTTCTTGCTCGTTCAATGAACCATAAACAATTATTGCACATGCACCGGTACAGTCTTTAAGACACTAATAACAGTTAAGCGGTAGACAATTAAGGTCACAGTTCCAATAACTTCAGACACTAAAGAGACCTTTCTATTGACTCTGAAAAACACCTGGAGAAAGATGTTGCTGGGTAGATTACTTACAAATTACAAATTGTAGTTCGTTACTGATTTGCAAATTACATGACAAAAATCTGTTAGTAATGTAATCCTTTACATTACACATTTCAGGTAATGTAATCTGATTACTTTTATATTACTTTTGACCTAATTTGTTTATCAAATTGATTTGAATAGGATAATATTGTACCATATTGATATAAAAATACAAAGAGAAAGAAAATATATTCCATTAAGCTAAGCAGGGTTGAGCCTGGTCAGTACTGGATGAGAGATCTCCTGGGAAAACTAGGTTGCTGCTGGAAGAAGTGTTAGTGAGGCCAGCAGGGGGTGCTCACCCTGTGGTCTATGTGGGTTCTAACGCCCCAATATAGTGATACAGTGGGGACACTATACTGTAAAAAACAGTCCTTCGGATGAGACGTTTACCCAAGGTTCTGACTCTCTGTGGTCAATTTTAAAATAATAAAAATTATCATAAAAAATGTTTAAAAGACAAAAGACATAGCAATACATGGTTAAATGACTTCCTGAGTGATAATTTAAATAGCATACATATTATATACATATAATAATACAATGTTGAGAAAAAAACTCCTTAAAAGTTAAATGATTTCTGTAAATCCAGTGATGAAAATTTTGTGGCCTCTCAATTTTCCATGTAATTATAGCCATCTTACTAGTGGCTAGTCTGTGTACAATTTTACAACTTTTGAACAGGATGAAGATGCATACATTTTTCTTATTTTGTTTGAATATCACATTTTTTCATTTAGTACTGCACTTTGGAAACAACAGAAGATATTTGCATGTCTCCCAGAAGACAAATTAAGTACAATTTACCTTGATCTTCAAATTAAAAAAAAAATGTACATCCCCGGCTCTTAATTTATTGTGTTTCCTTCTGGAGCATCAGTGAATGTTTGAACCTTTTGTAATACGTGCATATTGAGTCCCTCAGTTGTCATCGGTGTGAAAAAATGGATCTCAAAATCCAAAATACATTCACTGCTGGAAAGGGTTCAAATATGGAAAAGATGCTGGAAAACCAAAGAATGTGCAGGACCTGGAGGATTTTTCTGAAGAACGTTGAGCAGTTTAACTGCTCAGGACAAACAATGGACTCATGAACAACCATCCCAAAACAAACAAACATGGATCATCCAGGTAATGACAGTATAAAGAATCAAGGGTATATATTTTGAGCAGGGTTTTTATGTAAATGCTGATTTGCAAAAACAATCAGATTTCAGGTTTCCATATGAAAAGTCAAATAATGGCAGTCTATCAGCCTGATGCCAAATTATCAGGGATAGAAGTAATGATATGATGATTAAAACTGCCAAGAAATATGTGAATTTAGGTGCTCTTTGAACATGCTTTCAATTGGGAAGTATCTGTATCTGTACAAGTATCTGAGTCTTCAAAACAGATTAGATACAGATACAAATTTGCTAAATTAAAAAATAATAATAATAATAAAGGGCTAAGAGGTACACTTTAGTGCGTTTTAATGAATAACAAATCAGCATAATTGTTCTTAAAAACTAGTCTCAATTACAGCTCATTTTGGGCTGGTTTATTGCGCCCTCTGCTGTTTTTAAAATTACATCACTTTTCAGTTACCATGGCCTCCAAATAAGGTACACTTACAGTCACACTATTCAATAAGGCCTGTTAAATGTTGGTTAATGCATTTTCTAACAATAACTAGCAATGTGCAATACATTTTTTTTTAAACAGTATTTTAACTATCCCTAAACATGAGAAGTGACTTTTTTAGATATGTGCAGGTATAATTATGTAGAGGTCATCTGTCTTCTTATCTTTTGGAGGTCTGTCCTTCTCACTCTTCCACCACAGCTTGATCTACAATGGACAGATAATGCCACTTCAGTTTATTGCTGAAATGTCTAAAAATGGTAGAATAGCAGTATATACAGGTGCTGGTCATATAATTAGAATATCAAAAAGTTTATTTATTTCACTAATTCCATTCAAAAAGTGAAACTTGTATATTATATTCATTCATTACACACAGACTGATATATTTCAAATGTTTATTTCTTTTAATTTTGATGATTATAACTGACAACTAAGGAAAATCCCAAATTCAGTATTTCAGAAAATTAGAATATTACTTAAGACCAATACAAAGAAAGGATTTTTAGACATCTTGGCCAACTGAAAAGTATGAACATGAAAAGTATGAGCATGTACAGCACTCAATACTTAGTTGGGGCTCCTTTTGCCTGAATTACTGCAGCAATGCGGCATGGCACAGAGTCGATTAGTCTGTGGCACTGCCCAGATTGCTCTGATAATGGCCTTCAGCTCTTCTGCATTGTGGGGTCTGGCATATTGCATCTTCCTCTTCACAATACCCCATAGATTTTCTATGGGGTTAAGGTCAGTCGAGTTTGCTAGCCAATTAAGAACAGGGATACCATGGTACCATGCAGGTGCCAAGTCCTGTTGAAAAATGAAATCTGCAACTTCATAAAGTTGGTCAGCAGCAGGAAGCATGAAGTGCTCTAAAACTTCCTGGTATACAGCTGCGTTGACCTTGGACCTCAGAAAACACAGTGGACCAACACCAGCAGATGACAAGGCAACCCAAACAATCACTGACTCTGGAATCTTTACACTGGACCTCAAGCCTCTCCTCTCTTCCTCCAGACTCTGGGACCCTGATTTCCAAAGGAAATGCAAAATTTACTTTCATCAGAAAACCACTTTGGACCACTCAGCAGCAGTCCAGTCCTTTTTGTCTTTAGCCCAGGCGAGATGCTTCTGACGCTGTCTGTTGTTCAAGAGTGGCTTGACACAAGGAATGCAACAGCTGAAACCCATGTCTTGCATACGTCTGTGCGTAGTGGTTCTTGAAGCACTGACTCCAGCTGCAGTCCACTCTTTGTGAATTTCCCCCACATTTTTGAATGGGTTGTGTTTCACAATTCTCTCCAAGGTGTGGTTATCCCTATTGCTTGTACACTTTTTTTCTACCACATCTATTCCTTCCCTTCGCCTCTCTATTAATGTGCTTGGACACAGAGCTCTATGAACAGCCAGCCTCTTTTGCAATGACCTTTTGTGTCTTGCCCTCCTTGTGCAAGGTGTCAATGGTCGTATTTTGGACAACTGTCAAGACAGCAGTCTTCCCCATGATTATGTAGCCTACAGAACTAGACTGAGAGACCATTTAACACTAGAAGTCCCAGAGATTTGTAACCCCCCTTTAGCCAAGTGGATGCTAACTGGCTAGTCTTTTGGCTATCATTAGCATCAATTCATGTGTAAATATGGTCATTACCTGAGCAATCTGCAGGGGGGTTGGGGGTGTGTGTGTGAATGGTTGCTGGTGGCTTGTTTGTATGTGTGGGGGAGGGAGGGCTGCTAAAAGCAGAGAACTTGATTGACCATGGGCCGGTTTCAGAAAGGAGGTTAAGTGAAAACTCTGAGTATGTTAACCCTGAAATGAGGGAGTGCAAGTGATGTTTAAAAAGTTCACTCATTCACACTGCAAAAATGCTTTTCATACTAAGTATTTTTTTATCCTATTTCAAGTAAATTTAAAAAAAAATCTTAAATCAAGATGGATTTTCTATATGAGAAAATTATATATGATATTTAGTCTTGTTTCCTGGGGGGATCTAAATTAAGTGCATTTTACTTAAGTAAAATGATCAATATCTGCCAGTGTGGTAATAAAAATAATCTTAATGCAAACGGAAAGTGTTGGAGTATCTACCCAGGTGAAAAAAAAAGTGCAGTAAAATACACTTTATTTTAGTACACTTTTACACTTCCATAATGTACAGTGCTCTATTTCCGTGCACTTATTTTGTACTTAATATACTAAAAGCTCTTCTTTAGTACTTCTTAAGATAATCTTAAGAACATCTAAGTGTACTCAACTGTGCTATTTTGAGGCACCATGAATTTGAACTAAAATGTGCTTTTAACATACTATCTCTGTATAGAAAAATGTATTTAGTTACCACTTGTAGTACACTTGAACCCATCTTTCAAACACTTTTAAAAATGGACTTATGATGTATTTCAAATATAAGATTAATATATAATGAATATATACAAAATGTATTTATAATATATTACCAGGCAGTGCCAGGATTGTGAGTGATTGCTGGAATGTACTCACTCACTTTTTAATATTATTTGTAAATATGTGTACAAATGGTTGGTTTCTTTATTTTATTTTGTACTATTTTTATCAATAGATCTCAGCAACAAAGGAAAAAAAAAACATGGGTGTTGATTTCTCCCTAAGATGGCAAAGTGAAACACAAGTTTCCTTGAAGTGGCTCAGCATGGCCCCACATTGTTTACATAACAAAAGCAACTGTTCACAGCTGATTAAGGATATTAGCCTAAAGCCTTCCAGCCCATCGGCTGTCCTGCGGGTTTTATAGGTAGAAAAGCCAAATGGCTGCTCTCTGGGACTTCTAGTGTTAAAGGCCTTTGCAGGTGTTTTGAGTTAATTAGCTGATTAGAGTGTGGCACCAGGTGTCTTCAATATTGAACCTTTTCACAATATTCAAATTTTCTGAGATACTGAATTTGTGATTTTCCTAAGTTGTCAGTTCTAATCATCAAAATTAAAATAAATAAACATTTGAAATATATCAGTCTGTGCCTATTTGTGAATATAATAGGTCAATAATATATAATATATAAATATATATATACAGGGAGTGCAGAATTATTAGGCAAGTTGATTTTCTGATCATATTTTTTTTCCAAGCACATTTTACCAATTCCAATCCACATCAATCTTAATAACTACTATTAATATTGTTTTTAATCATTTATAAGTGATATATAATTGTTCATGAAGGCTGGAAATGAAGAATGCCCTATATTCAGGTGTGCAGAATTATTAGGCAGGTTTTCTTTTACAGATAAAATGAGCCAAAAAAGAGATTTAACTCAGACTGAAAAGTCAAAAATTATTAAATACTCATGAGAAGGACGCAATACTAATGTAATACTAGAAATTGCAAAGTTAAAGCATGACCATTGGACAGTGAAATGCTCATTGGGTCAGCTGGGTCATACAAAAACAGCTGGAGAAGAAAAGACACGTTAACTGCAAAATAATTAAGAATTAAGGTGAAGAATTAAGTGTGAAACCATCAGGGACCCTTTAGTCTCCAGCGCCACCATTTCCCAGTACTGAAACCTACCTGGAGTCTTCAGAAGTGTGAGGTGTCAGGATCTCAGAGACTTAGGTTAGGTGAAGAATCCTAAAAAATGACCCGCTCTTAATAAGTATCACAAGCTGAAGTGTTATAAAGTACATGAAGACTGGGTTTTTTATAGGCCTTATAGACAGACAGCTTGAGAGTGACTCCTGAAGGACCAGCACCACATCCTCTTGTACCACTGTTTGAAGAATTTATCTTCCAGAATCTGGCAGTAAGTTTTGGAAGATCATTTAGTCCATCTCTGCAAGATGGACATTTCAGGATAAGAGATGGACTAAAAGTGAACTCCCACACCTTACTGCCAGATTCTGGAAGATAAATTCTTCAAACAGTGGTACAAGAGGATGTGGTGCTGGTCCTTCAGGAGTCACTCTCAAGCTGTCTGTCTATAAGGCCTATAAAAACCCAGTCTTCATGTACTTTATAACACTTCAGCTTGTGATTCTTATTGGAAAAAAAATATGATCAGAAAATCAACTTGCCTAATAATTCTGCACTCCCTGTATATTATATCTCACCTTTAAGTTTTTTTTTTTATATAATATATATATTATATAAAAAAAAAAAACTTAAAGGTGACTACAATTGCTTCATAATAACACACATTACAGTGTTAAGGCCTGTTCACACCAAGGTCAATTACAATGACAAAGGTAAAGTTCTAAAAATCTTTCTAAATATAAAAGAATGGCAGAGTGTACACTGCAACTATAATGATAAAAGCACAGAGATATATCGTTGGAATCACTTTCAGAATGATTATTTTTTCCAGCTTGTGAATGACAAAAACATTGACAGCTAATCAGAATCCATTCTGCTTTGAAGAGTTTGAGCATTTAAAGCACCAGATGACAAAACTGCAGCACGTTTAGAATAAACAGATCAATATTACATTGGTGTGGATACTAATTTACACTGACTAGCCACTTTATTAGGTACACCTTGCTAGTACTGGGATGGACCCCCTTTTGCCTTAATTTTGGTCCATATTGTCACGATAGCATCATGCAGTTGCTTCAAATTTGTCGGCTGCACATCCATGATGCGAATCTTCCATTCCATGTGCTCTATTGGACTGAGGTCTGGTGACTGTAGAGGTCAATTCAGTATAGTGAACTTGTCATGTTCAAGAAAACAGTTTGAGATGATTTGAGCTTTGTGACATGATGCGTTATCCTGAAGTAGCTATCAGAAGATGGGTACACTGTGTTCATAAATGGACTGACATGATCAGCAACAATACTCACATAGGCTGTGGCATTTAAATGATGCTCGATTGGTACTAACGAGCCCAAAGTGTGCCAAGAAAACATCCCTCACACCATTACACCAACAGCAGCCTGAACCATTGATCCAATGCAGGATGGATCCATGCTTTCATGATGTTTGCACCAAATTTTGACCCTACCATCTGAATGTCGCAGCAGAAATCAAGACTCAGACCAGCAATGTTTTTCCAATCTTCTATTGTCCAAGTTTGGTGAGCCTGTGCGAATTGTAGCCTCAGTTTCCTGTTCTTAGCTGACATGAGTGATCTTCTGCTGCTGTAGCCCATCTGCTTCAAGGATCGATGTGTTGTGTGTTCAGAGATGCTCTTCTGCTGACCTCGGTTGTAACTGAGTTACTGTTGCCTTTCTATCAGCCTGAACCGGTCATTCTCCTCTGACCTCTGGCATCAACAAGGCATTTTCACCCCGGATATTTTCTCTTTTACGGACTGTTCTCTGCAAACCCTAGAGATGGTTGTGTGTGAAAATCCCTGTAGATCAGCAGTTTCTGAAATACTCAGACCAGCCCATCTGGCACCAACAATCATGCCACATTCTAAGTCACTTTAATCATCTTTCTTCTCCATTCTGATGCTCAGTTTAAACTTCAATAGATCTGTCTACATGCCTAAATGCACAGTTGCTGCTATGTAATTGGCTGATTAGATTACATTAATGAGAAGTTGAACAGGTGTACCTAATAAAGTGGCTGGTGAGTGCAGTTATCGTTCTGTGAATGGGCTTTTACTGTGTAAATGCAGTCCTACATCAGTATATTTTAACTGGATATTGATGTACCTGAGGTGGCAGAATCCTTCTCATTTGCCCGAACAGAAAGCCCAGTAAGAGCCTTGGGTTTCCACTTCAATGTGGTGGTTATGGGAGGTTCATCTTCCTCTGTATCTCCTTTGTCCTGCTGTCAAAAAATGTCATTATGGCTTCACACAAATCTTCACACAAATTCATTCAAGATAGACTTATTTTTGTAGGTAGGGTACAACAAAGCTAAAATGAATAATCCCAATTCCCAAAATGTATAGAAATAAAAAATATATATATATATATATATTTTTAATTGAACACTTATTTAGCAAAATAATTTGTGTTAAAAGGACTATTAAAATAACAAGCATAAATGTTTAAAAACATACATTTTAAATATAAATCATTTCAGTCATTTTTTAAATAATTTGAATAATTCACTGGATGCCATGAGCTCATGAATAAAATCGTTTGACACTGCATAGAGATAAACAGGTGTTTAGGAAAGTACTGTGGTGGTTTTTGTTGTTTAGTGTTTTGGGGAGAGAATATAAAAAAAAAGTTTTTTTTTGCTGTTGCACAAAACATCATGTTTTTATTGTCTTGGTTGCTTTTATATATTCAGTAATCATATTCTGTTTTATTTCATGTTATTTACTTTCATCAACTAAGTGGTTGGCAATTTTTAATAGCATACCAAGCTGTAAAACTTCTGAAACTCCAGTGAACTGCTTCATCCACTCGATGCTCTAAGGGCATTCCACTACTGACTACAGTCTAAGGGAAAGTGAAAACTGAAACTGAATATCAGGATACTTAATTGCATGTTAATTTAGATTAAGTCAAAATGTATTATAGCTGAAATTGATATTAAATGCAATTAGCTGAACTTTTTTGAACCCACTTAAGTAGAAATGAAGTACATCTTTATGTGTAATTTATAATTACTTCTGTTGTCTTTGAAATATGATTAAAGTGTATTGCCGAATGTACTGACAAGTATTTATGGTAAACTAAAATATACTTTTAATGTCATTTCTATTGAAACTTGTACATCATGTATTTACATGTACATGTATGTACATATTAAATATAAATGTAATATCAAATTACACACTACAGTTCAAATTAAAATCAAGTACTTTACATGTGCTTTAATAGTCAACTAATCAAAATAAGTGTACTTCTTGACAAAAGATTTTTAAAACATGATTTAAAATGTACTTTAAAATAAAATATTTAATTTGACATTATTACAAAGTGCACTTTTTTGTGTTAAGAAACATGCATCCAAAATCACATAAGTATGCGAAAAAACAGTATGTGACAAAAAAAGTAGCGAATAATATGTCCGAATTCACAGAAGAGATTGCAAAAAAAGTACCCTACTAAAAAGGATGATCTACTACTTCTGGCAAGATGCAATAGGTAATCTGTGTGCATACAACAGACACTTTACTATCCGATGAGGCCACGGGAGAGGATTTGTGAATGTCAGTGAAGTGACGCAACTGACATCATAGGTCACATGACAATGACAACATGGCGAATGTAGTACATCCATATTACATTCATACACACTCTCATACTGTATAGAACATACATTTTTAGCGCTTGCATAGTAACTATTTATTAAAAAAAAACCTTTCTTTAAGTCCACTTAAATGTCCTCTTATTTCATTAATATTACATTATCTGCAAGTACAGTTTTTTTTTAAATACCAAAAAATTGGAAGCACACTACAAGTTCTCATTCAATATAAAACTGAGAACAAAGTCTAGGGAACATTTTGTATATAATTTCTGCATATTTTTGTGATCTTGCTACCTGAAATACAATCTTATTGATATTTAAAAACATCTTGTAAAACATAAAATAGACATACCTGCTCTATCTGGAGATACTCTCCATGCTGCTCACACCCAATGTCAAACACATACTTCCCTGTACCAGAGGGCTAGAAAATAACAATTACAAGACAATAACTTGTAAGAAATAAGTGATCACTGTGTAAGAGAAGAGCAACATAGTTGCATTTTATTATCGTACGTAGCACAGTTCCATACCCGCTGTCCGCAACCCAATTTGAACATATCTACAAACCATTTTCTACTATCCACCAGCTCAGAACCACAAATGTAGAGTATTACTTACATTATTATTGACAAAGTTGCCCTTATATCTGTGGTTCAAATGGATAAGCTCCCCGGCTGACTCCATTTTACCCATGATCCACCTGCCCATGTACTGAGAACCTGTGTCATGATGTGTATATGTACCCTGCCCATGTCTAAGAGAAAAAAAAGACAGACAGGTACTTACATTTATTAATAAGCATGATTTGCCATTCATTTTTAATTGAACTGAAGACATTATGAATACTATTACAACTAATATGAATAGATTATAGAGATTACTTGATTAGATCAGTGAAAAATAAAGTTAAAATTATGAGCTGTATTTGAAATACCTTTGATGGTGCAGCCATTCACCATCATATGTGTCTCCATTGGGGTATGTGTAAACACCATGACCCTGTCGCTGGTCATCCACCCAGCTTCCTGAGGAAGAGGAAGAAATATCACATGTGAACACTAGTTTACACTCTATGCTATATATAAATCTATGCTATATATAAATCATGTGGGAAAGTCTGGGTCAAAAAGTCAGACTATTTAGTTAAAATGCTTATTTAGATTTTTTTCTACTTGAATTCAATATTTTTATATTACAAAATGCATAACAATTAACGTGAAAAGTTCATGTTAATTTCAGAATGTTTATAATTAAATAAAATACTGTCAAATCGATTAATCATGATTAATCGCATCTAACATAAAAGTTTGTGAATATACAGTGTTTATATACACACGCGTGTTTGTGTATGTATAAATAACAGACACACACACACACACACACACATATATATATATATATATATATATATATATATATATATATATATATATATATATATATATATATTTACAGTAGTTTTAATAGTTTTAATTGATTTGACATCACTAAAATATATTCTTTGTTAATTCATGTTTGTTTACAATAAATTAACTTATGTTCATGCACACAACTTGTAATGTTAAAAATATTAGTATGTAATGAACATTAACAGATTTATAAGTACTGTAAAAGCTGTTATTTTAGTATTAAAATTTATTTTTGAAATATTTCTAAATAGTTTATTTATTTTTAGTTCAATTTTAGTTTTATTAGTTGCTAATTTTAGTACTTCAGCTGTATTTCAATTTAAAAAATAATAGTTTTAGTTTCTAATTGTTTTTTTAACAATAACAACTCAGTCTGAACTATCTGTAAAGGATCATTGTTAGTTCATGATGTTAATCTTGACCTAAATCACACTATACTGATGTATTTGAGATAATATAGACAATGTAGATGTACCTTCATATTTGGAGCCATCTGGGTAATAAAATAAGCCTTGTCCGTGTTTTAAATTCATGTACCATTCTCCAATGTATCTGGCCCCATTCTTGAACTTATATGTCCCCTAATATACAGACAACACAAGGTTTATTGTTTATGAGAACAGAAACTACATAATAACAAAGTGTTTTGTGAGCAAAATGACCTGGCCAGATCTCTTGCCGTTTTCATATGCTCCTTGGTAAGTGTCTCCATTAGGCAAGACAGCTTTGCCCTGTCCATGTCTCTCTCCGGCTTCATTTCTGTCTCCCTCATACTCCTTCAACACAAAGGTATTACTGTCATCTCTCTACTGTGAACACACTGCGAACTGAACAGAAACTTTGACAGTGACTCACCCCCAGAGAGCCATGCTCGTCGTCAAACTCTTCAGAGCCAACGTCTGACATGATAAACTGGAGTTTAATGAACAGATAAAAGGGAACAATCCCAAAAGGAAAAGCTTCAGTTCAAGGATGTTTACTGTTGCCATAGCAATACCGCGTGAGACAAACACATGCGCAAAGTGACTTTCACTTCAAGAACGCTCACGCTTGTTTAAAAACACTTTTTCAGAATAAAATTGTATTTTTATGTTAATATTAGCGTTATTCGTCAACATTTGTAGACAATTGTACCTTTTTTTACTAAACTTTTTTCATTGCTGTTTAAAAAGCTATGTTTAGCATTTTATTTTTTGTTGTAAACAAAATGTAGTATTCAGAATGTAGAATTGTTAGTCATTATAACTATTACTGTTATCTAAACATATGTATAGCCACATATATTCCACATACATTATTGCATGACTTTTATTTTGACATCAGTGTAGCCCTTAACAAAAAAGCTCGTGACTGACCAGTTGACTTAATTTAGTCCGTCACGTGATCAGTGTTCTCTAAAACAAGGATGTGAGACAAAACAATATATAGAGCTGCAAGAAAGACAGCACATTAGTGTGTTTGCGAGCCTGTGCTGAGATGAAGTATTCCGTTCACTTCATTTACGCGGTGCTTCACTGTTGGATTGTGGGGTTGGTCGTTTCTAGGGTCAGTGGAAAGCAGGTCTGGCCAGTGCCTTACAGGTAAGTTGCAGCCACCTACTGTACACTTCAGCTCAGTCACATGGTCAGTACTAACTATTACTGACCATGTGTACTAACTAACTAAACTAAAATCTGTGTTTATAGTGGTTCGTATTCAGTCGACTGTGTACAAGTTACTTCAATGGTTTATTGGTTTACTCTCTTCAGAATCAGAATGAGCTTTATTGCATAGCATGTTTAAGGTTACACACACAAGGGATTTGTCTTGGAGAAAAGAGCTTCCAGTGCAGGAAAGGCAAGGAAAAGGGCAATGAAAGTAAAATAACACAATAATAAAAAAGGCAATACACAATAGACAGAATTATGTATGTGCAAAATGGAAGTGTATGAATATGTGTTAGATGTGCTATACAGATATGTGAAAATGAAAGTAATGAATGCACAGAGGAAGATAATAAGTATATAAAAGGATTATATTATTGTCACGTTATATGTACAATGAAGAGACTCTGGGGTCCGGTAGGACATTATTAATACATACATTAATCACAATATTTGAATGTTTAACTGATTTCTTAGTTATATATACATCTGTATCAACAGTGAATAAAAATAAACTTAATTTTTATGCTCATGAATATTAATTATTATGTTATGTGTTATGTATTAATGTTATGTGACATCCTACAGGTTGGCCAAACCTGTTCACACTGAAAAGCAGACATAATGCAATGTCATATCAATTTCTAGGCGACTCAACAGCCGTCCAGATGTAGATCCCTACTGCCAGGCTTTATACCCATTCTGCCCCACTGGAGATCCATATGGTAGGATACCGGTCATGGAATACTACGACATCATCTCAGTGTTCAGACTTCAGACTCCTGTGTGGGAGTTCAAATATGGTGACATCTTGGGAAAGTTTGTAAGTGCACTCATTGAATAGCAGGCCTCTTTTCTTTAAGAGTTTGTTCCTTTGAGTCTAATCAAGAGTTTTGCACCTCAGCATATAATGCATGATGCCATTGGCTTTGGAAGCGCAAAAACTGGGAGAAACTTCACGATGGAGTGGTACGAGCTGTTTCAGCTTGGGAACTGCACTTTTCCTCATGAAAGAGAGGATGTGAGTGCTCCATTCTGGTGTAACCAGGGAGCCGCCTGCTTTTATGAGGGCATAGACGACATACACTGGAAGCAGAATGGGACTTTGGAGAAAATAGGAGAGATTTCAGGTAAGTTTATAATTATTAAGTTTATAATATAAACATACAAGCCTCTTATGCTCACCAAGGCAATAATATTGTGAAATATTATTACAGTTCAAAATAATGGTTTTATATTTCAATATATAGTCAAATGTAATTTATTCCTGTGATCAAAACTGAATTTTCAGCATCATTATTCCAGTCTTCAGTGTCACATGATCCTTCAAAAATCATTCTAATGTGCTGATTTGCTGCTCAAGAAACATTTCTTATTATTATTATCAATGTTGAAAACAGTTGTGTACATTTTTTTTGGATTCTTTGATGAATAGAAAGTTCAAAAGAACAGAATTTATCTGAAATAGAAAACTTTTGTAACATTATGCACTACCGTTCAAAAGTTTGGGGTCAGTAAGATTTTTTAAATTTTTTTGGAAAGAAATTAATACTTTTATTCATCAAGGATGCATTAATTTGATCAAAAATGTAAATACCTTTATAATGTTACAAAAGATTAAAATTTTAAATAAATAAATGTTATTTTGGACTTTCTATTCATCAAGGAATCCTGAAAAAAATATTAAGCAGCACAACTGTTTTCATCATTAATAATAATAATAAAGAAATGTTTCTTGAGTCAACATATTAGAATGATTTCTGAAGGATCATGTGACACTAAAGACTGGAGTAATGATGCTGAGAACTCAGCTTTGCATCACAGGAATAAATTGCATTTTAAAATATATTTATAGTTATTTTACATTTTTAAAATATTTCACAATATCTACTGTTTTTGCTGTATTTTGGATCAAATAAATGCAGTATTGGTGAGCACAAGAGACTTCTTTAAAACATTAAAAAAATATTTCTGTTCTAAAATGTTTTAATTTATGATTAGGTTTATTTTTATTTCGGGACATAGCAATATATTTCTATAGAGCCCCTACCTAAAGGGACATGGTGGAAAAAAAATATAATTCAGCTTTTGCAACTTGAGCATTGCCACAACGAAGATTTGCAAGCGAATGCAAAGTTTCACGTTTCTCAGGGGATCGTAAAACATTTGCAAGAGGACGCAAAAGCATTGACAATTTTTCCTCCCATCTCATATTTTGTTTTCCATCAATGTCCCTTTAAAGGTTCTGCATATGGCCAAGTTGGGCCAAACAACATTTTTTTTTTTTTTTAACAAGTGAGCAAAAAAAAAAAAAAATCATTCAAATAACCCCACCACCCAAAATATGAATTACAAAACACTTTTTCTGACAAATGGTATAAAACTTTACTGACAAAACTACATTTGTCATTTACCTAGAGAACATTATTGTCATATTTTCATTAGCAGAATAATAAACAACATTTAAAATTGAAAATATCATAAACAATGGATATATTGGAGCAGCCTGAAGCTCTCGCACCATTCCCAGGCTATCCTCATCGTCATGTGTTTTCTGTTCCGTCTGGATTTTCTGCTGTTTCTCTCATATATTTTTTTTGTTTTGTTAGGTGAGATGTTTAATGAGTTGGCTATGTGGGTTCAGGAGGACAATGAAACGGGTGTGTATTACGAGACTTGGACGGTAAAGTCAGACCCTGGTGCCAATGCCACAACATGGTTCGAGTCCTACGACTGTTCTCAGTTTGTGCACCGTGCATATAAGAAATTAATGGAGCTGGGTGCCCAACTGTTGAGCCAAACTCCAACCAGTTACACAAAGATCTATCTGTACAGCGGAGAGCCGCTCTATTTGGGAGATGACTCCATCTTTCTACAGTCTTCTACGAAAGATCTTGCCACAGACATCAAGAAGTTCTATCACTCGTTTCGCTCTCACCAGTCAGTGATAGAAATGATTATGAGCCTGTTGGAGGCTTATGACAAGATGGTCCTCGAGAAGACTTTCTATTTCTACTACAACTCTGAATATTGGAAGCTGCCGATGAAATATCCTTACTTACAAATAACCTATGAGGAGATTCCTTTTCCATAATGACTGTATTTTTTTGCTCGAACAATATTAAATTACATCAATTTTTTTTTGCAACTAAATAAAATTACATTTTAAGTTTTCTACTTTCATTCCAGATGATGTCAGAATTATCAGATGTGTTAATTTATACTAATGCATTAAAAAAAAAAAAAACCTTACATTTCATGTAAATGATGTTTAACACATTCACACAATGTCTGCACAAATGTTTATTTGCCCATATTTATTTCAACAAAAGACAGTTATAATTGCGTTTTTACAACACAATAGAAATGTGATGCTTTCATATTAGCAATACAAGCAATATGCTCACTTGCTTCAGAAAAATCAAATACATGAGCGCTTGGTTTGATGCTATTTGTACGTGTATCGAGTTTATGTAATGCTCTTCAGCATGCACTTTCGAAAAGTCATGTCTAGCAAAAAGCTTTTTGTTTTAAAATAGAGTTAAAATGGTAAGATATGCGCTGCCTAAAGCCTAGCTCTGTTATTTTAATGAAATAACTAAATTGTATGTTAACTACCAGGCTGTAGCTTCCCTTTTCTGTTAATTTTTAAGAATGTTTTGCTTTCAAATGATGAAATAAATATTTTTCTTAATTTAGATGCTACAATTTACAAAAGCTAATACAGCTTTAATTCTGGATAACTGGTAAAGGAAAACTTACATGCTATTGACTTTTTTATAAATTATATAATATGAATATAAATCAACATGGAGCATCTCACTCAATGTTAAACTATCAGTATAAACAGATTAATGCAAAAAAAAAAAAAGCATATCAATAAATTACACAGATGATCAACTAATCACAAAGGGTACAAAGATCCATCAAGGAATAATTCCCACTCATCTGAAAGAGATCAGCACAGAAACACTTCGAACCTCCACAGAAGTATATATAAGTATTTCTATTTATATCAAACACACAGCATTTTATATACAGACACATGGGACTTCCTTCTTAAAGGAAAATGTTTTCACTGCTTCACTCCAATATTGAATCGAAGGGGCGCATGTTAGTGCAGCCATGTTTGAAGCGTATCCAGAAAAAAAAAAAAAATAATAATAATTCCAATCATTTTCTGGTTGTATCCCATTCAGTTTGTCACTGCACAACATTCTTCATGTAATCCAATAGAAACCAATCAATGGTTCATCGTATCCCTAAAATTCTTTTACTATGTCTTTTTCAAATCTGAGGACACAAGTGTGCTGTGAGCCAAACACTGATCCTTTCATTTCCATCTTCCCTGACCAACTCCAACATACCTAAGACCTTGAAAATATGCTGTCATATTGTTCTGCACCCTCTTCCCTGCTACACCAAAATATGAGCAACTGCTACTTTTCTACTTGCCTAAACCATCAGAAAGAATAATTTCCACTTGGTAAGTATAAGGTGCATATTACTCACTATACATTTTGTACAAAAGCACTATAATACCAAATGTGTCTATTCATACAAAATGTTTAAATCACACAAAATACAGTTCTTTATCTACATAAACCAAATCAGCACATTCAAGTGAGCACTTTGTTTAGTTGTTTACAACCCCGATGGCTGTGCACTTCTTTTTAACCTTGAACTTGTGTTGGTGAACTGGTTAGTGAGAGGCCACTAGTTGGTGAAAGAAAACAGCTCTCACTAAAGTGTTATGGCTGAAAATGATTCAACTAACTACACAAACCATTTGGCCAATATAATCAAAATGTGATTATGGCCTGAGCTGCTGGGATAGGCTCCAACATTCCTGTCACCCTACATTGGACAAGCAGTTTGGGAAATTGATGGTTGGATAAATGAATTCCAAGCTTAAACATTTATAACTAAATCTCACTCTGCTCTAATGGAAGAATGATTTAACATGAGATCCACCCTTTACAGTTTGAAAATACAGCACAATGTTGAGCCACTGAAAACTGCACAGATACTCAGCAGGACAAAGTGAATTATGCAGAAGTGAAGTAGAGAAATGGATGAGCATCCGCTAAGAACATCAACAAAGACAGAGAGCCCATATCATGGGCAATGAATAATCCGCATATGATAAGCTGATCTAGATAAAACAGCTTTCAGTTTCCTTTCTAAATAAACGTTTTTTTTTCTCCTCCCAAACGCATTTTGCAAAATAATCTGAAAATGTAAAACATATACATGGTATGATGTGTACAGCGATACTCTATTTTAGTAAATGTTACAAAATGTCCAGGTTATGTTACACCCCCAAATGAAAGAAATATAAAACTATCTTTCACAAATAAGCTCAATTTTCTTAAGAACCATTAACATTTTTTGTATTGTGACCAACAATACCTAACATTGTCATTACCATAATACAGGAGAGAAAGAAATTGTAAAATAATTATAGATCATGGAAGTAGTAGTTTGTTTTACTGCCTTTTTACACTGATTTAACAAAAATAGAACTGTCAAAATGTGTTACTGTAATGAGGATCTAATGGATTAAAAAGACAAATAATAACTCAAAGACATGCATTATGAGAAGAATGGGAAAATGCTTAATTGTTTAAATAATGTCACTGTGCCAAAAATCCTAATTGGTCCTAAAATGGGCTTGATTTCTCTTTGATATAAAATATAAATCAAATATATTTTTTTCCTTTTAATTTTAGGGTTAAATATGACCTGAATAAACGTTTGTAAGATTCATTTAAATGTAGATTTGCCACAACATGCCATTAAAGGCATATATCCCACAAAAATTAAAATTCTGTCATTTACATACCCTCATGTCATTCCAAACCTGCATGACTTCTGTGTATTCTGTGGAACATATTATATAGATATTATATATATATATAAAAAAAAAAAAAAAAATTAAAGTCAATGGTCACTAAAACTGTTGGGTTACCACCATTCTTCAAAATATCTTCTTTTATGTCCCACAAATGAAAAGGATCTCACAGGTTTGAAATGAATCAAGGGCGAGTAAATGATGACAGAATTTTTGGGTGAACTATCCGTCCACACTGGAATATACATCTCAAATCAAATCTATGTACAAACCTTGTGAATTAACTGAAGACCACATTAAAAGCCCATATTACCAAAGGCTTAGGAGTTCTTATGGTCTTTTGAATGCAATAGTTGTGCATTTCACCAGGTGGGCATCATATCTGGAAACCAAACACGACCCAGGTGCTTGGACACTTCCCAGTGGATCTCATCCAGGCTGTATTTGTGGTCTGGGATGAGCACCTCCTCCATGATAGACAGCTGAGAGAGGCGGCGACCACACATCTTCACAAATTCCACAAAAGCACTGCAGGAGACCTCGCACTCGCCCAGTCCGATGGCCGACAGGTGCTGGCAGCGCTCGGCGATACGAATCAGCTCCTCGTCTAGCGGCCGCAGACCGTTGGCACACACCACCAGCTCCACCAGGCGGGGGCAGTTCATGCCGACGCGACCGAGGACCTCCTTGCTGACCGAGCGGCCAAAGTAGAGGTGCGTAACAGGGATCTCGTCGCGGAAAAAGGGCCCGAACTCATCCTCGTACAGGAAGAAGTACATGACCAGGCTGAACTTGGGTGAATGGCGCACCATGGCGTCCCAGCTGCTCTTCTTGATGGTGTGGAACTGCTGACCAGGGTTCTCGCTTACCACATCTATGCGAAGATGCTCGAGGTGCACGTGTTTCTCTGAGGAAAGCGCCAGAAGGAGCTCGTCGCTCAGTAAGTGATAGTTCAGAGCCAGTTCTCTCAGACCATGACACTGATCAGCAACACACAGAATACCTGCAACAACAGAAGACTGATGATGAGTTTCATCTGCACAAGACACTACAAATAATACAGTCTAACTAATGTCTAGGATGGGAAAAAAAAAGAAAAAAAAAAAAGATTCTCAGATGCGTTGCAATTTCTCTTCAACCATTCAGAAAACCGGAGCTTTGTTTTTTGTTCCACATAACCGCAATGGTTAATAATTCTTAACAACATACGATTGCTTTGATTTATTATAAATTGGTCATTATTTTAAAAAGGACTTATGATATGAGTTAATTTAATAAAAATGCAGAGATAAATGTTATTAAATAATGAGTTTACTGACTTTAAATATAAGAAAGAAAAAAACTTTTATCATATTGGAAAAAAGCAATTAGGATACTTTCAACTTAAATTTTTGGCTTCCACAGGAGAGAGAGAAAAGGGCCACTACTCATGCCAAGGACGATAACTATAACGATAAGATATAGTTCTAAAAATAGTTCTAAATATAAAAGAACAGCAGAGTCCACACCACAAGTATAACGATAACGGCACAGTGAAAAATATCATTGGAATCACTTTCAGAATGATTTTTTTCTAGCTGATGAATGATAAAAACACTGACAGCCAATCAGAAACAATCCTGCTCTAAAGAGCTCGAGCATTTAAAGCAGCAGATGACAAAATTACAGCTCACGCTTATAATAAACAGAATGTTATTGTCTGCTGGTGTGGACGCTAATATAGTTATCATTCTTGGTGTGAACAGGACTAAAGTCATGTAGGTTTGCAATGAAATGAGGCTGAGAATTATGACAATTGTAATTTTTGGGTGAACAATCCCTTTAAAACCCACAGGGGGACTTATGAGAACAAACATCATGACTAGATTAGTTTGTGTTGTTTAATTCTATTTTTATAATCATAATAAAGTGTATGAAATGTACATCTTTTTCCAATAGGAGCTCAACAAGTCTGTAAGAAATCATTATACACTACCGGTAGTACCATCAGTCAAGCCAGCAAGAGCGAAAACATTGGTGTGCACCTATTTTATTAAACCCAGTAGTCTCCATGAGGAACAGAAAGGTTTTGTTTGTTTTTTCCACAGAGTTGGCCAGCCAGTCTTGTAGGTATTTTCAATAAGCTATAAACATAAGTTATCATACTCTGCCTGGACAAGCCCTGTTTATTAGCAGCTTGTGACTAATGGAACAACAACAGTCACAGACTTTCCTGTTGTAGGTGACAATAGCCTGCATAAATACATGTGTGAATGGCCGGTATTTTTAGTTTATGTATTTTTTATATTAAAATACAATAATTTACACCACCGTAAAAAAGTTTGGGGTTGACAAGATTTTCTTTTTTATGCTTTTGAAAGAAGTCTCTTATTTTAATAAAAAAATGCAGTAAAAACAATAATATTGTGAAATATTATTATGATTTAGAAGAATATATTTTAAAATTTAATGTAATCCTGTAATGGGAATTTAGAAGGTATTTTTCCAGTCACATGATCCTTCAGAAATCATTCTAATATGCTGATTTGCTGCTCAAGAAACATTTATTATTAATAATAATGTTGAAAACAGTTGTGCTGTTTAACATTTTTGTGGAAAGCTATGATATATGATGAACAAAGTTCAAAAGAACAGTATTTATTTGAAATACAAATCTTTTGTAACATTACAAATGTCTTTACTGTTACTTTTGATCAATTAAATGCATAATTTCTAAATAAAAATATTAATTTATTAAAAAAAGTGTGTGTGTTAGGCATTATTCACTCATTAAAACATGCAAAATATTTCAATTTACTGGAGAATATTTACTACACGCTATATTTTAATTTATTTGTTACCACTGATATTAATATTTAACTTTTCAAATAATAGAGTGTGTTCAAGCTATTGAAACTGGTGATGAGAATATTTCATGAACTTGCCAACATGCTAGAACAGAGATTCTCAACTCTGGCCCTTGAGATCCACTTTCCTGCAGAGTTCAGCCCCAAACCCAATCAAACACACTCGAACAAGCCAATCAAGGTCTTCAGGATTATTAAAACGTTACAAGCAGGTGAGTTTGATCAAGGTTTAATATAAACTCTGCAGGAAAGTGGATCCCCTGTGCTAGAATAACAGTCCCTCAAATAACAACATGTCATACCTGCAGGAGAAACATGAGGGCAGCTGCTCATCTTCAACAACTTGAGTGTGTCACTGTTGTTGGCCACCAGGACCTTGAGCGAAGGATCATCCACTGGCGTATCATCAATTTTCAGAGACGAAAGAGACTTGGAGTTGACAAACACCACGGTGAGCGCAGAGATGAAGTGGGACTGAAAAGAGGAAACAATCATCAAACATCAGGAAACATCCACCCCATCATCCTAACACATAGCTCAGCCATATAACACACGTCCTGATACCTTGGGTAGCTCCATGAAGCTTGGTCGTGCAGTGGAGATCAGCCCAAGAGTCTTCAGAGAGCAGTTGACCAGCTGAGACAGGATATCGCACGCGGCCTCCGCTGATTCTGTACTGCTGTCCACCTGTGGAAACAGCATCAACTCAAACAACTGAACTATTGCGTTTTATGTTTGATTAGATGTGCCATGTTCAAAGCCACTGTAAAAGAGTGCAAATCTACCGAATTCTTTAACGCAAGTCTACATACATACAATGTATCTATAATATTACTCGCCCTCATGACAAACCCAAATTACTTTTGTTCAAAAAAGAAAAATGAAGATATTTTTAATTGTACTTCAGAAATTTCTGTCCCTTCACTGAAATTCAATCCCACCAAAACTTTGATGCTTTGATGCAATACTTTGATTGTTCATAAAGACATTGTAAAATTAACTGATATAAATCGAGTAGTTAAATCCCTGCCTACCATATTTACCATATCTACAAAGTATATCATATCTACTATATCAAGTATATCATATCTTCTATATTTGCCATATCTACCAAGACAAGTATATCATATGTGCCATATCTACTATATTTGTCATATCTACCCAGTATATCATATCTATCATATTCCATTTACCATATTTGATGTTCTCTATGTGCAGTGATTAACATTTATATGTGAACAGAAGTCTAAATTAGATCCCTTTAAGGTCAGCATGAATTTTGAGCTGTAATGGGAAGCCTGCCGGTAACCCTAAACTTCCTCATGAGCCTCTCACCTTGAAGCTGACATACTGTAAATGATTGGAGTGCCTCTTTATTATTTGCTTTATTAGGTCAGGATGTGTGGCCTTCAGGTAAGAGCTGGCAGGCTGATTGAGCTCAAACTCAAAGCATCTCCACAGCTCGGGCATATGGAAGGCCTGGTTCCAGCCACGGCAAACCTGTGAAGCGAAGGCACGGTCGAGGAGCGGCAGGTACTGAAAGATGTGAAGCAGGATCTCCTGGGGTAGTCGAGCCCAGTTAGACATCTGATCTTCAGAGTCCTCGTCGGGCTGTTTGACCCTCTTGCAGGAGCCTGTCGGCCCGTCGCAGGATGAGGTGCTGTCCTCTCGCTCTCTGCTCAACCTCCTTTTCATTCTTGGGGGCCTGAGAGAGCTGTGAAGCATGAGAAATTAAGTATAAACAGGCCGAGTGCAAATACACACAGAGAGAAGAGAAGCATGTTTGGACATGACATGCATCCAAAACGTACACTATTTTCAAGGTTTATATTTTATTATATATATATATATATATATATATATATATATATATATATATATATAAAAGAGAGAGAGAGAGTTTATTATGCATGTATGTATATTATATATATATATATATTTTTTATCTATGTATATAGATAACATAGATATATGCATGTGTTTAGATGGCTCTGAACATTCCTGGAAACAAAATGTTTTAACGAAATTGCAAACAAATTCCTCTTCGGCTCAAAGTGTGTTCAATCCACGTCTCAATGAGTATGAGCATTAATAAAATCATATCAGAACACTAAAACACACACACATACATTTATTCACAACAACAGCCTTATTGCGCTGCTGCGAATCTCCAAATTACCTGTTTTGCGTGTGACTCATGTTATCTCCGTTCAGCTCGCTCACAAACAGTGAAAAACAAACAAAATCCTGATAACTTGTCTGAATGTCAACCCGGACCAGAACCTGAACGCATCAGAGTAAAGCAAAGCGTACGCATTGGAAACGAATGAGCGCAGATTTATGTAGTTATTTCTCGTTTTTTCGGGAGTCTGAGTGCGTATGTCTCGGCTATATTGCTGGTTGACCTACTTCTGTACCGCGGGAGATTTCAGCGTCCCCGCCTCCCTCCCAGCGCTGAAAATGGCGATGTTGTTGTTGTCGAGTCAGGGGAGTGTGAGTGAGCAGCATTGGGCGGCTGTCTGCTGTATTTTCTGACTCAAACGACTCAAACTGTGTCTTCCTCCAGGGGGCGAACGACGGCTCAGAAAGCTGAACACCCCATACAGCAGAATTCATTTTTTGTCTTATTATAGCCATTTATACTTTATTTTCCAATGATTATCTGAGTGACATATAAATATACATTTGTCCAAGCAATTTCTAAAAACAAACTATAACAACAGGCTACAGTAAGTAGTAGAGCCGCAGAAAAAACCCGCAGAGAAATGTAACACGTACCACGTGACAATACCGGACACACAGAATAACTTTAATTTAAAATAGTTACAATATATATATATATAGTAACTAGATGCACTCTCAGCTGCGCATGCGCACTAAGACATGTGTGTATGTATATGTGTGTGTGTGTGTGTGTGTGTGTGTGTGTGTGTGTGTGTGTGTGTATATATATATACATACATAGTTTGTGATCAGTAAGATTTTTATTTATTTGATTTTACTTTTTATGCTTATCAAGGCTGAAATTATTTGGTGAAAAGTACAGATGCAAAAATAAAAAATACAGTATTGTGAAATATTATTGCAATTCAAAATAAGTTTTGTATTGTAATATATTTTTTTTAAAAAAATTGTCATGCAAAGCTGAATTTTCATACTCCTGTGTTCAGTGTCACTGAACAGTGAAAGTGGCGGAATAAGTCAAAGTCGCCATCTTGGAAACAATAAATTCTCCAAAGCTGTTTGCCAAGCTTTCGATTAAATTTCATATTTGATGAAATCTGACAACAACGGTCTCATAAATTTTGTTTTTTAAATGCTCGAATCATGACAAAAAATGTATTCGTCAGGCTGGATCAAGCTAATGCGCATGCGCAATCCTAAATGCGCGTCTCTCGTGTCTCATTTCGGAGGTGCGCGTCTTACTGTTTCTATAGGAACAGGTATCTAAAGCCAAACCGATCAGAATCCGCGTGCGAGTGGCGTTATTTTAACGTGTGGCGGCGTGTGAAGTTAACTTAATACCTGACGGTGTAATGAAAATGGCATTTTAATATTTACACGGTGATCAAAAGCACGCATATTCTGATCGGTTTGGCTTTAGATACCTGTTCCTATAGAAAGACACGCGCCTCCTAAATGAGACACAAGAGACGCGCATTTAGGATTGCGCATGTGCATTAGCTTGATCCAGCATGAAAAATACTATTTTTGTCATGATTCAAATTAAAAAAAAAAAAAAAAAAAAAAAAAACTAAATTTATGAGACAGTTGTTGTTAGATTTCATTGGTGATTACAAATATGAAATTTAACCGAAAGCTTAGCCAACAGCTTTAGAGAATTTGATGTTTCCCCCTTCAAAGAGATAGGAGCAGTATGGAGTCAATATAATGCCGCATATATACGCAAAAAAAATAAAGTTTTGCAAACGAAAATTAAAGTATTGAGGAAAATAAATGTGCTTTTGCAAACAAAAATAAAGAATTGCAAAAGAAAATAAAGTATTGGGAGAAAAAAAAATGAAGTTTTGCAAACAAAAATAAAGAATTGCAAAACATAAATGAAAAGCAATGATTTTGCAAAACATATTTTGTCAGTCTAATTTGAGCTTGCGATGCCGTTTTCCCTTTGCGCTTAATTTTTCTGCTCGTCTCGCTTTGTGGCACTGTTTTGACGTGGGGGTGGATTCATGGGACGGGGGTGTGTACAAGATACCTCCCTGGAGCTCACTGATCCAGGTACTGATGAGCGAGGCTTGCGAGTGGATCGCTTCTTTTTATTCAGTAGCATTAAAACATGCACGTTTTTGTTTTATTAACCTTATTAACAAATGTATATGTGTATTAGCGGTGTTTGCTCAAGTTAAAGAATTTACCATGCTTTTCGCGCCGTTTCATTTATGTTTTGCAATTCTTTTTGTTTGCAAAACTTCATTTTTTTTCTCCCAATACTTGATTTTTTTTTTGCAATTCTTTTTATTTGTTTGCAAAAAGCACATTTATTTTCCTCAATACTTTAATTTTTATTTTTGGGTATATATGCGGCATTGACTCCATAGAGCTGCACTTGAATGCCCGAGAGGCGTTTCAAAGATGGCCGCCAAGTGAAATGACTTTGGTATAAATTCCGATTGGCTTTGTTTCTCACATCCATTTGCATTCTGATTGGTATTGTATTTCTTGCATCCTTTTCACATATAGCTCATGTAAGTTACGCAAACGGACGTGACAGCGGTAGTGTCTGACGCGGCATATTTATGACTAAATTCAGATTCACACATCTTGTGCAGTCTTGCACCTATTTCAGGAAATAAAAATCTTATTAGAAACGACGCTCGAGTCGCCAAGCTCTGCCCATTTGTGTCGTCTCTTCAGATAAGATGGCTTTATGCTTTCATTTTCGAACTTAAATATTTAATGAATGAATGAGATGAAAGAAAAGCACACGACACTCCTTTTGTAATGTACCTTGCTGAACAGAGAACCCGGTTTATTATTACCATTCAGCTCCATCCACAGATAATAATACAAAGCAGATTCACAAGTTGCATTTTTTTGTCTTTTACAGCAGCTGTTTATCACACCCACCCCCACCCCCAAACATTCCTTCCTATGCCTCCAAAACAACCACTAAATACCCACAACTTCAAATATATCTCTTTTTGCCTCACGTTCCTTCGATTTGGTGTGAAGACTGGCCCCGAAGAGTCTTGTTCTTGCAATACAAAAGCAGAACATACTCACCTTTTGCTTTTAAAATAACAGAAAAAAATGGTTTTATACCACATCATTGAGACAAAAGGGCAGACACCGCAGACAAATAAGCCCCTCGATAACGTTCTGACTACAGAAATTATTTTGTACTTGCCGGGGAAAACACAACAGCCTGTGTATCACTGTATAAAAATGTACAGTGGCTTTATTGACATACATTCCATATGTTTACATCTGCGAGGAGGCACACCCAGTATTGCACTTCATTAAAAGTTCTGGCTCAAAACATAACCCAGAATATCAAAGAAAACTGAAGTGTAGAGTAGCAACATTGGAATACACATATGAAGGGTTACTACTGTCATTATATACAAGATTAGATAAATCGTACACTATTTTCCTCCAGCGTAACATTCTAAAGTCCTCTTATAGCATTTGAATCTTTAGCCGTCAAACCATGATGCACTCCAAAGTGAAGGAATACTGTACAGGATTACGAAAACATAGTCAGTTAACATACAACAATAGAATCTTAAATTTGTATTTGAGAAGCTGAAATCATGGCCCATCCACGGTGGTCTCAGATTCAGTTCCAAAATCCTCCGTACATTGTTACACTTCAGTGGTCAGGAGGTGTGCAACGTTTATACAAGCCGCAGGGTTACAACGGCTGCATGCAAACACGTCACAACGTTTCTTTTTTTTTTGTTCTTTTTTTCCATTCTTCAGTGTCTCAAGAGAGGGAGGATGCACCCTGGAGCACCGCGGCCAATCACAGCGTCTTCAGAATGGGACATCCGGTGTGTATCTGCTCTCAGGCTGTGCTGAAGAGGGAGTCAGCCGCCACAGGAGGGTGAATATATATATGTATAGAGAGAGATCATTACAGGACCATGGCGTTTAGAAGGTATGGGCATTTCTACACACACCGCAGCCCAGCGCAAACTCTTCTCCGGTGGGAGGATGTACCACATGCAGGGGACACTCACTTCCTTCCAACTGTTTTCCTTTTGGTCCTATGAGGGAGGGAGGAATGAAAGAAAGTCAACATGCTGTCTTGCCAATTTGTTGGCTAAAGCTTCAGTAACTAAAAACAGCTTGTAACAGAACAAAGGCTTAATTCAACAAGAGAAGGATGATACACGTTTCAGAACAAAGCAAAAAGTTTTTATTTAAACATTTATTAAGCATTTTACCAGCAGGACAATGGGGCAGCTCTTCTTTAGGGACACTGGTCATCCTCTGGAAATCATCATGACAGGCGTTGCAAAAATGTGTCGTGCCAAAGCAGAAGAACACAGCCACAGAGCAACAGTAACGACATTTGTACTCCAGGAAATCTGTCCCATGTTTAGAGCACATCTGCAACAAAAAGAAAGGTCTAAACAAACTCATACCACATAAGCACATACCACTTTCTTTCTCCGTTTTGCTATGATTAGCCATTACAAACAGTCAATCACATGAAAACACCAAAACTGAAGCATCACTTTTGTAAAGCAAAAAGCATTATAGTGATTACAGCTGCACGATTAATCGTTAAAAGGTCTCGATTAAAACTCCCACACAATATTATTCCTAAATGATAAGGAAAAAAGCAGCAGGAATATTAGGCTGCCGTCGCTTTAAGACTGAATGCGCGGATCCAAAATACTGTTACACATCCGGTTTTCTTTCTCAATGGTTTAGTTCACCAATTTTTTTTTGCATGTATGTGTCCGTTCAGGCACAAATAGATGGGAGGGAATGGCATTTGGTGTGCTCTTCGTGTGCTCAAATGGTTTTAATTTGCTTGAATGTTTAAACTGACAGGACCTAAAACACGTTTAAATGATAAACTTTCATTGTATGATGGTCAAACTTTGCAATTAATTTGAGAATCAAGTATTTTTTCTGGTCTGTATGGATTAACAATCCATATACTTGACATCGCACATCCTGCAATGTGACTATTGTGGATGCGCACATCATGATATCGATGCTAAACCGATATATCGTGCAGCCCTAGTTATTTCTGTGTTAAAATAATTGAAATTAATCACAGAAGTAGTGGGATAAAAGTTTATATCTTGGATATAAACACTGATGTTTACGAAGTGATCAAACAGAGTGAATCGCCTTTTGAAAATAACTTGGTGCTCAAATAACAATTGTATCGATTACATTGTTACACCATTAGGTGACAACAAGTGGCTCTTAAATGTATTTGTCATTGAATAATTAATTCAATAGATTTGTTAAAAAAAAACAAAACTGATTCATCCAGTACTGAGTCATTGAATCATTAATTCAAACCAATTTAAAAAAAAATGTTTGGAATCATTAAACATTTTAAATAGACTGCAGCAATTACATTTGTCAGAACCTCTGGTAAATTACATGTTATTTTGTGTAGTTGTCTTGTTCAGAATTGTGGGAGAATTATGATCTCAGTTTGAAACCAAAAAATTGTGATTCTCAATTTATCCAGAATCGTGGTGCTCTAATAGTGATGAAAATTTTGGGGGCGTTATGAAAATAATGTTATAACTTAATTTCTTGTATAAGCAAAATTTTATATTATTACAGTTTATTCACTATAGTTTAAAAAATAGTAATAAAATATGACAAGATCTCAGAGTTAAACTGTGTCAGAAAAAAATAATCTTAATTATGTCAGATAACACTTAAGCAAAACATGGTCAGGTTAAAGTGTCTGAATAATTTTTGGTCCCAATATTTATCACTCTTACTGGTAGTCCACTGTATGAAGAAGTTTTGGGTATAATATGTCACAGTTTACTTTATTTTGCTATCCACATTTACATAAATGAACTATAGTGTTCTGTACCTACTAGTAAAAAATAAATAAATAAAAATTATATATATATATACAACATGTATTTCATGAGATTATCATCAGGTATGGTTTAATGAGATTCACCCATGAACTTTGAAAAACCATTACGTTGATAAACTGAAAGGCAGTCATGACTGAGCCATTGTATCACACTGATCACCTTAGTAAATATTTAAATTCGTAGAACTAAATCATTTGGGTGTGCAGACCTCATGAATGTTGCAATACAATAACAATCCCTGAGCAATGTATAAGAGTGCTGCAGGGCCTTTTTTTGTAGGCCAGCCTGGAGGTTAGCATCATTCTGGCTCCCTTGACAAAAAGCCAACATGATTTTTCCATTGACACTTGGATTTTTGCACACACAAAAAAAGCTCTGTGACCAAAAGAAGTGATTCTTACATTTTGATGTAATCTTGACAAATGAACACAGTTTTTCTTCATTTTAAAGCATTAAAAATGTTTACATTTTAAAGCTTAAAAAAAAAAAAAAATCACAAGAGGCTATTATATGTATTTATTATATGTCGTAGAATAAAATGTGAAAATATCTTGAGCTTATTTAACACAGACCTTATTTCAAGCATTTAACCAAAACCCATGACTTCGGGACAACAAAACCAGAAGTTAAAAACGTATTATTATTATTATTATTATTATTATTTTTGATTAATTCCTGCAGCACTCTATTGTGTTAAAAACAGAAACAAAAAAAATCGGGCAGACAAACACACTGTTGTCCCACTGACCTGTGCTCTGGACACATCTGAGCATGCTCCACAGATGAGCTCACGAGGATCATAATCATCGCCTTGTCCTGCTTCGGCATCACAGCGAGCTTCTCCCCCAAAATAGGCCTGGATGAGTAAGAAGTCACACTGTTAGCACAACAGCTGGAGAAACCGCTTCATTACAGCAATATGCCATCTGAACAAATTATGATACGCTTGTTCTTTGAAATCTCATTTCATGCCGACGTGACAAACAAATAGCTCTTTATCCACAGGAGTTAGCTGCTGTTTTTCCATTCTATTCAAAGTTAACAGAGACATCCTTAAAGGGACAGTTCACTCAAACCCAATTATTTTCTTTCTGGAGAAAGAGAAATGCTTCCTTCATTCTGAAGGTTTCCTCGGCCACTATATAGCAGGAAGATTCTTCAAAACCACTAGATTTGTGAACACTACACAAAACAGAAAACAAACAGTGACAGAGTGACATGAAGAGCTAACCTTTTTGCACTTGAAGCAAACGTAGTAAGCATATCTGTTCATGGCAAATCCAGCTGGGTTGTTGTAGAATCGAGCTCCAGACATTGTGATGGCTTCACTCTTGTGTAGTCCTTCATACTCCAGTCTCATTAAAGCCTTTCTCCTCACGTCCTCATACAGCTCTTTGATCGGGTCCAGCAGGTCTTTTAGGACAGAGTGGTTTATTTTGTTCTGAAAAAAAAAAAAAAAAAAAAAAAAAAAAAAAAATAAATAAATATATATATATAAATATATATATATATATATATATATATATATATATATATATATATATATATATAATTAAAAAACTCACAGACATAAATGGCACGTGTTGGATACCATTAAGAGTTATCTAGCTGATAAGAGTTTAGACTGGCTTTGGTTCTTGCAGAAAACATGATCTTATACAAGATTTGGTTGGTTTTGATGCCACTGCCATTAAAGGGATAGTTCAACCTAAAAAAATTATTCCCCCCCCCCACATGATTTACTCACCCTCATGCAATACCAGGTGTATATGACTATCTTCTTCCAAACAAATATATATATTTTTAGTTATATTTAAAAATGTCATGGCTCTTCCAAGCTTTATAATGGTAGTGAATGGGGGTCGATATTTTGAAGCCCCCAAAAAATGCATCCATCCATTATAAAAATAATCCATATGGCTCCAGTGGGTTAATAAAAGGCCTTCTGAAGTGAAGCGATGGGATTTCGTAAGAAAAATATCTATATTTAAAACTTTATTAACTATAATAACTGGCTTCCAGCAGATGGCCGTATGCATCAATTTGCGGCGGAAGAGTGACCTCTGACCCGGCGCATGACGAACGCGGAAGCACAGAGGATAGAGCAAAACTAAAGTATAATTGAGATTTTTCCAATATTTTAAGAGCTCCAGGTTTTCTGCACAATGTGGCGCCCAAAAAGTGTGACTATATACCACTATAATTTTAATAATAACAATCAATATTGTTATTTTATTATGACGAATAAAATATAAATAAGAAACCAGGGATGCACTGATACTGAAATCAGTATCGGGCCCAATACTGCATTCGTGAACTTGTACTGTTTAAAATGCTCCGATACCAAAAAATCGACACTCTGTAGAGCATTTTGTCCGTTTAGGGCTACTGCAGAAACATGCGGCTGCAAAATGTTGATTTAACATGCAAGGGGTCCCGCGGTGTATGTAGAAATGGCTCATTCTAAGGTAATAAAAACATAACAGTTCATTATGTAAGGTCTTTATACACCACTGAAAACATAGTTCTGTATGTTATACTGCATTTCTGTCAATAGATCCTCCTAAAATGTACACATTGCACCTTTTAATCTAAATTGTATATATGTAGCCTAAGTAAAAACATGAACTGTTACGTGATTTATGTAACACATAAATTACTACATTATTACAGCAAAACATCATGTGATTACTGTGCCGCTGCAAAATGTGCACTGTAGATGAATTATGATACAACAATAGAATGAGCAGAACAGTAACAGAAGCTTGCACAAAAATTTTAACAAGCATAATTACGCATTAAAAATAACTGAAGGAAATGAATTAACTAAACGAATTAAGCCAACTAATATGATTCATATTCTTTTGGTTTATTTAATATTAAAAAAATATACATTTAAATAATATAATAATTATTTATTTAAATTATATTAAAAAATTACATATGCAATGAAAATACAGGTACTTGGTAGTGGCAAGTACTAAAAATTAATGTATCGGTATCAGACTCATTTTTGGAAGAAGTGGTAACGGTGCATCCCTGCAAGAAACATTACTATTGTAGTAATAATATTTCACTGTAAAAAAAACAACAACAAAAAAAAAAGAAGGTATTCTGAAACGCATGCCGTATACACTTCATTAAATCACAGTCTTTGTATTTTTATAACAGCACTATGCCATGCTGCGATTTCAGTTTTATTCCAATGAATCATTCAGCCCTACCTTTACCTCTCCTAAAGCGAGTCCAGACAAGCTTATTTACCTTGCAAATAGGGCAAGACATGAACCCAAAGGTTATCCTAGGCCCAAGCCAGCGGTTCTCCAGAACCCTTCTTGTGCACCTAAGATGGAACACGTGACTGCAGTCCAGCTGAAAATAAGCCAGGGCAGATAATTACACTGTATGTAATTCTATATCCTCTTTATATCATCACCTGCAATGGCATTATTCTGTTGTACCTGGATTGCTGGGGCAGCAGACAGAGCCTCAGTGAAGCAAATCATGCACATATCATCAGCATCCTGTTTCAGACAGGCTTCGGTTTTGAAACAACCATGTAGGCAGGGAAGACACAGCTCTTCATTTTTGACCCCTCCACATGGGTGGCCGCACGGATGAGTCTTACTGCAGGCCAGTTTTGCGTACTCCTACAGACATTATGTTTGTAAGATCACCTAATTCCAGTAAAACCATATAAACAAAGTATATCATTCTGCCAAAAAAATGTTGACATTTTGAGCAAATACCTGACAGTCTTGGTCTGAACATACACTTCCAACTGCAGACAGCTCTGTGCCATTCCTGGTGCCACAGAAGCGGCAGGCGTCTGAACTACTGGAAGCTGGTTTACCTGAAAGACATTACAGTGATTCAGTTTAGCTAAAACTATTTGTACAATAAAGCCAAAAAAGAATTCTGAAAATAGGATGCATCACAGCTGTGGCCTAACGGTTAGCAGTCAGGGTCAGAAAATATGCAAAAGAAACAAAAATGCCCCAGATATTTAAACTGTGGAGGCAAAGCACCTCTGTAGCGAATTGCTGTTTTTATCGGTTATCTGACATTTAACATGAATTAATATTCTGTTATAGGCTTATGTCGTGATATGTTTAGTGCCTCTGTAGACACTGTAGTGACCTGTAGCAGTGAGATGTCTGTATTTACAGTCTCAGAAGTGAGTGCTCTTGACTGTACAGGTAATATAAGGTGATTCATATTATATAAATTAATAAATAAAAACAGCTACAAAATCACTGAATATGATGAAAACCCCTCCTCCAAAAGCTTGAAACAGTCAATATATCAAACTCCTCAGACAGAGCTGTGTAACAGAACATAGCGCCCAGCCAATTATTAAAATAGATCAGAATATTTATTGTTATAATATCTTGTGCATTCATTACAACTACTTTTGTGTATGATTTCATTTTATAGGTAACAGCCAAAGTCTGGAAAACCTTTTCACAGGCATTCTGTTTTCATAGTAAGACAGAAATTGTGATGTATCATTATAGGATAGTCTAGCAATATACTGATTATCGCAGAATTGCTGTATCATGATATTATCAGTATTGTGAGCCGTGTATCGTATCGTGAGGTACCCTGTGATTCCCACCCCTATTAAACATTATTACAAAATAAGGAAAAGTCACCTGTGTGCTCACGGAACTCCACCATTGCCTTCATGGTCTTGGAATCAGCCAATGCCATGAGCCAAAAGAGTTTGGTTCTACCACAGCCTTCATGTAGGTCCACTTTAATGGCTTCCTCCTCCTCCTTAAAGACCTGCACGAGCCATTGTGTTACGAGAAACTTAAAGATCCGATTTCTCATTCCAATTCTAATTATTCAATTCTTGCAGTACTCTTACAGAAGCACCAAACACATACATACTTTTTTTCTTACAACTGTATCACTATTATATACTATATTACTTTTGGTACATTATTTTTTATAATAGACATACATTTTTATAATAAACCAGTGTATATTTTTAACATGATGTCATTTGAACAACCAGCCAGTAATTCTTGACTCTCAATCCTAGTTGTGAACCATAATTGATCCAAATGATGCTGATTAGATCTGTGTGAGTGGCTGAGGTTCACCTGTCTCTGGTGGGAACGTGTGCGCCGGTGGAGATGGAGGAAGCGGTCACAGTCAGTGCACAGGTTTCCACATGCATTACACAGAATGATGGCTGCTGTCTCTCCATCGTCATGGTTATCACACATTGGCTGGAAATTAAAAGACAGGGTGAAGAGGTAAAGAGCCCATTCTCAGCTGAAGAACTGTAAAGTACTATTTCACTGATTGCGCTTTATAGCATCCCAGAGGCCTATTTAGCCCAATGTGCCATACCATCTGCTTCTGCTGCCCGTCTTTGCCCATCCAGCGACCTGAAGACAGTCGGTCCACGTGGTCCTGATCCAGCACACAGAGAGAGGCCAATGCGAGCCACAGCTGAAGAGAGCAAGTAGAACAATTTGAATGATTATACAATTACAATTTTTATATGGAAGTCTTTCATACAAAGTTCCTACACATACTGCCCAGTCAATTTCTGTGACTTCCAGTCAGTCCAGTCCTGGATAAGGATTATATGTATTTTAATATATTTATAAAATGGTTACATACACATTATATTTCCAGCTGGTATAAGGTTTTCAGGTAAGTTTTTTTTTTTTTTTTTAAGCATAGAAATAAAACTTCCATGTTTCCAGGTTTTCCATGACTGTAGACCTGCTCATATTCATCTATATAATAAAAGTAATTATTTGTTTTTAGGAATGTTGCATTTCATGCTGCTGTCTGTATCAGGTGACTGGAATACCCTGCCCACCAAACACCTCTGATCCCTCTTACTGACCTAGTTGGCAAATGTTCAGTTGTGACAGATGAAGTGAGTGCAGTGGAGTCTTACCCGAGTGGTGGCAATGCAGCGCACTGGAGAGCGATGTTCCTCTTCCATCTTAGTGAGAGCAATGATGGTCTCAGCAATAGCATTCTTAGTCACCCTGGACCAGGCATCCGAGAGGTGCCCCTGGGGTAAAAAGACACTTAAATGATGAAGGACCATTTCTGCAAAAGCATTAAAACACATCTGCAGAAGATCAAGTTAAGCAGTGCAAGATTATACATTATATTATTCATAAACATGCAGCTGAACCATTACTCACAGCAGCCATGTCTTTGACTAGTTTAATGATAATCTCAGCGATCTGGGGTGGAGTGGAGCCTTTCATCCACCAGTGACTCAATCCACGCCGTATGTAGCTGCACAAACACAAAGACCAATAGAAGGTTATTAAATATACATAAAAAAAGATTTCTGGCCAGCAAGAAACATTTATAGCACAATGAAGATATGAATCATCTAAGTGCACTAAAACCAAGCCTTCTGAAGAGACACGACTTATATAATGGACAAATTTAACGTAGGCTTTTATTCTGAGGTAAATAATAAGTTTTATTTGAAGTTTGGGTGAACTACCTTTTTAAATTCACACCCTGATTACTCCCACTTAAAATTTGAGAATGGCCAATTGCAAGCAAGCTGACCTTGAGTTGAAGATCATGGGTAGAGTGACTGTAGTGACTCCTTTGCCTGCAGCCATGCCAGCTGTGCCACCTATAGTGGTGCCCTTTGCCTTAAGCTGCACAGTGAGGGCCTTGGCGATGCAGCCCAGAAACATATCTAATATGCCCAGCTTGGTCCAATCACCCTTCTCTGTGGAGTGAATGATGTCACTGATGTCTGCTGGTGGTAGCGCCTTTACGCCAATGACGCTGGCCAAGCGCATGGGAGTGACCTCAGGAAGAACGCGTCTGAGCAGAGATGTCACCTGAATGGCAAGTAGAGTGTTGTATATCAGATCATGATACTAGAAGTCAAGTTCACGACTAGCGGTTCATGATGCATTCACAAACCTGTCTCTGGACACGTGGCGAGGCAGTGTGAAGTAGGGAAAAGAGGTCCTGCAGTAGGGTGAGCTGCTGGGCTAGATACTGCCGGCCAACGTTAGATCCACTTAAGGCCAGCACCATAGACAACAGCTCAAAGCAGTAAGCATCAGAGGAGGCATCATCATCGCTGGGCTGAGAGTTTGCGTTCTCTTTGCTGGAGATGGCGTGCTCCCATTCCTCCCGCACTCGGGTGGCCTCCATACGAATGGCCTGGACGATATGGGCACATACCTGGGGAGGAAAACAGGTGTGAAGTAACTGCCATTTTAGAGCTCCTGATATACTTCAAGCGAAATCAAAGAATGAACTGGTGTAACATAATTTTGAACAAAATCTAAAAAAAACTGTTTGTTTGGAGTTCACTTTATGAGTTGGAAATAGCTCACCAAAGCGAACTTCATGGAAATGTTTGCTGTGGCTGGTAAACACATTCAAACTATCATCAGAATACCATCTACTAAAGGATCATCTTTAAATACTGCTTCTTTAAAATGGGCAGTTATGAATATTTATGTCAGAAATAATTATTATATAATTGTTAAATAATTATTTTCATTGATTAGCCCTAGACCCTGTTTACACCTGGTATGCGTTTTGGTCAATCAGATCACAGGTAGACCACGCTAAATATAGGTGTAAACGTGGTAGCCAGACGGGATTTAAACTTTGTCGGCTGAAGACCAAAGTTTGGTTTGAAGATGAAAATTGTACCAAGCACAATGTTCCCTCACCATTCCTGATTACTAACACGTGGTTCTATGTGGTCTTGCAGCTGTCAGAGCAGAAATGAAAGCTGCTGCTCTCTGTGTATTTTTCCGTCATCTTCTGTGTGAATTGCACATGCTTATTTTGTCCATTAGAGCGAAAGATCTGAAAACCCAAACATTTACCTGCCCATAGACCCTCCCTTCAAAGAAATCAGGACAGAAGTGGTTGAAAGTGGACAAAAGAGACGGATTAAAACACCAGGTGTAAACGGGTATATGTCTGCATCGTCTCCGATCGACCAAAACATCTTAATGTAAGGTGTAAGCAGGGCCATAGAAAACCAACAACTTGATCATGTCTTGATTTGAAATTATAGAAGGTACTTCTTTTTATACTAGGGTTTATTTCATACAGCTTATTATTTTTATTTTCATCCCATTCTTTCTGCCACTTATTAGTTATATATAAATTAATTACTGGTTTAAAATCAGAAGGTGGTATTTGACAATCAGATATTTCCAGGTCAAGTGCATCCCTGGCAGCCATATCCGCTCTCTCATTTCCAGTAAGTCTAATGTGACTTGGAACCCAGCAAAAAATAATATTAAAGTTATCCTTCTTTAAAAGATCAAATTTGGTTAAGATTTCAACAATTATGGGATGATCAGTTTTTAGAGAATCAAGTGCTTGAAGACATGATCTTGAGTCAATTAAAAAGTCCCGTTCTTGACCCTTCTGAATATTTTCCAGAACAAGAAGTAATGCTTGAGCCTCTGTTGTGAAAATAGAGCCTTGATCCAGAATTCGAATCCAATTTTACTTGAATGCCGGAGACAGTGAAAAAGGCGGCTTTAGCATGTTGCTAAGCAAATAATGCAATACTCTAATAAATAAAAAATTGTGGCTAAATGATTCATTTTTTATTAGATGAAACTAAGTTCGGTATTTAATTATAATTTTTAGGCAGCTCACTCGGTTTTTTATAGAGACCCTAGAGTAGTTTTGATGGTGTTACCTGTTTCTGAAGGTTGGTCAGTTTGCTCCTGCTGAAAATAATGCCAACCATGTGCTCTTTCAAGTCTGCATCAGATGGAGCCTAAAGACAAAACATTTATAACAGAATTTATATTTCATATTTCATTTATAGAATCAAACTATTTCATCTTATGCGCCAGCACTTGATATGGCATTAAGCAATGGTTGTAAGGAGCCACCAAACACAACAGATGCTGGTACCGACCTTGTCTTCACCCTCGGGTGAGGAGAGCAGGTTCTTCTCTTCTTGTTCTGGTGTTGGTTCTGCATCCCCACAAATTAGTTTTCCGAATACCTACACAAACACATCAACATGACTATTATAGTATTTGCCTTGCCTTAAACAATACCTGGAAATTAGTGTTTTCACTCAAAAGTGTTTGATGTACAATTAGTGTCTCTGGTATGGTAACGTTTATGACGTAAAATACTGCGGTTTGCGTGAAAACAGACTTAGTGACCTGTTTGTGATGGTGTTGGGCTCACCTGTGATGTAATGAGGCGGAAGACACGCAGCGTCTCAGCCTCACAGTTTTTCTGCTGGGCTACACTGGCTGATATCTGCCCAGCAATCTTGATGCTCTCACCCTCTTTCCAGCCAAGCACTTTGACCTGCCGAACCCTAAGTGTGTTCTCAGGACCCTTAAGCTCGATCTTGATCACATGGTGGTCCCCTCCAGGCAGCTCGCTGGTCACCCAGCCCATGTGCCTTGAGTCTAAGTCAATCTGAGACAACAAAAAGTCCATTCAGTGAAATGCCCCAGAAGACCCTAAGGGACCCAGACACTGGTCTGGTGATCTACATTTCCATGCAGACATGCTTTGATAAGCATTTTGGTTGTTGCCTCAGGACTGAGGCTACGTCCACATGAAGCCGGAGCTTACCCTAAACCGATCTTTTTTTTCCTCGTCTCAAAAAATATCTGCGTACACACGAAACGACTCAAAATGATGTAATGTACATGCCAAACCATTATGTGGCGCTGTAATTCTGCCACAGAGATGCACTTAAAGCAGCAAACAAGACTTGGAGCATGCGCATAAACCTTGCACGCTGTATACAAACTATAATAAAGTTTAGAAATAACACTTTATTTTGGCTCAGTAGCTTCTGCAGCATGAACACAAGCATCTAGTGTCTGCTATTACTGTTGCCGTTTTGTGCTGTTGGCACTGTCTGACTAGGGTCGACGTGGGGTGATGACATCATCGTTTCAGAAAATATACGGATAGGCTGTCCACATGAAAACGCAAGGACGGCGTTTTCAGATTTATCTACTCTGGGACCCGGTTTCAAAAAAATAGCGGTTTCACCTTTCGAAAACGCTGGATCCGTGTGGACGAAACGCCTATCCAATACCAAAATTGTGCGTATTCACAAAAACACGTCTCCTTGTGGATGGGGCCTGAGTTTAACTCTTTTTCAACTCAAAAATAAATTAATGTAACATGCAGAAGTATATACCGGAGGTTGTGGTAACATACATTTTACCAAATTGTAAAAACATTGATAGATAATCTATTTCATTTTGACTAAGATAACATTAAAAACATTATCCCAGTAATAAATGCTGAAACAATGCATTTGTAAATGTATTTCAAAATATAATATTACATTTATCAATAGTCATTACATAACTGAAAATTTACCTTAGGCACAATTACTCTGGATGTTAACGTAATTACTAGCGCTCGTTAACCAAGAATTTATTGATATGTGCAACAAAAGGTGAGCAACTAGGTCAGGGGTGTGAAAAGAGGGTTCAGTGTTGTGGACACACCTGGGGGCCGGATACTTCTCCTTTAATTTAATTTAATTTAATTTAATTTAATTTAATTTAATATAATATAATATAATATAATATAATATAATATAATATAATATAATATAATATAATATAATATAATATAATATAATATAATATAATATAATATAATATAATATAATTTGACAATAGCTTGAGTTGGGAGTTGGGATGCAGATGTCAACTTATTTCCATTAACACAAACAGCAACATCTGTAAAATTTTAACAACCTAATTTTTAAAGCGTAAAATTGAACTGAATTGAAAATTAAACTATTGGTTTCTATAATTTGCCCTATTTTTCATTACTCCTTTGATATTTAATGCATCTATATTAACAATATAATACAATTCAATATGAATATCCCACATCTCTGCCACAAAACCATGTTTACAATTAGTGTTACTACAGTAAATCCATGGTAAATATTTGTGATTTGTGAATTGAAAAGTAATCTAACTGGATTGTTGTCGCAATGTTTCTCCTGTTTTCATTGTCAGTGTTGTTGAGAATGTCAGCGCTGGTTTCATCTGCCTAGTTTAAATTGTGTAGACATTTGTGTTTATATCGGAGACCTCTACACAAAACTCGAACACTTCTCTCACTGTTTAGTGGTCACGTGATCGGGACCATGGGCAGTCTTGTCCTGAGCTTGTTCTACGCTGTCTTTTGGACAGAGCTAATAAATAGTCCGTGTGTGCTGTCACCTTGTGTTGACACTGTTAAACTGCATGATTTGTAAATTTTAATAGACAAGCTGTGAGCCGTTTGAAATTCATCCACGGGCTGGACTTTGGATACCCCTGAACTAGGTAATCTTTCTTAATTTAAATTATGTGAAATCAAGTGTGATAGCTAAAAAATTTTACAACCCGGCCTGTTAACGTTTCAATTATTTGCAGTGCATCAGGTATAGACTCATATCAGCGTGAAAATTCAAAGTGCTACCTGTTTGATCCTGCAGAGATCTTCCACAGCCTTCCCACAAAGGAATATCATTGATGTGACTTTATTCTGACAGAAAATAGAGCAAAGGTTATATAAATCAACAAGGTGATTATGCACTTTTAGCATAGAATTGGTCAATATTCAACATCAGAACAACTGGTTAACATAGAGTGTTATTAAAGGGATAGTTCACCCAAAAATAAAAAAATTGTCATTACTTGCTCACCCTCAAGCTGTTCCAAACCTGTATGAGTTTCTTTCTTCTGTTGAACACAAAAGAAGATATTTTAAAGAATGTTGTTAACCAGACAGTTGACGGCACCCACTGAATTCCATAGTTTTTTTTTCCTAATATGGAAATGAATGGGTGCCGTCAACTGTCTGGTTGACAACATTCTTTAAAATAACTTTTTTTGTGTTCAACAGAAGAAAGAGACTCATAGAGGTTTCGAACAACTTGAGGATGAGTAAATGATGATAGAACTTTTGGGCGAATATACTGACTGACAAAGAACAGACAGACAAACAGAAAGAACAATAGCTTGCAAACTCACTCCAATGTCACGAGAGTTGTCTACATGGACAGAGACATATGAAGCGTTGATGCCTTTCACACAGCTTATCGTGATGCTCTTTGTTTTGTTCTTATCTTCATCTCCAGACTCCCAGAACGTCTCTGTGGAGCCATCAGTCAGGCTGCCAATCATGGCTGGTCGGCTGGATGTTTTAATGTCCACCACGCTAGTCAGATCTTTCAGACAGGTCACCACACAAAGTTCCTGCAATATATGGAAAATGCAAACCTTGAATGCAACATAAGGTGATTTAGATAAAAATTCTAAATGTAAATGCAACGGGGAAAAAAGTGATCAAGTTGATGAAAATATTCCCACCTGACTGATTGCTTCGTATCCCGACTGTACACTGATGTTAAAACTCTCCTCACTGTCCCCATCATCAGATTTGGACAGGATGTTGTTGATGTGGTGAAATACATTACTCT
Organism: Chanodichthys erythropterus; assembly: GCF_024489055.1. Taxonomy (NCBI): domain Eukaryota; kingdom Metazoa; phylum Chordata; class Actinopteri; order Cypriniformes; family Xenocyprididae; genus Chanodichthys; species Chanodichthys erythropterus. The sequence continues at coordinate 44,547,528 of NC_090234.1, read as the reverse complement.
GGTGCAGGAACTGATGATCTGACTGTTTGAATTTAAGGCTCCAACACCTGGTGAAACAGCAAAAAGTGACAAGATTTGTATATTTTTTAAGAAAATATGAGTTGTGTAATGAGTTCTTTAAACATGTTTGTATAAGGTTGCTAGACTGTTATAGGTTGCTAATGGTGTCTCTATGCGGAGGCAGAAGATACCTCAGGGCCATCTGTTGAAGTGAGCTTCCACTGGGAAGGGACATCATAAGGTCAGAGATGGTTTGGAGCAGACGGTGGAATGTGTGGGGCAGCGGGTGAGCCGCCTCTCCTGCGATGAGAATGTCAGACAGGGGGTGCTCACAGACACCTAAATCCTTCTCCTGAAAGAAAGAGGAAAACTGCCCTGTGTCAGAAACCTCTGTTCATCTCAAGTGAACAATGATTTATTAATAAACCATTAGCAATGTAATCATCAGGTCACACCTGCTCAAGGTTCTCCTTGTTTCCTTTGTTCTCCTCATCCTCCTCTTCTTCCGTCTCAAAGGGAGACGGAGTCAGAGACGCCACAAAGTGCCACAGGATATCATGGAGGGAGGTGGTCTGGGTAACATTACACAGCAGCCAATTAAATGCCTAAGAAGGAAACGCAGAACAAAAGGTTTAAGAATAACTAGATAAGGAAGTTTATACATCTTTTAACAGTGATTGCTCTCATAAAGAGCATTTAATGACAAACTGATGAAAAAAGCTAGAATTTAGAATGTACTGTTTTTATTCACTATAAAATGTTTCATGATTTTCAGATTTTATTCATTTATGTTTTTTCCAGACACAATTACAATTTTAAAATTTCCTGATATTTCCAGGAAATCTAATTTATGGTTAATATTCAACAGTGTTTGTCTATGACTGAACAATTTGGGACAGGAAGAAGAGGAATGAAATTAAAGAATGTCTGAAAGAATATCACTGACCTCCATGGCAAACACCCTGCATGCTGATTTGCGGAGTGCATGCTTCATAGCCACCTCCAGGCCCTCTAGGTCATGATGCTGGATCACAAATGCCAACACAGGCCACTGGAAGTTCCTTTCACCTTTACTGAGAGAGCCATGGGCTGAGATCAGTCGAGACAACTCGGGAGAAGGGTGACGAAGCAGCGATGACCCAACTTCTGTAGAAACAAGCATATTTTACTTAGATTTTAGATATTTTATCTTAGAGTATTGCAAGAGGTTCATTCTCGTGTGTTACGTAGCACGTTTAAGCTTCCGCGAAAGGTTTCCTCTCGTGTGTCAAGCAGGTTCAGTTGAGCTTCTGTTTGTTTGCTGATCAATGTTTATATGTGAATAAAAGCCTAAATTAAATTGTTCATCATTTAAAGCAATGGAATCCCTTCAGAAAATTTGGAGTAAACCAAATTTCATATGGATTAGTTTTACGATCTCTTTATGAACTTTTTGAAGCGTCAAAGTGGTAGTTGAGTAGCTGTCAATGGAGGGACAGAAATCGCTCAGATTTCTTTAAAAAAAACTTCATTTGTGTTCCGAAGATGAATGAAAGTCTTACAGGTTTGGAACAACATGAGGGTGAGTAAATGATCACAGAATTTTAATTTTTGGGTGAACAAACCCTTTAATATTTACAAATTAAATAAAAAAGTGGCATCTAACGTTTCTTGTCAACTATCGCTTTTCCTGAACTGACAGTTTTAATTAATTGATTCCAAACCCTGCTTAAATGATTTGAGTACTCAAACATTGCTAAAAGGTATAGGTAAATATGGCAGTTTATGGCTATGTATCATTATATTGGCGCATATAAGCAATTTTCAGCATTCTTGTAGCTTACACAGTAAAACACAGCGCTAGCAACATTACACTTATGGGTTTGAATCCCAGGGAATGCGAGAACTGATAAGTTGCTCTGAAAAAGATGGAAAAACATTTTTTTTTTTTTTTGTCTAAAGCCCAGTCCTATATGGCAACAGCATACCTGATGTGATTCTCATAGACTTCAGTCGCTGTCATTATGGTAATACAGAGTCATTTGTAATTGTGTTGTACAAAGTGATACAACAGTACCTGCATCCCCGCTGTGTACCCTGCGTCTCGGCACAGCTTTGACCCGTGCTGGGGAGGCTGAGTGCTGCTTATCATACTCAGAGGCAACCACTGAATATGAGCGCTGGAATACTGTCCGCTTGGCTGTATCACTGTCTGTGATTGGACTTGTCTCCAAACTAAAGGAACGAAGTAAAAAAAAAAAAAAGCCAATGATGAGACAGAAATAATAAGATAGAAATAATAATACCACCTGAAACATAAAATGTTCATAGAAACTAGAACACAGCACTTTTGAAGATGGGAAGCTCATTATAGTACCTTGGGGGCATGGACTTCATGTTACTTCCTTGCTCTTCAAAAACATTGGGGCAGGCATCTGGGGTGACTGAGATGTAGGGAGCAGGGACTGATGTAGAACGCAGGTAACGCATCTCATCCTGAAACAGGTTGTCATCTTGATACGCCCCAAAGTTCTCAGTGTGTTGACTGCAAAAAGGACATTGAGAAAGACTCAATGCAATGCAGACTCAATACACTGAATTACTACAAGACTGCCCATGGTGATGGTGATCAAGGTGAACAACGTATTTACCGGGCTAGGGTTTGCAGATAGAGGCAGCCCATCTTGTTGGGTAGTTCCTCAGACACTCCCTCCTTGAGGACAGGAAGATGTGTGTGGAAGGGTTTGGGTGGGTGATGGCAAAGCAGGGTAGGCTCAGCAGCGCTGCTCAGAGATAGCAGGAACAGTGCATTGGCACGGATCACCTGGTGGGCCTCCATAGTGGGCAGAGCCCGTGGGGTTTTCACCTGTAGAGGTTTCTTTCTTGACTGCTTAACCTGATCCAAGAACCAAAGAGTTGAACCCAATAAAGACGTAAACAATGCTTTAGACATGCAATATCTACAAATATTATGTATTTCCCATACATTGGTAATGACAGCTATACCTTTTCTCTGGCAGCCGTTTGTTTTTCTCTCAGGTACTTCTCTCTACAACGATCACACACCAGGTACCAGGTGCTTCCTCCGATTCCACCGTCTCCACAATTACCAGCCCAGCCTCCACAGAAGTGACCAATACTGTTATAGCCCTGACCTCCAGCATACCGGCCACAACCTGAGAGAACAATAAAGAACACTGATGAATGATCTCTGTACATCTGTCTTTATAACTTTCCTTGGAACTGCTCTGAATAATATATAATGGCGTAAGACCAAAGAATTTATGGCACTGTACCTGGGTGAGCTTGTCTCATGTGGTACGTAACAGGGTATGGGTGAGACTCTCCACACAGCTCACAGATGGTATCCTTTTCTGGGCCTCCCATAGCTAACTGTGCCATCTCCCCAAAGAGGTTCCCCCTGGGGCGTACCTCGGCTTTCTCCTTCTTCTTCTTCTCTTTCTTGGTCTTCTTGCTGTCCTTTTCATTCTCCTTCTTTTTAAGGATAGCACTGGATCCTGGACTTGGGAAAATCATGTTCTGTGTAGCCGCTTTTATGGTAGCCATGGATATGTCCTCCCAGAAAGCAACTAGGTGCTGGAGGGTGAGAGGCAAGATGGACTTAGACCTCATGGAGGAGTGGCTAGTCATCTCATAAGACACTGCCTCATTTTTTCCATCCTCACACTTCTCAGGTAAAGGTGGCTCTTTCAGCATGGACAGAACCTTGTTCTTGTTGATGCTACCCATCTTGGAAATGTCTGGGCCATGTGGTGATATGTTGAACATGTTAAGGGCCGAGGAGATCTCCAAAGAGTGGCGGTTCTTAAGTTTGCTCTCCTTCTCTTCAAAACCCTGCTGGCAGCTGAGAGAATTACGAATTGGTGCATGTTCTTTGGTCAGCTCAGGGTTGAACTTGAGGAAGGAAGAGCATGCCATGGCATCATGTACTATGCCTTCATGCCACAGGAAGGCAGCAAAAACAGCACGAGAACATTCCGCAACAGAAGGTGACATGGCTTGCTTGGCGGGTTCAGTGGGACGCACGTTTTCACCTTTAAAGAGTGGCCCGGATTTGTCTTTTTTAGGTCTCACGTGCCTGCTAGAGGTTTTACGGCTGACTTTGGGTGAAGAACGACTTTCGAGTTCCTCCTTGACTGGGGCTTTTCCAATACTAAAGTGGACCTTGGAGGAGCCCTCTTCAGCATTGTGCAACTCTGCATTCTCATCATTGGCTTCATCATTGGATAGCAAGGCGCTGGACCTACACACCTCCACCACTTCACTGTGGAGGTTTTCCTGAACTACATGGGGAGATGGGGCTCGGTTTTCGGCATTGCTGCTTCCTCCTTTGCTTTCTTTGGGTGTGACTTTTGGCTTGGGGGATGTAGACCTGCCCCTCAGAGGCTCCATGAGAGGAACCTTCTTCTTTCTAAGAGTGTCAGGGTCCAGCGTATAGGAGTCAGATTTGGATCTCTCACGAGGAGGGTCCAGATGAGCTTTAGAAGAAGGACTAACTTTAGAGGGCAGGTTCTTATCATGAGGAGAGGATGAGCGTGGGGAACTGGTGCTGGATGGGCTAGATCTGCCCGAAGTGAAGGACTTTTGTTTTGGTGAGGAGGAACGGGAGCCAGGGTTCGGAGACTCAGCCCTAAGACCTGAGGTTCGGCCATCAGCTTTCAGAGCTTGTAGGGTGTTGTGGTTGGGGGAATGGGAGCGGCTGTGAGAGTCAGACCTCAGTTTACCAGTGTCTGATTTGAGAATGAGGGCCTCGCTGGCAGACAGACTGTCATTGTTCTTGCTCTTCATCTGGTCAACAGAACGGCTAGTGTGACTGTCAGTTTTGGAGGATCTACTCTCTTGGCGATGCTTGCTGCCTGGAGACATAGACCGACTCGCCATGTTATCCCTGTCACCTGCATATCATAACACACCAACAGTTACCAATGAGCAACTCATTTGTGCATGGGACAAGACTTGTCAGGCCTTTTCACATACGTAGGAAGAAAGAAAATAAATCAAGACAATAAAATAAATACGGCTCCTACAAATATAAGGTAAAAATAACAAAAGGAACGTAAGAAATTAAATGTAAAACAATAGATGTAAAAATGACATCTACTCCACTGAAATCCAAGAATTATCTTAAATTTGAATTTAATGACTAACATTTCTTTACACAAGCATTTAGTTATAAGATTTTAAGGTAGGACGATGCATAAATACTGATGCGAATGGAAAGCACCCAGGTCATGGGAAATGTTTCGTCAAACCTATAAAACGGTCCCCATATACAGTATATTCCAAAGCACTATATACTCTGTTGCCATGCCTAAGAGGTGAAATAAATGGACTGTGGTAGAGAGGATGACATGAAACCCATCCCTGTAGTGAGTCTCCAGGGTGCTCCCAGGAGAAGACATGCATTACCCACCCTTTTGTCTGAGAACAAGAGATGATAGAGCGGTGCCAGGGCCGGTCGCACTGCTTTTGTGCACACGCTCACGTGAAGCAAGGCTGCGTGATGAAGCATCTACAGCGGAAAACAGTGGCAAGGAAAGTAAGCAACAAGGCTTGAACCAAGGAAAACAATCAGAAAATGAGAAAGAAAGTGAGAGCCAATGAATGATGGAATGAGAAAAAGACTCTGGCCCGGTTTATAACTGATATTAGTATTTATTTTGGGTGATCTAATCACAAGTGGACAGCCAATAAAGATATTTGAGTTTACACTTAGTATTTACATGCATCTCAAATGGATCTGTTACCTTACTACGCCAGTTGCTCTGTTCAGAAACCCAGTGACCAGGTGACGCAACATTTTAAGTAAAGACTATTCTAGAAAGTATGCATCTTATTTACACAAGCTCCAAAGAATCATTGTTCTAGGCAGATACTATGGCAGCATCACAATAAATATATCACCAGTGGCATAGCGGATAGGCACGCACTACGGGGGGCCCCACGATAACGCCCCGTCCCAGGTTGCGCCAATAGACGATGATGGTTTGTATCAACGATAGCCAGAGGTATCATCAAAAGCATCAGCTATTGGCCATATCAAGAGTATTTGGCATTTCCAATTAATTATATTAGTTATATTATTATTATTATGATACTTTATTATTACATATTATTACAATTCATTTGCCCCGCAATAATTTCATAGCACATCACAGCATAACTGACACGCTCCCGAGAATAATAAAATATGTTGGATTAGCTTACTCTTCATTTCAAAAACAACTTGTTTAGCACAAAATACTTCTCTTCTCATTTTTCACTACGTATGGGTCCAAAGAGAAAAATTAAGGAAATAAATTTAGACAGTTATATAACGTTATCAGCACGTTGAAGTAGATTCAGCTCTCATCGTCCCAGAGAATTAAGCTGTTAATTCAGTGTCAGATGTCAAAAGCTATTTAGCACATTGCTTGTATGTTATTCACTGGCTTACCTTCATGGTTTAAAATAGAATAATGTAACACATTATATGTAACACATTAGGGATGCTCATTTCGGTTAAATTTCTCGACCGACAACCGATGCTCGTTATCCGATTATTAACTGTTAACTGATAAGATTATAATATTGTATAGCCTATATGATGATAATATGACATATATATGACATTAAATAAAAAATACAATTGATGAGTGTCTGTGTCTCCCACTGGTTTATTTTAACATGCAAACAGCAGCATAGAACAGATAAACAGCAGAACCTGGATTCACATTATCAAATTGTCACGCACCTGCAGCGTTTCTGACAACAGAAAAACATTTTTTAAATAAAAGGCATAAAATGAATAGGCCTACACTAAATAGCCTATTTTTCACTTAAATGTTTAACAAATTAAGATGACAAAACAAAAACACGGTGAATCCATTGAAGCTTTGAACAACCGGTATTTTAGACATTTTTTCCGTCAAATAAAAATAGCAGGCCTACCTCAAGGATTGTTATTGTTATGACCACAGACGGTGCACGTGTGCATACCGAACGAGTCTTTCCGCGCTCATGGGCAAAGGAGTTTCTTTGAAAGGCTCGCGCGCGAGACTGAGCGGAATGCGGGAAATGAAGTATACCAGGGCTCTAAATTGTAATGGACCGGAGCTCACGGTTCACATCGAGAGAAATGGGAACGCGGGGGCACCGCGATGCGACCGCAAAAGGCACTTTCACGTTCGTGATCAAAGTGCATGCCACTGATAAGCTTTGTAAATGCAGTAGTACAGTAGCTATACACATACCAATTAAACGCGCAGGTCTCCTCTCGTGCGTCCTCCCCACTGTGTCGCCGGTCGAGGCAATAATTTTCGTTTCGCTTTTAGATATCTCTTTTATAGATGCCATCAATGCTTTTAACTTTCTAGATGTAATTACCGAACTCAAAACAGTCCATAAACTACAAATCCTCACGAAAACTTCAGTCAAGCCAGCTCGCACGTCAATCTGAGAGATCAGCCTCTTACCTAAAGTGTAAAGTGTAAAATTTCTCGGTTTCTGAATGGACGGTTTTGCTTGATTGACAAACGCTAACGTTCGGCCACGATTTATATACCATCGACCTGTCCTAAAACGTTAGCACGCTGTGATTGATTGCTTGGAGATCGCGTGTTTCTCTATTCGAGAGCGCATTTCCTCTTCTTCACATCTGCGACAAAACAGTTGATTATTTATGAACGAAAGCTCTCAGAAACGTGAAACTGGTCTCATTTGAAAGAAAATATCCTAAGCTAAAAGATGATATATTGTGACTGATTGAAGCAGCCCTTATCAAAAGTGCGGGGGTCGATTTCTGTCTTTTCAAAACTGCGGGGGTCCTGATCCCCCTGTCCCCCATGCCAACGGCGCGCCTGACCCTTTCTATCGAAATGGTCAGTAACGTTACTTCTTTTCGCTCGCTTCATTTTGCTTGTTGCTTAGCGAAATATGTCTGGCACGTGTGAAACGCCCCGCGAGTTAACAAATAAGCATATATGTATATATAGCATGTTTTTCTTTACCATGCAGCAAACAGCAAACAGCAAAAAACGTTTAACTGATAGTATTAATCGGTTAAAATTCTTACTTTCGGTTAACGGTTAAACGGTCAATGTGAGCATCCCTATAACAAATTTCTACAAAAATGAATGTACTGTATAAAGACAAATATATTTATACAGTACTGCTGTAGCTGTTGCTGCTTATGGTTGTGATGTTCCTCCATGTTCAAAAATGGTAGTGATTGTGTTGAGCAAACTCCATATACACTGCTCAAAATAAAATTAAAGGAACCCCTTTTAATCAGAGAATAGCATCAAGTCAGTTAAACTCCTGGGATATTGATCTGGTCAGTTAAGTAGCAGAGGGGGCTGTTAATTAGTTTCAGGTGCTTTGGTGTTAATGAAATTAACAACATGTGCACTAGATGGGCAACAATGAAGCGACCTCCAAAACAGGAATGGTTTTACAGGTGGAGGCCACTGAGATTTTTTTTTCCTTTCTCACATTTTCTGACTGTTTTTCACTAGTTTTGCATTTGGCTAGGGTCAGTGTCACTACTGGTAGCATGAGACGATACCTGGACCCTACAGAGGTTACACAGGCAGTCCAACTCCTCCAGGATGGCACATCAATATGTGCCTTTGCCAGAATGTTTGCTGTGTCTCCCAGCACAGTCTCAAGTGCATGGAGGAGATTCCAGGAGACAGGCAGTTACTCTAGGAGAGCTGGAAAGGGCCGTAGAAGGTTCTTTACCCATCAGCAGAACCGGCATCTGCTCCTTTGTGCAAGGAGGAACAGGATGAGCACTGCCAGAGCCCTACAAAATGACCTCCAGCAGGCCACTGGTGTGAATGTCTCCGACCAAACAATCAGAAACAGGCTTCATGACTGCCTGGCACTGTGGAGCTCGACTGGCATTTGCCACTGAACACCAGAATTGGCAGATCCGCCAATGGCACCCTGTGCTTTTCACAGATAAGAGCAGGTTCACCCTGAGCATGTGATAGATGTGAAAGGATCTGAAGAAGCCGTGGAGAACATTATGCTGCCTGTAACATCGTTCAGCATGACCGGTTTAGTGGTGGGTCAGTTATGGTCTAGGGAGGCATATCCATGGAGGGACACACATACCTCTACAGGCTAGAAAATGGCACCCTGACTGCCATTAGGTATCGGGATGAAATTCTTGGACCCATTGTCAGACCCTACACTGGTGCAGTGGGTCCTGGGTTCCTCCTGGTGCACGACAATGCCCAGCCTTATGTGGTGAGAGTATGCAGGCAGTTCCTGGAGGATGAAAGAATTGATACCCTTGAATGGCCCCCACGCTTGCCTGAACTAAATCCAATAGAACACCTCTGGGACATTATGTTTCGGTCCATCCGACCCCGCCAGGTTGCACCTCAGACTGTCCAGGAGCTCAGTGATGCCCTGGTCCAGATCTGGGAGAAAATACCCCAGGACCACCATCCATCGACTCATTAGGAACATGCCCCAACATTGTCAGGCATGCATACAAGCACGTGTGGGCAATTTTGAGTTGCTGCAATGAAATTTCAGAAAAATTAACTAGACTGCTGCATAATTTTTTCAATTTGATTTTTGGGGTGTCTTTGAATTCAGTCCTCTGTAGGTTGATAATTTTTTATTTTCATCAAACGATGTGGCATCCTTTCATTCCTAATACATTACCCACTCCATATCAGTATAGATATCCAGCATGATATTTTTCCCCATTGTGATCTGATGTGTTTTTCAAAGTGTTCCTTTAATTTTTTTGAGCAGTGTATATGCTTCCAAACTTGACTGGTTCATTGTGATTACTATTTCATTATAATGGCAGGCCAATTTAGCAGACATTAAAAACATTCCATGTCAGATATTTATGGAATATACGTGCATGTCTGACAGATTTTGATAACTGAATGTGAAGAGTTTGACAATTTCACTGAGAATCAACTTGGTTTTGATCAACAAGGCATGTGCATTTAGTTATTGTGCCAAAACGCATGCAATTATTGCTTAAATCAATAATAAATTCAAATCTGATGTGAACAAGAAACTAACTGTTCAGAGATCTGAACTTTGAGAAAAAAATTCTCATTCAAGAATTGAGCCAAAGGGATCGAGAAAAAAACGTAACTTTTTTTTGTGTGTGTGTGGCACACAAATACAAGGTCAGTTTACACGACTGTGTAATTGATGATCGGATCACCAGAGATGGATGTCAATACTAGGTGTAAACCAGGCCAGAGGGACATTTAGGCACTGGAAAGATATATGAATTGAGAAAAAGCAACAAGTAGAAGGACAGACACTGTGAGAGAGACAGAGACTGGTAGAAGCAGGCACGAGGTTAAAATAAAATTGGGCATCAACAAGTGCAGGGAGGATGGCAGAAGAATCAGAATAAAATGGCTGAGTGAGCAGTTATAATGAATGTGGAATGCAGATTAAGAGTATTCTGGCTGTGGAAATATTGAGACACTTTCAAATCCCCAAAAAAACCCCAATTTCATTCTCCTTATGCAGACATTAGTGCATTTTGGATTACACTGTTAAAGGCAAAAGCACTTCATGGTTTTGATTGTGTGGACAGATTCCTGGACCTCTTGGTAATTGTTTTGCAAATGAATAATCAAATTAATCACTGTACATGTAGCAAGCAAATCAAATTAACCTGCAATCAAGTCAACAGAAACATCTGACATGAAACATACTGTTAGTAGCTACAGTGGAAACACAAAAGATGAATTTAAATGTTATTTGGCCACTAAAGTTTAAATGAGATGTGAAAAGAATCACCAATTCAAACATGGCAAGCAAGCAGGTGGACGCCGACAGAAAAGCAGGGGAAATAAGCCTGAACAGAACTCATCACAACCTAAGGGATACTAAACAATTAAGCGCTTAAGACAAGAACAAGCAGCACTTGTGCAAGCAAGCACCGCCACTACCTTATAGATGGACAGACTTACTCGGAAGCTGTGGATGCGGTTGAGGCTGCTGGGAAAGGGATTGTCCAAACACAAATGGACTGTGGACAAGGGAAGTGGGAGGTTTGGCAGCTTGCTCAAATACGGAAGGAGTTGGGAGGAAAGGCCCAGACTGAATGGAATTCAGTATGGCACTCAGCCGGTCACCTGCAATGCGGAAGACAATGGGAGTGCTGTAGCTTATATGATCCTTAAAAGGAGCCATACAAACCCGCTAGTCAGTTTAACGCCCCACACAAGCACTCTCACTGGAAGTAATGGGGTGTGTGAGTGGGTCAGCTGAACCAACGTGAGGGGAATAAGGAATGGGCGGGGGAGCCGTCGGTCAGGTTTTCATGAAACCTCATATCTGGAACATTTACAAGGTCACAGATAAAAGCATTGGCAGACAAAGCCAATGCTATGCTTTCATCCCTTTTATAGTGCAACTCTGTTTTTTTTTTTTTTTGAGGGGGTGGGGGTTTTGTTGTTCCAAATTGTCCTATTTAAGTATTAAACATTTCCCCCCAGTCTCACAGACAAGGCTTAAGCTAGTCCTAGACTAAAATGCATGTTTGTGCTGTTTTGACTGAAAGCAACTTGCACTAACATATCTTAAAATATGACAGTGCCATTGTTTTGTCTCAAGTTGCACACCAGTAATGTTTTTTTTCTAGGGTACATTTATAAAAGCTACTTAAATGTACTAAATGAACTAAGGCTTAAACCTGGATTAGTCTAAACCCTGTCTGTAAAAACCCATATTTTCCAATAATAATCTAACAAGTATTATATCATAAAGATGCAATCTCTGAAAACTAATATTTTAGTTGAGTTGTTAAAGTCAACATTAAAAGATTTCTGTGATGCAAACCCGGCAGGATATTCGGTGAAGAAAAAAAGCAGGATGGCAATTGATTTTATCTATCAGGAACTGGTTGGATCACAAAAAAATTGTAATTTCACAGAGAATGGAACATGATCAGAGTTTGAATTCTGACAGTCCTTTGACCGTTTAAAGTCAAATTCACCCTTGAGAAAATGCTAGGGTATCCCAATGTAAGTATTTTTGGTAAAATTTTTTTTAACTTTTTCTGTTAATAGTTAGTATTGCGTTATACTTTATTGTATTATACTAACATTATTTGTAAATATTGGAAGAATTATAGACAGATAACTGGATATCTTAGGTGACATCGGCCAAAAGAGCAAGTCATTAAATTCTGAAAAAATTGAAATACCTTTTTCCTCTCTGGAAAATCGAGCAATGATGAATCAAGCGCAGTAAGACTAGGAATGAGTATTAAATGAATTAATTAAGGTTAATATTGACTCCAAGTTGAGTTTTAGTCAATAAGCATTTAGTTAAGCTTTATAATTAAGTCAAGGGTTTTTTATTCAGATGTACTAATTTTTAATGAGTATAAGAGGTGATGAAGGACCCATCAGACAGCGGTCTATGGGTAATGCCACTAAGCAGTGGTGCATGAGAACAGTATGGTGAGAGCCAGTGGACAATAAATGGGTAAGACCCAGCTGCAGCACACAGAGTCTTGCCCATGCACACAATGATGCCTTCACACGCCACAGACGACAGCCAAGACACAAATCACAGCATGCAGAACAAAATTACTCTGATTACAGAGCTGAATAAGAACAAATGATTGTGTTTGCTTATTAATCATTTGATGCATGTTTCATATATCTACATTATTACTCAGAACATCACAGTTCAAGGCACAAGGGGTCATACAGCACTTTAAAAAGATAAAAGACAATGTTTGATGTCCAGTATATCCAAGGCTCCATGATGTTTCCATGACTTTTGCTGTTGTTTGTAATAACTGGATAAGGATTTAAAAGTTAATTTACAGATTTCTCTCAAAGATCAACTTTAAGCAGATTAAATATTTTTGAAAGTAGGAAAACAGTTCCTATATTAATGTGCATTATACACTACCACGTAAAAGTTTGGGAACAGTAAGATTTATTTTTTTTTTTTTAATTAATACTTTTATTCAGCAAAGATACATTAAATTGATCAAAAGTGACATTTATACTCTTACATAACATTTCTGTTTCAAATAAATGCTGTTCTTTTGAACATCCTATTCAATCAAGAATCCTGAAAAAAAGTATCACAATATTAAGCAGCACAACTGTTTTCATCATTGATAATATGAAATGTTTCTTGAGAAGCAAATCAGCACATCAGAATGATTTCTGAAGGATAAAATTACATTTTAAAATATATTAAAATGGAAAACAGTAAGTTTAAATTCTAATAATTTTAAGTATTATATTAAGTATCATTTTAAGAACAGCTAGGCACAAGAAAAGTCCTGTCATATTTTCATCAACAGTATGTTAAAAAAAGTTTCATTATCATCATGACACACATAACTTCTCCCTTCACCCCAAATTGCTACCCAGTACTCTAAAGAAAAAAACTGCCAAAAATGCCCATCCCTATACCCTACCTCTTCTTAATCCATTCCCTGTTATTTTTATTATATTCTATTTGTATATAGCACAACTGTACATACAAATTTGTGTAATTTGTTTTGATATTCACATATCTTTTTTTTTATTATTTTACTACCTGTGTACTGTTGTTGTCTCTATGCACAGGAAAATTCTCACCAAAACGAAATTCCTTGTATGCGAAAACATACTAGGCAATAATTCCTTTCTGAGTTCTGAAGTAATAATATTTCACAATATTATAGTTTTTCTGCATTTTTGAACATTAGACACTTCTTTCAAAAACATATTACCGACCCCAAACTTTTGAATGATAGTGTATGAAAAATACACTACTGCTTTAATTTATTAAAGCCAAAAGGTTTTCACCTAAAGAAAAAGACAATTTCAAATATAAGGAACATAAAGGAATCACAGTTAACAGAAAAATCCTGGATGTCTAGCTATTCTACCACCGTTGTATTGAAATCAATTTTGTGAAGTAAAGTTTAATGTATATGGCAATAAACTACCAAGATATATCTGATTAAATATGACAGATATTTAGCAGGAGCATGGTATGAAAAAAATGTTCATTTGGCAGATGGACTGTAACCATATAAACAGAGATGTAGTAATAATAATAAATTGCATTTTATTTCTATCTCTCCCAGATCTTTACTCTCACCTTTGTTGTTGGAGATGCCGTAGTCGAAGCCCTGAGCTCCTGAGCTGCCCATGCCCCTGTTAAACGCCTGAACTGAGAATGGGCTGGGAGGAGGGGTCTGGGCTCCATGCTCCAAAATTGCTTGCTCTGAAACAAAAAGTATTAATAACTGAAATCAATAACTAAAAGCCACCTGTATTTACTGGACTACATGTGCGGCCTTGTTGGTACAGCACATTATTGATTTACAGAATACACTTAAGTGCAAACTGAATGTAATGTTTTCGGACATTTATTTGCATGTTAATTGCAATTTAATGAAAATGTATTTTAGTTTTGCAGTTAGCAGAACTTTAGAGTTTTTTTGAGCCACTTTTGTAGGACTGAAGTACATCTTTATATCGTCGCTGTCATTTTTATTTTTTAAATAAATTATTACTATTGGTTACCCTTTACATCTGTCTGTGGGTTTGCAAATATATAACCAATGAAACTTATTAAAAAGAGCTTGTGATTAAGCTTCGTAACCCCATTGGATCCATCCATATACAAAGGCTAATATTTTATGTATTTGAGGAGCAGAGAACAGTGTCTTAGTCTTGTCGTTGAGTCATAGCTACTTCATCTTTTATAAAATGTGATTTTGCCCCACATAGCTACAATAAACTTTATAACCTGTAATAAAAACATAATGGGCTGCACATGGGGTTGTTTCAATGACTGACAATACACATCTGACATTCATTGCTTTAAAACCTTCTAACTCCCTTTGAGCTTGCTTTTGATAAAATGTTAATAATATGACAAGTGCAAGAGTCTGATCATATATAAAGCCACAACATCAACCTTGACAAGACAGTATTTAATCATTTAAAAAAGCAGCACTTTGGACGAGGATTATTGTGTTACCTTCCTCATGGCGCAGGTACTGGTTTCCCCCTCTGTCTCGGGTCAGAGACCAGGCCTCACCCTCATCGCTCTCACAGAACTCCACCACACTGTTCTTATCCAGCTGAACCCAGGTGCCCTCAGAGTTAATCACCTGATACAGACACAGCTTTATTTACCTCCTCTCTCATACACACCACATCAATCCAGAGGAGCAAGACTGTTTAGCAAACAAACTCAGTGGCAGTTATAAAATAAAGCAAAACATGAAACATGAAAACCATTCAATTCTCAAGATTTATGAAATGAAACCAGTTTGAACAAAGACACTGTTTTAAATTTGACTTGACATTCGTGAGCAGAACAGCAGTATTTGTGCAAGTTGGGAGGCTCATAGGCAACAACTTTAAGAGAGCATTTGAAGACAGCATGACACACCACAACCTCTACCGAAAGAAGAAAGAGGCAAAGTCCAGCCCTTCCATGATCAGACATGGAGACTATTCAAATGCCATAAAAGACAGGTGTTTACCAGGGTTGTGCGCAATTCAGAATTCCCATTCAATTCTTGAATTTGAATTGAGGCAGTAAACAGGATGCAGAATTGTAATTCGAATCTGAATTGAAGGAAGTAGAATTATAACTCAATATAATTCATAGAGATTTCATATAAGTAATTAACAATAATTTGTCAGTATAAATTACACATAAAGACGCTATCAACCAAATAACATAACATATTATATGATATAATATAATCAAAGATAAAAAATTACAGAAAATGCATCACTCGTATTGTTTTAAATGAGAGAAAGTGCAACGCGCAACATGGCGGAATAAGTCCCTCCTTCTAAATTAAAATTGTTGTGATTTCATTGGTGATTTCAAATATGAAATTTAATTGAAAGCTTGGCAAACAACTTGATGGAGAATTTGATGTTTCCCCATTCAAAGATACAGGAACTGCACTTGCATGCCTGAGAGGCGTTTCAAAGTTGGCCGCCGCGTAAAATAACTTGTCTTAAAGGGACTTTGATAATATAATATAATATAATATAATATAATATAATATAATATAATATAATATAATATAATATAATATAATATAATATAATATAATATAATATAATATAATATAATATAATATAATATAATATAATATAATACAATACAATATAATATAATATAATATAATATACACCTTAAAAATGTAGGTCTTCCAAATGGAATATATAGGCATAACTACTCAAAAGAATAAATGGCATTGGGAAAATATAAGCTGAAAATATGCTACCCCGCCCCTCCATCTTCAGCGATCAGGTTTCACTCTCGAGCAGCATGTTTTGTAACTTTGCAAGTTTCCGTTTCCATAGGTTCAATGTTCTGCTCAGTCCCTCATGGCCCAAAAGCTCCACTCATGTGCCACTCACGATCACCGGAAAATCAAAGTCCGCTTAGCCTTGCTGGGCAATGCTGGTAAAATGACGTTACACTCTCATTCACTAATGAGAGTGTGGTGTCATTTTACCAGCTATCTGGTAAAAAAACAGGTATCTGGTCATTTTACCAGCTATCTTGCTATCTGCTCACATGCTGTGATAATAGCTTGTAGGACTTTACTTTATTTTGGTAATTGGTCAAAAAAATACATCTTTTAAATCTGATTCTGTTGCATAGAACTGAATGAAGAATAACATATTGATATATTGAAATTAATAAATGGTGTATCGTTTCTCTACATTATTCGAATCACTTTCAGAATGATATTTTTCCAGCTTTTGAACGATAAAACACAAAAATCCATTCTAATTTAAGGGCTCGCGCATTTAAAATGGCAGAGAATTTAATCGCTAAGGACCAGAAAAAGCCACCATTGTTTGACAATTCAAACACCCTTTTCAAGGATATTTAAAAAAAAAAATGGATATATGGAAAACAATCGGTGATACTTTCAGAATAAATGAATATATTAACGATGAGATCATTATGCCAGGCTAGCAAACAGTGTAACATAAAATTACCTCAGGTATCCGGTGCTAGTTTCGACAACATTGTCTTGCTTCCTTTGAAGTTGCAGTGAAAAAGATAATTTTATTCCACTATTGACTTAGTCAGCTAAATTCACTGTTAGATTAGATCGATTACACTAGCTAGATTCAGAGCATGCATTGGACATCTGCCGGTTAAAGCCATGTAAATGCAACAAGAACAGCTGTACACACTTTGAAACCGCAACGCATGAGTTTAGAACAAACAGACCATTATCGTTCGTTGGTGTGGACGCAAATATAGTTATCTTTATAGTTATCGTTCTTGGATTTTCATTCAGTGCATCCTTAGTAAATATGTTTTGTTTAAAAACCTATTTGACTCATTTAACTCCTCAGTTGTGTGACTGTGCTGAATTTCTTTGAATTACAATTCAGTAAATTCCTCTTCCTATCATTCCAATTCCAGTTCTATATCCTGTGGGTCACAGTAAATTCAATTCAAATTCACATTCACAAATCGAAAGGGAACCCATTCTTAATTCTGAATTTTGCTCAACCCAGGCATTTACAAAGTGGAAATTATGAAATGACTTCAGTTTTTGTTGTAATTCACATGCTTCCTGCCATCACTGTTAATAGGTAATTTATTAATTATTTAATCACACAGATTTTCCTGCAGAGCATGCCATATTACACTGTACAGTTACTGTGCAAAAGCTGAAGCCATGCTTGGTGGTTCTTGAAAGGGAATTTAATAATGTGTACAGAATGACAACACACCCACACCAGAGCCATAGCATGTATGGCCTCTACCAAAAGAAGTTACTCAAAGGGTTCTCTAATTGTCTAAAGAAAAATGAAGAATTTGTGTTACAGAAACTGCAGAACTAGCAAGAAATCTGGCTAATTAGTCATTTATTGGCAGCCACAGTAACACAGTTGGGAGTCCATACCTCGCCTACCGCCTTGACTTTGTTCCCCAGAACTAACATTCCAATGGGGATACCTCTAAGGTTTGGGCAGCTTCTGATGTTGTGACCCGAAGGTCCGGTCTTCACTACCTTATAAAGACCCGGTCCGCCACCCTGGCCTGCGCCCAGGTCACGTACAGTGGCGTCATGAGAAGGGTGGCCACTGGTCTCCTTTTCATAATCATCCAAATTTGACCTGCCCTCCTGCAAAACCAAAGGACACCAGTTACTTTAAGTTTGAAAGCAAGTCTTACCTTGTAAAATTATGTCCTTAAAATAAATATTATTCAATCTAATTTCTTCAGATTAAAAGACAATGAGTCTTCATTTTAGGGTCAATGACAAATAAGGATGTCCAATATGATGACAAAGAAAAATCTTTCAAAAATCTAGCTTATCAGTCCATAGAAATGTCTGCAGTAAAACTGGCCACATTACAGATAATACTATTATCAACATCTTTTGTTGTTGTTGTTGTTAAAGAATTTCAACCTTTATGATTTTTTTTTTTAAGAGAATCATTATGATTGCAGGACAGTTACACAACCTTGACATTATTTTTTACACAATAATACCTAAAAAAATTAAAGGAATTTTCATATAAGCAGCATATCCATGCCATTGTTAATGTATTTTTGAATATTATTTATTCAAAAATACATTTACAACTAAATTCATGCAGACAATAGACAATTAATCTGAAAGGGGGAAAAAAGTGACATCACTGACCCTTTCAACATCATTTGCTACCAGGATGAAGTACCTGCTTACATCAGCAATACATAGACCAATTGTGCCTCTACATACAAATAAGATTTTACAAATCTTTACAAATATTATGTTATCCTAATTGTAACATGTCACTAATTTTAGGTTGAGGAATGAAGATAATTATAACACATAACAGTGTGTTCTGATGCCAGGTACTACTGACAATATTATATGGACATGCTGTTCAAGAACATAAATCATTTTGCCTTTGTGTGACAAAAAACAAATCCAAAACATGCATTCACATATTGTTTTTTTGTTGTTGTTGTTTTTTATTATTATTATTTTTTTTTTTTAAAGGAATAGATCACCCAAAATGAAAATTCTGTCACTATGATTATGAATTGCTATTTTTTTAACCATGGAACACATTAGGGGAATTTCTTAGAATCTTTTCTATATATGATTATTTTCTATATATGATTCTTTATATATCATCTTTAACATCAACATTTTTGCATGAATGATTTTTGGAGCTTGACGGATTCCTGAATTGCAGAATTCAGAATTCACCTTCTGTGTTCCATGGAAAACAACATTTTTATTTTTGAGTAAACTATTCCTTTAAATCATCATGCAACAGACTTAATTGTTTCAATTGTGAACTACAGAAGGAAAACGCAAAAAGCTTTAACCAAGGTTAACAAACAATGTAATGAGCATTTGGTTGTTACAAAACACTTTAAACGTATTACTGGAAACTTTGTGCATACAAAGAAAAAAATAAAATATATTTTTGTGTCACTCACACAATTTACACAATTAAACATGCAAATCTGATGATGCTCCAATGATACATGTACAAATCACAATTTGAAACGTCTCGAAATCATGAGAAACACTGGTGAAAAGCAAAGCAGCAGCCAAGCTACAACACACCTCATCTTCTGACAACTCACCTGGGGAAAACAAGATAAGGTCGTCCAAGACAAAAAGTCGATATCCCTGACTCCTTGGCTAGCGCTAAAGATATTCTGAGCAACAGATTATATGCAAGTCAAAACACGGTCGGGAATTACCTTCAATCAGAAACGCAGATGGTATGGTTTGTCTTTTTTTGGAAGAGATGGGTTTGATATAGTGACAGTTTGTTTGGGTATATTTTATTTCTTTCGAATTTTCTTCATGATACAGTAAGAGAAGCACTTAAAGGTTAAGAAGGTCTAACAAATGAAACAATCCTAAATCTAGAATTCTGGGATCTGCTGAAGATAATAACTGCGAATTTTGCAACAAAAGTCAAATCACATCAAAATACAGCAAATGAAAAATAAATCACATAACAAATATGAAGATTCATAATCTTCCAAAAAAGATTGGTGGTGTGTCATGCTGTTCATACTAGGAGCCTTGATGACATTTTCACAACCAGAGGTAATTATGCTCTCAGAATCATGGCCCACTTTCGGGCCTTGAGTTCAGACAACAGCTTGTTTCATGGCAGAACCTCATTAAAAGTTGTGGGACCCCGACAGCTAAAAATTTAAACAGATCAACCACTTTAAAATTGTTGAAAAGGTTTCAGGGCCATTGAGCAAATTTAAGCAAATTAATCTTCATCTGTTTATGAATCTATCTTTACAGATTGGCTAATATGAAGAGGTTTTCACGGAGCTCATACTTCTTTACTGTCATGACCAGGAAACAGCAAAGCTTTGTTCATTGATATTCAGTATCACACAAGAGCTATTTTTCACACCACATATGATGAATAACAACACAGTAGGGCTGCACAATTAATTGAATAGATGAAGATAATGGTTGACGCAACAAACTAATCATGAACTGTCGATTACAGCATTCGCTTTAGGTGCATCTCTGTCACTTTGTTTGTGCATTGGAGAATCTATAGGCCTGTTAGTAATCGCAATCAGTTCTAATGAGCAAATTTTTAAGCAGTGTTTTGTGTTTCATTTCAGTAATGAAAAAGAAAGCTGTAGAAATATCACGTGACACTCAAAAAAGCAGTAGAAGCAAAGCGAAAAGCATTGTGACATGTTGCACTGCTAACTAACAGCTAACCCGGGATACACCAAGCCGACGGTCAGCCGTCAGGCAGTTTTTGAGAATTGGTCAGCTTAGTTTTTTCGGTGTGTTCTGTACCATTGGCTGTAGTCGGACGACGTCGGGGTTTATTGGTCGATTCAGTGTGATCTGCATCAGGACCATCGATAAGAGAAAGAACTCTGATTGGCTGCACGAGAATACATTTTGCAATTTTGCTGATGAAAGCGAACAATGCTGTTATAATTGTTCCAGAGCATTCGAATGCACAAATATTTTTATAACAACACGAGCCGACTGGAATGAAAAAAGGGATCAGCATGGTTGATATTCAAAATGGTAAGCAATCACTTTGTTTACGGTTTGTGAATCTGCTGTCCTAGTTTCACTTTCCTTTTTTGAATGACGCGGTAGTCCTTTTGGAGTGTTCAAGCCATTTTGGCCAAGACGCATCCGACGAGATTCAACAACACAGCTTTCGTCACCGCTAGTTCTTTTGACGTCGGCTTGTTGTGTCCCAGACATTTCAATGTAGATCAGGGATGGGGACCTTCGGTCCTGGAGGGCCACTGTCCTGCAGAGTTTAGCTCCAACCCTAATCAATCACAGCGGAACAAGCTAATCAATGTCAAGAAAGCAACAGGTAGGTGAGTTGTTTTTTTTTTTTTTCAGGGTTGGAGCTAAACTCTGCAGGACAGTGGCTCTCCAGGTCCGAAGTTGCCCATCCCTGATGTAGATGGTGTGAAACCTAACATACAGCGGAACAAGTTGACATGCCAAAACTAGAACACTCCTGTTAAGGCTGAAATACACTACTTGACTTTTGCAAAGGTTTTTGCCTCGACTTGCAGTCTGGAAGAGTCAACGCTAGTTGTCGAAAGTCAGGGCATTCGTAGTTTTCGCAGAAAATCATATAGTTTATGTTAGCTTCACACTACAATTCCATTGAGTTTGAGGATGTCAAACATGTTTGATATTTCGAACCAATCTTAAAATGCATATTGCATAATGCATATTTATCATGTGTCTCCTAACAACAAGACTTATGTTTTTGAGTGAGTTTGTGTTCAGAACGTTTAGTACATGATGCCCAGCTTTTGTCTGTAATCATTTACAAAGTCAGCAAGTGTGTAATGCATAGTGTCTTAAAATCTTTTCAGATTTTAAAAAGTCCTTTAGTGTCTTCCAGCCTTTATAATAAACAAGGTGTAGATGTGGAGTAAATTGTATTATAAAAAAGGAACATAATATTTTAAAGCGAACACTATTAATTGGAATAAATAACTGCAATAAAAATGCCAAAGGATAAATTCGACACAATATGAACAATGTCATAATGGTGCAGCCCTACAAAAACAGTATGCATGAGTTAGTGTCTTTCAACCAGGAGTTAATAAGACAAGGGACTGGCAACATGCACCCCCCCCAGCTTACCAATTTCCATCCTGGTCTCTGAGTGATCGTGCCCAAACTAAACTACAGAGTAGCACTAACACATGCAAGGACACATTTTGTTGGCCTTTGTAAGTAATCAACACAGCATGCTTGAAGACATTTGGGAGTGGGTAATTAGATGGCCATGATTCACTGCAAAAAGAGCCAAACTAAAGTATATCAAATGATCATCCTAAAACGTGACTGAAGTTAAGCTGACAGTTACAAATCCCGTTCCCAAATGAGCAGTGTAGAGGCTCCAGCTAATCTACGAAGGGGGAGGCCTTTTACTTACGTCGACGGGGACCAGGAGGCTTCTGCCCAGATGCTGGTTAAAAGAGAGGCACCAGGCTTCAGTGTACCCATTCATGTTGGGAACATACTTCTTTACTGTTTCATCATTCAGTCTGAGCCAGACACCATCATCATTGTGGATCTATGGGAAACAAGCAACAGAGCGGAGCCATGCCCTCCTGTAACTGCTAACACGCCCCTCGCATGAGCCTCTGAGGCTGCAGAACCAATTGCGTAAATGAGCGGGACCAAACAGTTGGATTTACAGTGGATGTCCAGTTGTGTTGCAAGAAAATGAGATGCATCATCTACAGAATTTGTATATGCATGTAGGGCCTGAGAGCAGGGAACAACAGGCCCTTTCACGTAACTTATGTTGGGGCTTCAAGACACTGCTCAGCGCAAGCGTTACGCGCCACTCTGAGCATGTGAAGACTGTTGCCATGTCATCGAAGGGTATTTCTACGGGTTTGCCAGTTAGCAAGAAAGCAGGAAGTCAACACTACCACTCAAAAGTTTGGACATATGTGTGTCCAAATATTTAAATAAATCAAATACAATTCTATATCCACTTTTTATCCAATTTTCATTTACTATCCCCTCTAACTCATCCATTAAAAAAAGAGGTATTAATCAGCAAAACTAATTTTAAGCATTAAACAAAGTTCTTTAGATTTTATACTACATTATATAAATAATTAATATATAATACACTACCATTCAAAATTTTGGTGCAAGTAAGATATTTTGCTGTAATAAATACTTTTAAGAATATATTAATTTGATCAAAATGAACAGTAATAACATTTATAACAATGTTATAAAAGATTTCTATTTCAAATAAATGTAGTTTTTTTTACTTTACATTTACCAAGTCTTGGAAAAAAAAAATGATATATTATATATATTGCTGTTTTTACTGTAGTTTTGATCAAATAAATCCAGCATTGGTGTGCCTTCTTTCATAAACAAAGAAAATGTTATGGGCCAAACTTTAAACGGTAGTGTAATATAAAAATAACAGATAACCGATATTAAAGGGATAGTTCACCCAAAAATTTACTCACCCTCAAGTTGTTCCAAACCTGTATGAGTTTCTTTCTTCTGTTGTACATAAAGGAAGATATTTTGAAGAATGTTTGTAACCAAACAGTTGCTGGATGCCATTGATTTCTATAGTAGGAAAATTTTCTGGTCCCATTGACTTTCATAGTAATTTTTTCCTACTATAGAAATCAATCGCGTCCAGCAACCGTTTGGTTACAAACATTCTTCAAAATATCTTCGTTTATGTACAACAGAAGAAAGAAACTCATACAGGTTTGGAACAACTTGAGGGTGAGTAAATGATGACAGAATTTTCATTTTTGGGTGAACTGTCCCTTTAAGCTATAATATAATTAAAACATGAAAAAGATAAATATAGTAATCTAAAATTAAAGTAATCGTGAAATTAAACAAATTCAAGTCAAGTGTGTCCAAAATTTTGACTGGTAGGGGTTTTTTTTATATCCAGTTTGACCTGCCATGCAAACGTCATGCAATTTTCCAATCAGGTGAGCTTTGAAAGATCAACGGCAAATGGGTGAGTGAAACGCTGACGCTTCTCTCTATAGAGTTCAATGCACTGCTGGTTCATGTGAAAGGGCCTTTAATGCAACCGACAGCTTTGAGGATGTGAGGTTGGATCTTATAGGAGTATCAGTGATTGGCATGCAACGATGTGCTGGGAAAGATAGTTCTTATATGAGCTTTAACTACAGCCTCAAAGTCTCCTGCATGTAAATGAAGCAAAGGATAGGCAAAAAAAAATGCTTCTGACCAAATGAAAAGTAAATTTGAAAGCTCAGAAAGATGCAGAAATTGTTTTAAAAGCCTTTTGTTTTAAAACAGAAATAATCCATTAATCACTCATAATTATGTTCACTGATTAAAGGAAGAGAAAACAGAAAAGGACTTAAATACAGAACATTTTGGCCCTATTCTAGAGCGCTTTACCTCGTCAATGAATGTGATGGTGCCATTGACTTGGACTATGCCTATTTGTTCGCTCTGCAGAGAAGGGTGACTACGCACACGCAGCCCTGCGCTGTCCTTGGCCACAAATTTGCGCACCTGAGAGAAGCAGAGGGGGAGAGACAGAGAAAGTGAGACAGATGAGAAGATGACAGGAAGCTGCATTCAGAGAGCAAGGATTCACAGCAGAGAGAGAACAGAACCCGCACATCCTGTCAGACAAGAGAAACGTCAGTCCATCCAATGAGCTGTGAGACATTCAGCAGCAAAGAGCAGGAAAGACATTTGATTTTTGCGCAGTTGTGTTGCTTGTTTCCCAGTTTAATACACAGTAAAAAAAAATACAGTGTAGAAATAAACAGTGACACTATTTGCACTCGAATATAAACAGCTCAGAGACCACACAGCTATTTTACACCAACAGTCTAGTCTCTAGTCTCCACACTAACTGTCTAATTATAAATAAAAAGAAACAAAAAGTATTTAACTTAGTCCCTGTGGTCCGTCAAGTAATATAAGCTCATAAAAGCTGTGTGTAATAATTATAAAACATGACTACTTACTTATTAAATAATTATAAAATAATAAATTAAAGACTTTTTGATTGATTTTAGCTTGTCAAGCCGCAAGATGTCAACTTCCAGAAAGTATTTAACGTCATAAATAATATTCATAAAATAAATGCAGTAATCGTATACTATCTGCTTCACAGTAAAAAAATTTTGGTCACCATTTCCAGAGAATGACAGTCCAGTAGTGAACATATACACTACTAGGGTTGGGAACCGAGAACCGGTTCTCATCCGGAACCGGTAGTGTTTTTTGGAAAGAACCGGAACCGTGCAAGATTTCTAAGTTTCGGTTCCGAAAACGGTTCTGGTGTAATGGGTGGTCGAAGTACGGGGAGCGTATCCTTTCATAGAGATGTCTCACATCATGAATATTATAGCAATGAATGCACTGAAAAGCCCTCGCGCGGCGTTACTCATATACGCAAGATTTCAATAGAGAGAGAAAGAGACGTGCTCAAACCTGCACGATTAATCTTTAAAAGATCGCGTTCTCGATTTCATCACCCACATGATTGCCCCTGTATATTAAACCTTTGACAAAAGTAAAATCGCGACATTCAAACCTGCGTTTGCACTGCTGTTAATCTGAAGAGAGTTGTAATGTGTATAAACAGCTTCACAAACAATCTTTTCAAAAGCACAGTAGGCTATCATTATTTCTGTGTGACAAATAGGCCTATTCCAATTATAACAGAAGTATACAAAAGTTTATTATTCAGGTAGAAACGCTGATGTTTATGTATAATAAATTACCTTCTGTTCTGAAAGTGACGACTGTATCGATTGCATTGTTACGCCACAAGGTGGCAACAAATTTACTGTTAAAAATGTGTCTATCAATGAATCATTCTGTCAGAAACAAGTCTTTATGTATCCAACTTACAAAAATATTCTGTTTCACCTGTCTGAATCTTACATGTTTGTTAAAGCATCTTATCTAATTTGTTGTAACACTTTATAAGGTTCATTTATGAACTAACCATCAGTAATACCTTTGCTACTGTATTTGTTAATCTTTGTTAATGTTAATAAAAATACAGCCGTTCAGAGATGTTACTTCACAGTGCATTAACTAATGTTAACAAATACAACTCTTCATTTTAATAATGTAAATGTTGAAATTAACATTAACAAAGATTATAAATGCTGTAGAAATGCAGTTCATTATTAGTTCATGTTAATGTAGTTAACTAATGAACCTTATTGTAAAGTGTTAGCGAGTTTGTTAAATTAATTTTACACAAAAAGGACTGTTTGAGTCGAGTATTGTGCATTTTTCCCTTACTACTTTTTTTTAATAGTTGTTTAATTATTTTAATGGAACCGGAATCGTTAGGCAGAACCGGAATCGGAACCGGAATTTCTCACGACTCCCAACCCTATACACTACCATTCAAAAGTTTGGGGCCAGTTTTTTTTTTTTTTTTTTGAAGGAAAGTTCGGGTGTATTAGTACCGTGCACACCCAGGTTCGTCTGGATGATGTGAACACTGTTTTCAGATCTCAGGTGTGCACCCACGAACCATACCAGAGTCCGCCTAAAGAGGGTGGTCTGTGGTATGGTTCACTGCTGATATGTGCACAATCGTACTAAATCGCAAAAGTGAATCGCTATTGATGATGTATGATTCAATAAAACTTTGTGTCACTTTCCTGACAAGCGTGACTGACACACTGCAAGCAGAGAGAATAAATATCTTATTTCTGTGGTACATTTTTGCATTACATTCGCAACAGACAGACACAAGTCCCGTTATGTGCTGAGGCTTTGGAAGCAAAACCAAAGGGTTAAAAAAAGATGCGAGCATCTCTATCCCTTTATAGCCATTACCTAGCAACAAGGGTATGTGGCTTGCAGTTTGATAAAGCAAGCGTACTGTAGTTTGGACCCAAGTAATATAAAATGTTCATAGACATGTTTACTAATAAATTTGTATGACTTTTGAGGCATATTAGACTGATTTCTGAAGGATAATATAGCATTTTACTGTATTTTTGATCAAATAAATACAGCTTTGGTGAGTTTAAGAGACTTCTTTCAGAAATATTGTACCGACCCCAAAATTTTGAGTGTAAAATGAATGAAGTGGCTGGACCTAACACATCTGATTGAGTAGTCATCTCAGCACTTTTTTTAACTGCTTAACTCAGGAACTCACCTTGCTAGGTTGTGGTTCAGCTTTGGGTTTGACCATCTGTGTGCCAGGAGGGATCATTCCTTTGGGTGGGTCTTTGACTTCGACCTCCAAACCAGCATCTGAGCAAATATTATTTGGTCCAAAAAAAAAAAAAAAAATCATGACTAATGAGCTCTATAATATCAATAGTTAAACTCAAACCACACTGTTTCAAAACAGCAAGGACTTTATGTACCATGACTATAGTATAGGAGCCCCTAAAGGGACATGACAAAAATGTCAATGCCTTTGCATTCTCTCACAAAACATTTAGCAAGCGAATGCAAAGTTTCTCAGGAGAATGTAAAACATTTGCGAGTGAACACAAAAGCATTGAAATCATTTTTATGTCAATGTCCCTTTAGTGGCTCAATACTCATATTTTTTCATGTAAACACAATTTTTTACATTTTCCTTAAATATTTCTATAATGAACAGCTCTAATACAAAGCTAATAAAACCTGAAATGCAGTTACCGATCTCAATGCCATCAATGGTCACATGAATGGTGTAAAGTCCAACCGCACCAGGGGTCCAGTTAGCGCTATATGTGCCGTCTGTGTTGGCCCGGATAAGCATGTTCTCACTGGGCCTGAGTAAAAAGCAGACAAACCCAACTTGAAACCTGTTCTTACATTTGAATGTTGACTGTAATATGTATATGTCAGGTAGGAAGATAGTCTTGGAACCTCTTTGGGGTCGGTGAGGCAAAGCGAAGCTCTTCAAACGAATAATTTTCATATGCCTGGACAAAAAATAAAGACAGTAAGTGACAGTGTAAGAAAAACTTGTAAAACCATGTAATGCAATGACATTTACACATTCTGAAGTCATCATCCAATGAAAATTAAAATGATATATTTTGTAAATGCATCTTATTGATCTTACTGTGAATGATTCATCCGTGCATATTTTTAAAAAAATGTTTTGATCTAGTAATGTTTAATCAAAATGTCATAACTGGATCCTCCAGTGAAATGACAAACTTCTCTCTAGTGGCGTATACAGGACTTCTCCAATCATTTATAACCCTTAAAGGGATAGTTCACCCAAAAATGGAAGTTTTGTCATCATTTACTCACCCTCAAGTTGTTCCAAGTCTGTATGAGTTTCTTTCTTCTGCTGAACACAAAAGAAGATATTTTGAAGAATGTTGGTAACCAAACAGTTGATGGGCCCCATTGACTTCCATAATATGAAAGAGAAAAAAAAATACTATGAAGTCACTGGCTACCGTCAACTGTCTGGTTACCAACATTCTTTAAAATATCTTCTTTTGTGTTCAGCAGAAGAAAGAAACTCACACTGGTTTGAACATGAGGGTGAGTAAATGATTTTCATCAAAGTCCAGCCCATCTATAATAATATGGAAATTTGCATTCACATTTTTTATTTATTTTATTTTTTTCACATAATCTCTCAAAATCTAATTAACAACTGATTGATAGAATTATATTCCTGACATATATAACAATATGGAAGAAGATCTGTCACTACTTCTGTTACTTTGTGTGGAGAACAGGGCGGGCGAGAGCCGTGAGGGAACGGCGCAAGGCCAGTGGGGCGAGAGTTAATGAGCTTCACCTGGGAGGTGCACTGGCCTTGAGTCTCTCACGGAGGAGCTCCGGAAGCATAAAAGGAGGAGCGATGACAGTGAAGTACGAGAGAGGACCAGGCCTGGACTTTACGTTATGTTTTATTATGTTTGTGTGGCCCTCACGGACGTCTGCCCGCATTACTTTCCTTTGGTTTTTGGTTTATTTATATATTAAAGTTTGTTAAATGTTCGCCGGTTCCCGCCTCCTTCTTCCCACATCTACGAACCGCGTTACACTTTGTTACTTAAGTGTACAAATTAAGGCTGCATGGAGGGGATATTGAGACTTCAGATTTATTTTGATGAATTGGGCAACTCTAGTCCAAATTTTGTTTGAGTAGACTATAATTATCAAATCAATAGATGAGAGGAACCTTCATCATGGTGATGGCGATATAACGTGCTTCTTTGATGATCATAGGTTCGTATGTCGCCTCCAGTTTGGGTGCTGGGTGGCCACCAAATGTGAGATCAGTTCCTGATGCAGAATTAGAGGAGCTGCCTGGCAAACGCTGCTGTTTCTTCATGTTCTCCTGCTGGATAGACTTCTTCTGAGAGACAGGAACAGCCTTGACTTCAACCTACAACACAGAGCAAGGGCAATTAGATGTGCCATTTTCATAACACACCATTTGATTCAGAAAGACGCTAACCTTCATGTTTGGCACATGCACAACATCTCCATATTGGTCTTTGGTCTGCACCACAACAGTAGTGGGCCAGCCACAGCGGATGTCATCTTTGTTCAGAATGAGTGAGGTCTTCTGAGGGTCTGCGTAGGAGTCTGGCTGAAGCCACCTGGGAAAGTAGAATGGTACAGATGCTTGGATGAGGGCTTTAAGTTATCAAAAGACCCATAAAGTACATATTCTTTGTGAATAAAGGGAGCTGTAAAATGTTTGATACAGACCTGGCAAGCCGCCCACCACTGGAGTTCTGCACGCAGGTAATGAAGTCCTCTAGGAAGGAGTGTTCGTTAGTCTGCAAGTGCAGTGGCAGGTTCCCCTCCAGTGCCTCTAGGATTGTGGGAGAGTGAGAGAGGGCCAGTCCCTTTCCCAGGAGCCCTGAGTGGGCTTTACACACCTGCTCAACACAAACACACGCTTAGGAGCACATTCTGAAGATGTGCAGCACTCAAAACAAACACACACAACAAAACTATTTCTAATTTAGTACCTGGAGTGAGGCTTCCTCTAAAATCTCCAAATCCTCCTCCAGTTCATTCCCTGTAGGATGGTAAATAATCCATACAATCAGATCAAAAAAGACAAGGAAGGAAGTTCTTGCTTATTATTTTATCAGTGCCACCAATAAAAGAAATATTAACAGCGTAACAGCAGCTCAAATGTTTCAAACAGTGCAGCTTTTCCAGTAATAATCTACTTTTTAGTATCAGTATATCATGAGAAAACACAAAATTACTGTTTAAATGTCAAGTTGTATTATGCTTTACAGTAAGCGAAGGCAATAGCTTTAAACATTTTGTTTCATTCTAGTGAATCAGTTCATTCAGAAGGTTCACATAAATTAACTGATTTCTAAAAAGTTATTTTTTAGCAAAATATTTAGTTAAATTAAAATTCTTATTATTATTATTAATGTTGAAAAAAAAAAATGTAAAAAACGGTGATGCACTTTTTTCAAGATTCTTTGATGAATAGAATGTTCAAAAGAACAGCATTTATTTGAAATGGAAATCTTACAGAAAACATTATACATGTCTTTACTGTCACTTTTGATCAATTAATATGAGCTTACTGGGAAAAAAAGCATTTCTTTCCATCAAAAACAACGTAAAAACGTAAAAAAAATTCTTACCGACTCCAAACTTTGGAATGGTATTGTATGTTTTAAAAAGGCATTTAAAAGATATTGCCAACTGTAGTTACGGACAGATTGTGTTAGTTAGCCGCTTCAACTGCTTTAAATTATGAGCATTATGAGCACCAGTTTCTATGCATCTTCTCCAACACCAGTAAGCAGCAGTCATTCTTACCTATGGGTAGGGCAAGATCCTTTTTCATGAGTGCAGCTGCACACATGCTTCCTAAATACGCCAATTCCTTCTCCAGCTGAATAATTCCCTGAAACCACAGCCACATGACAAATGTCTCAAATACATGTGCAGTATGAACCACTAATCCTTTCTCTGCTCCAAAGCAATGCTTAACAGAGATGCTAGCAGTGGTAGACACAAAATATTTTTTTATTTAGGATGTCCAAGCTGAAATGGTTCATACTCACAGTTCAATACACATGCTTATACAAAATCATACACAAATTTCAAGATTCGATTCAATTTTGATTCACAAGTTTTCAATTCAATCCTGATTCCGATTCATTTGGATTTATATCAGGTACAGTACTAATACTGTAAACTATACAGGGAACCATGCCAGGTGTTATATTACTATAATATTAATGGTAAAATTTAATTTATTTTGCACATAAAGCAGTTTCTATAATAATGCTATAATAATATCTCTTTTAATGACAATGCTTCAACTGTTTTTTTGAAATATAATCATTTAAATGGTGGCTGTCATAAAACTTGTTTTCATGACAGATTTATTCAAACATGCATTAAATATTGAAGAACAGGTTAAGAAAAAAAATATAATGAATATGTAATAGTGCACATATTTAGCAAAATGCTTTCCTTTAGTGTTGATTTTTCTAGCTAAGCACCGAGCTATGGGCATGATTTCCCGATAACGTTAACGATAACGTCTCTTAGTGTGCTCTGAAGACTCTAAAGGTAGACCTTAACTGAAGATATACTGTTTCTAGGCGTGTTCTCCGAACTATCCCTTAGGAGGTTGCTTAAGATACACCCTCTTAAGTGTGACGTTACTAGGTGCTGTACATGGCGGTGGTGCTGAATTGATTGATATCGATAATTCACTCTATGCAGGGTCTGCTTCACTGCGTTATGTGAGAAAGGGTGATCTTTATAAAAGAAGCACTTCAGAAGTAGAAATTGCATTTATCAGGACTCGTGTGATCTTATAAAAATAATCCAAATTGCAAACTAAATCTATATTGCAATTCATCTATATTCTGAGGGCTCTATATTCTAGATGAGCCCCCAGAGTGAGTTTAAGGTGACCATTATTTTAGAACATTATTTTAGAATGTGTTAATTATCGGATTTACGAAAAGTTTTGTTAAGCTAAATGTCACTAGATGACATCATAATGGCAAATTCATCGATCTATATAAATATTAATATAGATCAGTGGGCAAAATAAAAATCTAGATAAAGGTTTGTCCAAGAAGTTGTTAGATTTGTCCCTAAACTTTTGAAAAAAAGTCTCAAAAGGGGTGGGGAAGTCACTAAATCTAGTGACAAAATCGGCATAGACATCAGTGTACGGAATTTGATTTTAACAAACTATAAATGTCTTTTTTATATAGCCTAGTACTTCATTCAAATGTGTATTCACATGTCTGAAACCTAAAATAAACCTGACTGAAAATACTAAATAGTCTCTGGCTCAGTACTAAAGCACATTTGAATTTAGCAGCAAATCTTTGCATTTTATTCTTTGTCATTATCCTAATTGAACACTGGGTGTATTACAACTTCAGAATTTTATTAGTATAGACCATCAACAGTGATTAGGTATAGCTAAAGGGGGTCGCACAACGGATGAGAAGCTCAGCGCCACGCCGAGTCTCGTAACTCACATGTTATATACACGCAAGCTAAATTTTGAATCGTCTCCTGATAGAAGAGCTGCACGATGGGTGAGTTTTAAGTCGACGGGGAAACGTTACATATGCCTATGCTTATATTTCGCACTAAGGTTAGTGAACATGGAAAAATGGCACAACAGAGCAAAATGAAAGAAATGGCTATGTTTATTATACATTTTTAGACTTTATTCAAGCTGTTAAATTAAGAATGTAAAACGTATGTATTTTGCAGCACAGGGTGAAGTCAGTATGTACATTAACGACGATTTGAGAGAAATATAATATAAATTTAATGTAAAACAATGTATATGGCGCTCTGTGGCGCGGCAGGATTTTGAACAACTTCCTGAGTCGTAGCTGGGCGCTGCGGACAGGCGCAGAATGCCGCCGCTGGTGTGCGTACATGCGTTCAAATTTTAAAGACGTGGCGCCTTAAGAGTGGTCCAGACCAACCTTACGAACTAATGACTTAATTAATTACGAACGTATACTTAATTAAGAAGGTTTCGGGAAACAAGTATTAACGTTTAGGTACAGCTTAAGGTATAATTTAAGAAGACGAAGAGTTAAGAAGGTTTCGGGAAATCCAGCCCAGGTCATTCAATAACTTTCCTGAGGTAAAGGTAACATTATGTGTCACAGTGTTTACCAAGCTGTTTTTATGACATCTTTCTGCAATTGAAACGCTGTGATATGATACATTTCAGTAAGTTGTGTCTTTCATCATACCTGCTGATGTACATTCATGTTTATTTCATGCTAGTATTTTACCATTTTAACTAGTAATAAAGAGGAAGAGCTGACTGACTGATGACTTCATGTGCGCTCAGCACTGCTTGAACTGAGGCGCTACAGCGATCTGTCACGCCACATTAAATAGTGCTAAAACTGTATTTATTGTTTGAATTTCATATTAAAATGTACATAATATGAAAGAACAGAGCACAAAGCTTATCGTGATTATTGGAAGGGAGGTGCGCTACAAATAATGTTTAGTGAAGTTTGGTTCACACTTTAACTTAAACAGCACAGAGTAATTGATTGTGCTCCTTTCGTTCACTAGGTATTGATATTGGTTAAGAAAAATAAGAACTGATTAAAATCGAGAAATCAATAAATTCAACCTAGCCATACAGAGCTGTTCATGTTTCATCTAAACATTCCTATAAATGTTGACATGCAAATTATGTGTCATTTATCAGTGCGGGGCCACTTGTTTTTACAAGTGAGGTAAAATGGGCTCCTCAAACATTTCATGCATCAAGCTCAGGTTTAAGACACATCCATATTGTTTTGCAAGTAGAAATTTCATACCTCATCAACACCAGGGTTAAACTCATAACCGACAGCAACACATTTGAATCCGTAGAAACAGGCTTTCTCATCTTTCACGTAATCTGATGCAGTTTCCAAGGAGAACTGGGCTTCGTTACCTTACATTAGGAAATGGAAAGAGTTAACGAGTGAGCCAGTGTAGCATAACTCATTTTGAATAATAATAAGATGGGCAGCTGCCCATATAATCACAGTCCTCATGGAGATAATATTCTTTTAACAACCCCACAACCTTCCTGTTGAGATATGGTGTTTATAATCCCTCTCTGGGACCACATATAAAAAATTTATCTGTTGACAGCTTAAAGATTCTCACTCAAGTTCCTGGAAGTGGTGTTAAGTAAACATCTCAATTAATGTCTTCTTTTTAATTAGTAAAGATCAACAAACACTTTCTGCAGCCCACGTCAGGAGCACCTTAATCAGCATGAAGGCATAAAGTAAATATTTATAAAGCTTGGTGGAAGGGGACATCACCGTTACCTGGCAGCACTAAGACAGCGGTGGGCCAGCCTGTGGAGCCAGAGAACTTCTTGAGCTCGGTCCAGCTGTTGATGGTCTCGTGAGCCAGAGCTTTGGAGCCGAGCCCAGAGAAGTGCATCGATCGGCTGGGGATCAGGAGACGGAGGACATCTTCAGGCTGTGCCGTGCCACACTGAGGATCAAACTCAACGGTCATCCAGCGAACGCAGTCTGGGAAGGAAACCTGAAAATCCAGAGCATGGAAATGTGATTTTGTAGGTACACTAGTCATACTGCATCTCAATTTGTAACAAGAAAATTAATTTTTGTCAAGACAAGCTCTGAATGTTGGCTTGATAAAGACTTAAAATGTTGGAGGAAAAAAAAAAAAAAAAAAAAAAGTTATTTAGACCTTATTTTGTTTGAATACTTGGCCAGTTTGAAAATAAATTTTGAAGTACCTACTGAAAGCTTTGTGGTTGCTAGGGTATTCTGGGAGGTTTTCAGGGTTGTTGCTAGGCAGCTGATAGTGTGTTATAAAATGATGCTAAGGGCTCAACATTACGTTTTTTTAATGTATGTGTCCTTTACAACAGTAAAACTGATGGTTTAGTTTAACAGGGTTTTTTCAGGCGGATATGGTAAAATCCTGATCACGGCAGAAAAAAAAAAATTTTTTACAAGCACATATTTTAGGTATTTTAATATTAAGAGAATAAGATTTGTATTTTGAGAACACTATTATATATACAATGTTTCCCGAAGGATTTTGTGTTTTATGTGGTGGTGGTGGTTGTACCTCTTTCCCTATAGATAAAGATAAATTTAAAGATAAATTCATTAATCTGGTGCACTTTGAGAGTTCAAAATTAAGTGCTCCAAACCATGTTAAGCGTGCAAATTGAACAAAGAAAAAGTCTTGTACTTCAACTTTAAAGGGGACTCTATAGGGCTTGTGTACTAGAGATGTGCAGATCAGCTCTAACATCACCCAAATCCGCTGTTAAAAATAAATCATCCACCCGCCAACTTCCCAAACCTACAATATTCTCTGATTTAGGTATCTGCACCTGATCATCACAAAATAATTATTCAAATTCTCAGTGTTAAGCATGATGATATAATAACATATGACACTTAAAGGGATAGTTCACCCAAAAATGAAAATTTGATGTTTATCTGCTTACCCCCAGCGCAAGACATCACTGCCGCTGTCATAGTGCGTTATTTACTCTTATAGTAGAAGTTCCCATCCACTAGCATTATTTGACTGACAGACGGCAACGGTTGGAGTTAAAAATCATCATTTGTGTTCTACTGAAGAAACAAAGTCACCTACATCTTGGGTGCACTGGGGGTAAGCAGATAAACATCAAATTCTCATTTTTGGGTGAACTATCCCTTTAAGTAAATATTTAAAATAAAAGTTCTTCTTTGGCAAAATTACATTTCCTTAATAGCCTAAACACAGGCTTTACTCCCTTCAAACTAAAATTGTCACTGTTTCATTACATCATTGTTGAAAAAAACACTAATAATTTCTGTTAAGCTTATGTATATTTTTAGGTAAAGCTGTTAAGCAATATCTCATGTGGAGTCCTTTGTGTTTTATATAATGACCACTAGAAGGTGCTCTAGGCATATGCTTTCCTTGATTTGTTTTCCTTGAATAGAAATGCATTGTCGTTGAAAACAAAAGTAAAAGAGTGACGCACAACCCGTGCATTTTACCAAATGAGAGTTCTGTGTCTTTATTAAAATCAACACATAAATGATTTATCTCTCATCCACCCGCAATTACTTGGAATGTTATTTTGTAGTACTTGGCCGGCCCAACCCGGCGGATTATCTGATGCGGATATAACTGCAATCCGCGCATCACTTTCGTGCACTCTCGCAGAATGTCATTGAGAATGCCCTTCGAGGCTAGCAAGTTGTAAGGCCAGAGTGAAAGCGATCTTTTTGGCACGGAACCCCATTTTCTGCAGTGGGGATGGGCGGAACGGTTCGAGAATGGACACAGGCCAGGAAGCCACAACGGAACCGTGGTAAAGGGGTATTTGTGCTTGTGACTGCCTGTCTGAGTTGTCAACCCTCGACAGCCGGAGGCGGCACAAAATTTGACGGAGACAGCCGCCTCGTAATTCTCTATGCAGGAAAAACCCTGGTTTAAGTCACAAATGCAGAAGTCAAAAGTGCAAAAACACACATTAAACTATGAAATTATACAATACAATACAATTTCTACTTGTATTTATATGTTTATTAAGCACTAACAACAGTCCATTGGTTACATTTTTAAAAACCACACACAAGGACAATCATAACCATAAAAAATATTAACAATAAAACCACATATTACAAAATAAACCCCATAGATGGAATATTTTGTTGAATATCAGGAAGTGAACACTAATTTTGTACCTTGTACTGGGTGACACCAGCCTGCTTGTAGGGGTGATCACTCTCTATGACAGCATAATGATTAGAGGTGGTGCAAGCTGATAGGCCCTGCTCTGGCTGGTTCCCAGTGGTGCTGTCTGTGGATTGGTTAGGATTGAAGGCAGGTGGTGCATATTTCTGGTTCAGGGCAGAAACAGCCGGAAGAAGTTCCTGAACCAAACCAAACACCTCCACTGCAGCCTAATAGAAAATGATGAAATTTAAAACAGTTAGGCGAAGGTATCGTGAGAAAACTAAACAGAGGAGGAGATTGATCATTATCACATCAAGACCCAAGGTTGCCAATTGCAGAAAGAAAAACTCCCTTACCTTAGGAACAGATGCAGCCACAGGACCGATGTACGCCAAAATAAGTGGAAGGAGCATCGAAAAGAGACTGGAGGAACTTAGGAGTTCAGGAATGTCTTCGACTGTAGAGACATCAATAATATCAATCAATGTATATCGAACAGACTGATAGCAAATAACTAATGATGCTGATCTAAGGGTAAATCTCACAAAAACAACCCAGGTCATCCAAAAATCAAATGAAAAACTATAAATTGTGTATATATAATGGAATATTATTACAATTTAAAATAACCATTTTCTATTTAAATATATTTTAAAATGTGCAAAGCTGAATTTTCAGCATCATTACTCCAGTCTTCAGTGTCACATGATCCTTCAGAAATCATTCTAATATGCTGATTTCATTTGCTGCTCAAGAAACATTCTTATCATTATCACTGACATTATCAAACAGTTTAATATGCTTAATATTTTTGCGTGATAGTGATTTTTCAGGATTCTTTGATGAACAGAAATTTCAGAAAGAACAGCATTTATTTGAATAAGAAATAATTTTACAAATGTCTTCACTGTCACTTTTGATCTATTTAATGCATCCTTGCTGAATAAAAGTATTGATTTCTTAAAAAAAAAAAAGCAAATAAAAATTGAAATATAAAATGAATATAGATCAATCTAGAATATAGATTTTGTGCTTATGAGGATACACAACAAAACAGAAATTTTTACATAATTTTATGTGTTTTATGTATTTATGACATTTTCCCCCAATTTTCATTCCTGTAATGCAGCTTACTTTAGATTTTTCTTTTAATTCCCATTATCTCAATGATGAATCTAATGAGATAATAATTTTCATTAGGGTAATGTTATGCTTAATTATCATGAAGTTAAAATAATCTTATAATGCAAAATGTTCATGTGTTTTGCAAAATATTATTTCTTATTTCTATCATACCATGAGCTCAACAAATGGCGTGAGGGTGGGCTGGCACTATGTTTCTGTGAAACCTATAGCAAATGGGAAACTATTTGCGAAATCTAAGGAAATGATCCTCACCGTCCACAGCAAAGGCCCTGTGGAGGAGGTCTTTGGCCGCCCGAACCACCACGCTGACTACAGAAAGAGCACGGCTGCAATTCTTATCCTCTTCATTGGCTTTGCTTAACAGCTGTGATTGCAGGTCACCATCATATTCACTCCTGCAACAAACAATAGCAGTTAAGAAGATGTTGCATCCTTTATAAATTCCTTTGTAGGCAGATAAAAGAATATATAGTACGGACCTATAATAGAGAATCTGAGGGATCTGGCCTCTGGTCTGGTTGGTGCCATTGCTGCTCAGGCTGCAGGTGCTGAAGGTGAAGGCAACTCCATCAGAGCATTGTACGGTGGTCATGCCTCCATCCCCATTGGCTGTGCGGCTGCCATAGTTACGCAGACGGACAGCATATTTCACATTCTCCTGCAAGAGCAACAGGGTAAAAGTGAGTTTGTGCCGAAGAGAAGTTTATACTTTGCGCGATTAATGCGTAAAATTCGCACCTTCAGAGGAACAGCTTTGTCCAGACGGATCTCAGCGATGTCACTGGGGGAGTCATCAGTGCTGTAAGTGCCTTTGACCAGTTCTAAAGACGTCCATCTGTGGGAGTGGGCGGAATCTCCAGGGTGCTCCGTCTGAGCCTGATAAAACAGGACAGATGGACAGAACAGGAACACAGAGAAAAACAACAGGGTAAGACATTGGGAGAACTCATTCACATGCTCTAACTTACAAGAATGGTTCACCCAACAAGTTCGACCCAAACCGACCTGGCACCATAAGGATATAAGTCACGTTTTTATAATTTGGGAACGTGCTGAAACTTATATTCCAAAGCGAAGCACACACAAACATGCACATGCACATACCATTTCAGTTCTAGCCTTTCTAACTTTACACTGCAACCTATTCATCATCAAATTAAACACAGTTGACCAAACAAAGTTACACGACTCAATTTAGACTGTCTGTTGTAGAGCAGGGCTGTGCTCTGTACAATTGTGGTGGTACACCAAACACATTACTACTCATGTGAAGGTTGCTGTTTTACATGGATATTAGGACATTAGTAAAGCACGGGGAACCATTTTGATTCATGCCAGAATGTGAGGAATGTGAGCCCATAAATTTGGATTAAGCTATATGTTGGCTTTGTATTCTGTTTTGTGAGCTGCCATGATTTTAACAAGCTATTCCACTGGACTACACATGGAATCTCGTTTCTCTTCTCACATCCTCTGTCTTTTTACATGCAAATTACTGTGAATGTTTATTTTTCCTCCTTTTGTTCAATTTCCTCCCTATATTCGCATTCATTAAAGTCACTCTGAAATCAAAAAGGATAATTCATGTTTTATGGAATATTACAGTAGTTATTATAAATGATTTATCTGTACCACATTGTTATTATTTTTAATTCACATGCCTCCCTCTTGCAGCAACATCTCATCTCTTCTCTACGGTGGTACAGTAGTGCACAACACAATGAAATTAAAAAAGCAAACATAAGTTCACAACACAACAGAATAAAGCCACAACACAACAAAATTGAGCCACAACACAACAGAATCAAGCCACAACACAACGGAAATGCTCCCGACCACTAGGGGGCTCTCAGAGCTCGGTATTGTTAGTATTCCTTGCCAATGTTTTATAGAGTCGGCAGTAATATGATTACCACGATTAGTTTCAACAGTATATAACCACTGTATATCGACATGAAATAATAATTCAAAATCACTTGAGTGCACAATAGCTTCATATTTATACCTGTGAATGATATGACACGCTACCACGGGGAATGATGAAGGGAATGTCTGACAGTTCCACCAAGTGGTTAAAACGTATAATTTGTATTCATTAAAATTACTTTTAACATTTAAAAACAGACGTGTTCAAATTACAAAGCTTGTCAGTCTTACCAACAGGAAGTAACAAACTTTGGAATTTGAACATGTTTTTAAATGTTAAACAAAGTCATTGAAATGAATACAAATTATACGTTTTAACCACTTGGTGGAATTGTCAGACGTTCCCTTCGTCAAATCATTCACAGGTATAAACTAGGGCTGCACGATTAATCGCATGCTATTCTCACGCGCATTTCGTCAGTAAAGCCGGTTCCCTGATTACCGCTAAATCGCCATCACCTGCTTTCAAATGAAGCGGCATTTAATAGACAGAGCCGTAGATCACTGAAAAGCCACGCAATATCGCGTTCATATCGCAGATGAATCGCCTGCGATAATGAACGCGATATTGCGTGGCTTGTCTGTGAACTACGGCTCTGTCTAATAAAAGGCGCTCCGTTTAAAAACAGGTGATGGCGATTTAGCGGTAATCAGGGAACTGGCTTTACTGACGAAATGCGCGTGAGAATAGCATGCGATTAATCGTGCAGCCCTAGTATAAACATGAAGCTATTGTGTATTTAAGTGATTTTGAATTAATATTTAACGTCGATATACAACGTTTACATACTTAAAAGTAATCATGGTATTGATATTTTTGTAAGACTGTTGACGTTAAAGAACATTGGCAAGGAATACTAATATTAACGAGCTCTGAGAGCCCCCTAGTGGTCGGGAGCATTTCCGTTGTGTTGTGGCTTTATTTCGTTGCGTTGTGGCTTTATTCCGTTGTGTTATGGCTTTATTTCGTTGCGTTGTGGCTCGATTTAATTGTGTTGTGGCTTGATTTTGTTGTGTTGTGAACTTATGTTTGCTTTTTTAATTTCGTTGTGTTGTGCACTACTGGGCCACCGTACTTCTCTGATGATGTGTTTACTGGAGCAAGGACGGGATAACCTGTAACTCACATGACATCACAGCAATAGTACACCACAACCAT
Organism: Chanodichthys erythropterus; assembly: GCF_024489055.1. Taxonomy (NCBI): domain Eukaryota; kingdom Metazoa; phylum Chordata; class Actinopteri; order Cypriniformes; family Xenocyprididae; genus Chanodichthys; species Chanodichthys erythropterus. The sequence goes on along the minus strand of NC_090234.1, from coordinate 44,506,597 downwards.
CCAATCAATTCTCGATGCTCAAAATCAAGTCCCACTGTAAATTGTTTTTGTTCAAGAAGACTCCAATGGGTTAATAAATACAGAAAAATATCCATATTTAAAACTTTATAAACTATAATCACTGGCTTTCTGCAACGTTCGTACGCTCGTTCACAGGCCCTCATAGATTATTGTTTATAAGTTTTAAAATATGGATAATTTTCTATATTTATTAACCCACTGGAGTTATATGGATTACTTTTATGATGGATGGATTTGCTTTTTGGAGCTTCAAAACTTGGGAGCTTGGGAAAGCCAGGATATTATTTAAAGCTGCAGTTTGTAACTTTTGTTCAAAATTGACAAAAATTATATAATAAGCGAGTACATCATGAATCCTTTTTCCAAACCATGATTTTGTCTTATCCTGAATCACTACGGTACACCTATAATACGTGTTTATATTCAGACTATTTTAGACCAGTCGGGTTGCCACCTCTGCAGAGTAGCCCAGTACTTGTGTGACTCATCAGACATAAACAGAGATAAGTAGCTCTGGCTACAATGTTCTTCCACAAGTTGCATGCAGTTTTGTTTATTAACCACTAAAGCACCAAAAGTTACAGACTGCAGCTTTAATATAACTCTGATTGTGTTTATCTGAAAGAAGAAAGTCACGTACACCTAGGATGGCATGAGGGCGAGTAAATTATGGGAACATTTTTTTTTAGGTAAACGTTTTGGGTAAACTATCCCCATGAGCCACAAGGTGATGAAAATAGAAAAGAACTTACATCATCAGCGAGCACCTCCAGCTCATACTCATGGATGCCTCCTCCTCCGTACACACAGAAACCCACCAGCACCACCCCTGGCTTGTCCACAGTGAAGCAGATGGCATCAGGAGAGCCGTTCCCTGTGTTCCAGCTACGTCCCTGGCTGGTCTTAGTGAAGCGGTTGGGGGTGGACTTCACTGAGTGCAAAGAGTTCAGCCCATCCACCTGAACAACAACATTCAAGAAATTTAGACAGAAAGTGTAGACCAGAATTTACATTTAATGTAGAGGCATTTTTACATTTTAAATTTGTTTTGGAGTTGCAACACATTAAATGGATAGTTCATTTGAAAATAAAAACTATCCTTTTAAGATGAACTCTCACATGTTCTTCCAGCAGGTGGCAGTAGGAAAAGAATAACAGAGGATGTTTTTTGTTATTGAACAGGAGCCTCCATGGCAACCAACACCTAAAACCCTGCTCTTCCTGTGCTATTACAAACAGCAGAGACTGGATGCCATTTTTGTAACTCTACTAGACCACATACGATTTATATTCCACCTTTGGTAATAAACAGAGTTAAAGAGAAGCAAAGCAGCTGTAACAGTCTCCATAACATACACGAACAGAGCATGACATGCCAGTTACCATGGCAATGAGCCAACGGTCTTTTCCAATGTCGTCAGAAAGAGAGACGGACTGCAGTAGACTTGTTGTGGTCCTGTGGAGGACACACCTGTGCTCATGACTCAGCTTCCTACTAGAACAATCCCGCATGAGCAGGCGAGGTTGAATCTGTGTACTTTCCATTTTTATGCTGATGATGGGAAATAAATCTACAGCAGTGAATGCTTTTAAAAATGGTAAAATGTTTTAAACAGTTGGAGTAGCACACTCTTATTGATTAGATTACAAAATATGTCATTAAAAATATAGGCACTTCAGTACTAAAATTAAATTAAATTGAAAATGATCATACCATTTCTACAACAATGCTAATACCAAATCAAACTTAATTTATAACTGAAAGTAACATGCCATTGTATTATATATATATATATATATATATATATATATATATATATATATATATATATATATATATATATATACACACACATATATACATATACATATATACATACATACATATATACATACATATATACATACATATATATATATATATATACATATATATATATATATATATATATATATATATATATCTTTTTTTTATATATATATTTTATATATAAAATATATACACTTAAATTCAAAAATTTTTTTTACTTTACACTCATAAATAAAACATAAGAATAACAGAAATACAATCTAAAAGAAACATACACAAATCAGAATAAAAATTATGGCCTGGGGGAAACGCTTAAATATATATTAATAAACAAATAAATAAATAATTACGTTAATACGATAATATTTTTTTTTATTTTATATTTTAATTTATATATTTGTTTTTTTATTATTATTATTTCTTATTATGTTTATTTATGTGTGAAGAGTAAAAAAAACATTAATTTTACCTTATAAACTATATATTTATTTATTTTTTTTAAATAAAGGACATAGGACAGGGATCTTTTGAACTTTCAGAATAACAGACGCACAGAGCTGTCTGTGGAGCTCTAGGGATACAAATTCATGAACATCAAGATCTCATGAAACGCAGTGATTTTTTCCTCCAACTAAATGCTTTTTATGGCCAGTTGGTGGCTGTAATGCAATTAGAGCAGCAGGCGAATGCTCTGCGGACAAAGACACTAGGACAAGTGTGTGTATGTGAGGAAGAGAGGAATGAGAGAGAAGTAGGAGATTTGTCCTTCTAACCTCAGAGCCGAGAGCAGAGGCGGTCAGCTCACTGACAATACTGGCCAGCAGGCCACAGGTGTTGGACACCAGATGAGGAGAAAAGAGCTCAACCTCCTTCCTCAGACTCTTCCTCACAGGAAGCACCACAATGACGAGCATCTTCTCCAGAACCTCCCGGAAAGTCGTCATGCCCATGAGATTCTCTTCCGTCTGATCAAAACATGACAAAGAGTATTTTGTAACTGCTGAGGCAGATGAGCATTAATAAAATGCTGTAATTTTAAGAATGTTTGAACAGAAGATGGTACTCACGTGGCTGAGTTTCTCCATGTGTGCCACCAGCAGGGGGAAACGGTGAGCGAGGGCAGAGTCATTCTCCGTGCTGACCTGCTTGACGAGGGAGCGCAGTAACACCTCACCGTCGTACGCGATGGGCAAGATGGAGGTCAGCTTGACTGATGTGTTACACAGTGCTGACATCACCGCAGCCAGCAGACGGCTGCTCGACGTGCGGAAGTTTGCCTCTTGAATGTCCTGGAGGTCAACATGAAGGTCAATGTCATGATTAGCAGAGCCTTGTTGCAATTAACCGGACTATATGTCCAATACCAATAAAGTAACAACTGTACTCCTCAGAAATTCAAAAAAGAAAATATATGGAGGCTGTTTTTTGGAGACAATCTTTCTGATTAAGAGTTTCATTGCTGATATTTTAGAGCTCAAATTTATCAGGCCTAAATCTGTCAAGTGGCTCATTTGCAGAGAGAGCTGGGAACTGAAAGTGGTTCAGCTGAAAAAGCCTCTCAGTTAAAGAGGTAATTCTCACAAAAACATATCTAGGTCACATTTCACCTCCAAATTATATTATGTTATGTTATGTTTATGTTATGTTTATGTTATGTTTATGTTATGTTATGTTATGTTTATGTTATGTTTATGTTATGTTATGTTATGTTATGTTATGTTATGTTATGTTATGTTGTTATGTTATGTTATGTTATGTTATATGTTATGTTATGTTATGTTATATTATATACACACACACATATACATACAATATATAGATACATATATGCTTCTTTTAATTTTGACGTGAAATGTGTTTTTGTCATGTAGACAGACAGACAGACAGACAGACAGACAGACAGACAGACAGACAGACAGACAGACAGACAGACAGACAGACAGACAGACAGACAGACAGACAGACAGACAGACAGACAGACAGACAGACAGACAGACAGACAGACAGACAGACAGATAGATAGATAGATAGATAGATAGATAGATAGATAGATAGATAGATAGATAGATAGATAGATAGATAGATAGATAGATAGATAGATAGATAGATAGATAGATAGATATCAATGCAAAAGAAATAATGGTCCTAAAATAGGGCTCAAATTCAATTCTCCCTTCTCCCTTTTGATGTTGAGTGAAACTATGACCTGGAAATGTTTTTGATGGGTTTAATGATATTCATCCATATATGATTTATAGACTGGCCAAAATGAGACCACATCAGCCGTTTACTAATTTAAAGGGATAGCCCACCTAAAAATGAAAATTCTGAAATCATTTACTCACTTTCTTTCTTCTGCTGAACATAAAAGAAAACATTTTCAAGAATTTTGATGCCCAGACAGTTTGGGGTAACTGACTTCCACTGTATGTTTTACATACAGTGGAAGTCACTGGAACCCGAAACTGTTTAGTTACCAGCATTCTTCAAAATATCTCCTTTTGTGTTCCACAGACGAAAGAATGTCAAACATGTTTGGAACGACATGAGGGTAAGTCTATAACTTTGGGCGGATTATCCCTTAAAGCTCGGGACACACCAAGCCAAAGATCAGCCATCGGGCAGCGTCAGACCGTTTTTAAGCATCGGCCGACTAAGTTTTCCTGGTGTGTTCTGCATCGTTGGCTCTAATCAGATACCGTTGGGTTTTTTTGGGCTGATTCAGCATGTAGAATCGGTGTCGGACCGCCGGACGAGAGAGAACTCTGATTGGCTTTTCTTTAGTTTAGTGAACGAGTCGAAGCGCAAGAATAATAGCAAAACAGTTAGCAAACAACTCAAAGAGGTTCAGACAGAAAGCTGTTCTAATTTTACATCATGTACCTGAGTGTTCCCAGGCAAATATTTAATATTAACGTGAGCCGAGTAGAATATAGAAAGTGATCAGCATTAATGATATTCAAATTCAAAACGCTGCTTTGTTTACGGTTTGTGTATCTGCAGCCTGCAGTCACAGTCTCCCTTTCTGAATTATGAATATAGACGAATATATAAGAAAAAACTCTTTACACGCAGGCGCATAATGTGCGTGCTGACTGACAGTCAGCTGTAGTTCTCTTGCAGTTTTTTTGCCCTGACGCAGGCGACAACACAGTAGGCTTTTATCAGTGCTAGTTCTTTGGCATGGGATTGGTGTGTCCCTACCTTAAAAAGCAACTTCCAACTACAACTCTAGAATCTTTAACAATTTTGATACCTGGTCCAGGCAGTTGAGCAGGTCACAGAGGCAGGCCCACTGCAGGGCTGGGGTGGGGTAGAAGGAGTGAAAGCAGGCAGTGAAGGTGTTGTGGCACTCCTGCAGCACGGCCTCAAGCAGCGTGAGGGGCTGACTCAGGTATCCCTGCGGGTCATTGTCCAGCTTGGTTAGGCAGTTGTCCATCCCCTCTGATAGGATCTTCTTCAGGAGACTACGTGTCTTTCCTACACACTCCGCCAGCTTGCTGGACTCCTCCACAACAGCTTTGGTACTGGCTAGGTAAGAGACAAACAGTCCAAACAGTATGCTGTCAGTTAAAGGTGCTCAAGATTATGCCTTTGGCCTAAAGCAGTTTTCCTCTTCATTATATGTGCTTAAAGGACTAGTGTGACATGAGACCCTGGCAATCAATGTAGATTACATTTGATAACTCAAGGGAATTCCACTTGTGACATCGACTGTACGACTCAGCAAGAAGTGACAGCACAGATTTAGTCTATAACAATAAGACCAGGTGACAAGATCTAGTAGTACAGTGTCAGAGAGCCACAGCAGTGCTCAAAATCAATTTAACAAAGCTTAATACCTACTTTTTTCCCCAAGGAGCAGATGTGCTCTTAAGGAGTACAATACGATACAAGGAGACATTTACAAGCAAAATTAATGAAATTATTAGAATACAAAACGTACACTGGGTTTTTAAATATTTCTATTTCAAACTGTATTAAATAATTAAGTACTTATTTATGGACCTACTTTATAGTGTGTAAACTGTATATAACTGTAAAAAACAGATACTAGTAAAATCTATATATTGAATAGTTTGTGTTATATAATGTTCTTAGTCTTTCCTTCCTGTGACGGGGCAGGCTAGACCGAAGCTACAATAGTTTACTTTGAGTTAAATGTTATTTATACAGTTTGTGTGACCAAGTTACTAATAATAATAAAGGGGAAAAAAATGCTTCAAGCATATTGCCAGACTTTTAATTATAAACAAGCCTGAAATATGCCAGGACTCTTATTTTGAAATGTCTATGCTTTACTATTGCTGGCTGCTCATTCAAAAAGATGAGGGAGCTAAAATATGCACTCTTACAACCATCTACAACATATTAAAATATAAACACCATAAAGTTTAACATTGTCATTGTTAATGATCTACTGTTGCTGAATTATCAAAAGTTGGCATAGATTTGCGGTATTCAAAAACCACACGCCTGTACAATGAGTAACAGCGCACATTTTTACTTTGAAAAGTGCAGCGCTCGTTTTCATTCAATGAAATCGTAGTCTTTTGAAGTTGAAGTCTTTTCACATTAGGCTGTTTCGCGATTCCCGTTTTTCCATCCCCAAATAGAAGACCTCTTAAAATGATAATTAAGATGTTTGTTATATCATCTATTTAAGATCTTTAGGAATTTAGTTCAGCATCCCATTAGATAATTTTTCAGCCAATTTTCAGTTGTTAGCTGGCAAACAGCTAGTGGGACGCCACTTTAACAATCCCTTAAACAACAGAGAAGGAATAATACCAGAAATGGGGAAGATCTCGCAAATGTAGACACGCAACAGTCGCAGGCAGCAGGTGCCCACAAACCGCAGGCGCTCCAAATCCAGAAGGGTGGCTGTGAACTGGAAACCCTTTAGTCCCCTCAGTTCCTCCACTCCCAACACCAGCGTGGTCCAGCTCCAGTGAAGGATACTCAGCAGAGACTCAAAACAGTCCTGAGACAAGAACAAACACACACAACTTGGAAATGAACCAAGGATCTGACCCATTATTAACTTGACTTGTTCGTTTGACTGCACCAAATGGATAGGCCGCCTGGAAAAAAGCGCCAATAGTCAAGAGATTTCCTTAAATACACTGAAGTACAAACCCTTCCGAATTGGCTTCTGTACATCTGTACCTTGCCAATTTCTTTTAAGACAGAAGGATATTATATGAAAATACAAGCTAGTATTGCTTACATCTCCTTTTCAGGAAATTGCAGGTCAAACTATCAGCATGAGCACATTTACGGATCAAAGACAAACAAGGATGCCAGAGATGGTGAAAAAGAAATCTATTTATAATCTAGTGGTAAGTAATAATGTATTTATGACAGCTTATGTTTTTGTGTAAGTGGTGTAACCATCAAGTAAAAAGTAATAAAATATTTTCTGTACACCCTGTATATAGGTGTAAAAATGTTATTATTTTTAATATTTTTCCATTTCACAAATTTTTGCGTTCATTCCATTTGACCTTGCCATGTCGAAAAACTGTCAAACTGCCTTCGTTTGTTTGTTTTTTTACTCTCTGGTCATAGGGCTCTATGAAATTATTTCCAATTTGCCTAAAAAGGGGCTTCAAACATTTATGTTATACCACACCGACATTGATTTGGCAGAATCTTAATTTAATATTTGAATATTTCAAACAAAACTGCTTCACTGCTTTTAAAGAATTTCAGCCTTTAATAAAACTTTTTACAGTCAGTTAAACCACCTAGACATTCATTTTAATTGAGTCACCAGTCATTTTAAATCTGTCAATTTTAAGAAATCTGTCAGTTTGATACATTTTTGAAAAGCGATTTTCAACAAAACTTGGGTTCAGTAACTTGGTGTAACCATCATGTAAAATGTAATCAGGGTTTTTCCTGCATTGAAAATATTTTGGCGGCCACCAAAATGAATCTTTGTCTTGCCAAACATTTATTTGGTCATTTAAAGTGAAGATATCTGCCGTTCTGCCATTCAACATGTGTAGTACTATAACCACTGATAGCTGCGGCTTTAAAACACTTTAAAACACTCCCATGAGTGTTTGTGTTTGCACTCTGTTTAGAGCATCAAAGGTTTCTATTTACAATGTATTGTTGCAGCATTGAGCCTTGTAGCCAATTACAAACATATCAGTTGAGCGTGTGAATGTAATGGCAAATCAGATGTGTTTACGTTAGTCTGAGTCTGCTCAACATGAGTTTTTGTTCAGCGCGAGTTCTGCACACTCGCAAATCCTTTCATTATAACCAACCAAGTATAAACACAATGTCAATAAGAGATTCACTGCACGGCATAGACTGCTTCATTGATTACAACTGTAGTTTTCACAAGAGTACAGCCACCGAAAACTATTGTTGACCCTGGAAAAACCCTGCTAATAAAATATTTTATGTACAGCCTGCACTCTGTATTTTCCATATGAATGGCATTTATTGTTTTTTTCAAAGAAATTATTAGATCTGAAAAAAAAAAAAAAAAGCTTTACATCATTGGCCCATGAGCAATCATTTGTATACACATACCACGGACACGGTCCTGGCGAAAGAACGCTTGAGGATGTGAACAGGCTCACTGGTCTGCTGCTTTCCTTTGGATGTGTTACCATCATTAGAGGGCAACCTGGAAAATCAGAACAAAATGGGTATGTGAAAGAAATAATACACCTGATACACCAAAGTAATGGGCTAACTAAAACTAAACTAAAATTTCTCATGTACCTGTACAGCAGCTGAGGTATTTGTCCAGCATTCACATCAGTACCATTGTTTGATTTCTTCGAGCTCTTGAACTGAAACACCACACTGCAGGAGAGAGTTCATGATGAAAATCCTTGCCTTCTAGAATTATAATGCTAAAATAATCACATAATCACAATAATAAGTGTGTTCGTACCCATCATCAGTGGTGATGGTTGCCTGACCGTGGGAGCCGCAGTCACTGCTGGGTCCGGACACACGAGCCCATGCCACATACCACCAGCCCAACTGCAGCAGCACAGGCTCATCAAACATCATGGCATACTTCTCCCTGCATACATAAAGAAACCATCTCAATTAATTTATATTTTTTATGTTTTTAGTCAATGTATGTAGTCCCAGCAGAGATGTAGTTAATCACATTAATGGTGCAATAAGCAATTTCAGAGAAACAAGATTTTCTAATACAGTATTAATATCCAATTACTTGCCTGATCATAACCCTTGATATTCCTCTGACATTTTCTCTTCTCTCTTTTCTCTTTTTGACCTTTTGTCTTTTTTAGTAACAGTCTTTTTTTGCTCACTCTCTCTCCTCCCCCATCATGAGTGTTTATGCCCCCTACTGCTGATTGTCTACATGTGCGTTGTGGCACTCGATCTGATCCACTTTAAACAGCGATTCTCGGAAATCACTTACTGCACCTTTAACTCTCATCATGATCACAATACTATGTGTCTTCATTTTAAACAGTATATCTATCATTTAAAAACTAGCCTATATGCAATGTTTTGCTTGTTTTGGTTAACTGAAATAAATCTGATTTAAAATAATAATTAATACTATAATAGTGTATAAATAATACTAAAATAACACTTATAAATAACATTTACTTTGGGATATACATAAATATAGCATATATCCTGCTCTCTAGATATACTTCTCAACCAGCACTTTTGAAATAATGAAGTGATATAGTTTTGGATTGTACTTATTTAAAGTCATACCGAGCAGCGCAGTCATAGGCCAGAACATCCGTCTCAGCCAGTAGGTCTCCATCAGTTTCATGGTCTCCTCCATCTGGACCCAGCTCAAACAGCTGCAAACACAATCACAGCTTTCAATCACAAATCAAATATCAGTGGGCTGAGGGTCAAAACTAAGGAGACACTCAGATAGCACCTGACCTTGATCTTTGCAGTGTACTCCCCTCGGCCACCAAAAAGACCTAAACCCCCTAACAAGATGTCAGCATCGGCACAGAAGCGGATGGCCTCCACTGAGTGAGCAGAGTAACCCCAGCCTCCTCCATGACCTAGAAAAACAGTGTGCAAAACAACACAATCAATTTTTTTAATCTTTACTTTTAATTGAAAAATTAAAATGCTCAATGTTAAAAATGTTAAATCGCTCATGCTATGAAAATCGCCAATACTCATTAAAATGATTGACTACTGGCTGTTTTTCCACTCAAGTTGCTTTATGTGAATGCCCCTTAACAGTCTAAAATAGCATTTAAAAATGTTACAGCTATAGTGTCATCATATATATATATATATATATATATGATATATTTTGGATGAACTCACTCTCAAAGCGGTTGACCACACTGTAGTCCTCTTTAGAGTAGACCTTCATCACAGCCTGAGTCTCTTCCTCAGCACTAGCCACACCCATCTTCAGCTCCTGCATCGCAGCCAGTGTGTCGAGACAACCTGCACACAGAATGAGAAAAGGACAACTGACACACTACAACTACAAGACAGGGCTGAAAGAGTTTTATTTTTTATAATTATTACTTACCCCCCTGAGGTCTACTTATAGACCTGCAGGCTGGTTTCATAGACCGGGCTTAGATTAAGCCAGGATTAGGCCTTAGCTCAATTAGGACATTTAAGTAGCTTTTATAAATGTGCCTTAGAAAGAAACATTACTGAAGTGCATCTTGAGACAAAACAATGGCACATATTTTAAGATATGTCAGTGCAAGTTGCTTTCGAATAAAACAGCTCAAACATTTTAGTCTGGGAACAGTTAAGCCTTGTCTGTGAAACCGGGGTAATTGTTAATAAATGTTTTTTGCACCAAGATAATTTAGTCAATTATCAATTATTTTGACCATTTTCACCTTCTCTATTACCCTTAGAATTAAACGGTTAGAAAGTTAAAGTTTAATTACATAGTCTGCTAGTTTGGTTTCCACAGGCAGAGCTTTGCTGTTAGGTTTAATATAGCTTTTAAACTGCTCAATTCTTCAATAACAAAGCACTTGTTTGTTTAAAAAAAAAAAAAAAAAAAAAAAACTTCACAGCTCTCATGTCACTGTTACAGAAGATAAAAAATATTTGTGTGTGTATATATATATATATATATATATATATATATATATATATATATATATATATATATATATATATATATATATATATATATATATATATATATATATATAAAAAGATATTTAAGCTGCTAATTTGTAATGCTGAAGGATTTGGTGCTACACAGATCCAGAAACAGCACGTTTGACCGCCTTTTTGACCACAATTTACCCTTTCCATTTGTTCTCTGAACTACCTCACAATGACTGAATAGCAATAGCGTAGTTGGCATGTAGATGTAGTCACATGTGGTCACATGCTCAAATATATTCACCACTATAAATTGCAGAACTGAAAGTTACAATGTGTTTTCATAGTAAAATAGTCTCTTATTCTCAAATGACCAAAGAAAATTTGATTTGTCAGACAAAGCAAAAAGACTGCCACACTTCCTTGGACAATGTCAGTCAAACAGCTCTGTACAGCTAAACTCATTGAGAAACAGCTAGCAAGCGGTGAATGTTCTGCCATCATGTAACTTCATTCCTGACAGGTTTAGAGAACATGCTTGACAAGAAAGTGCTGTGAACTGCATATTAAACAGAGTAGTAAAGCTGAGGTAGAATGATGTTGTCATACCCAGGATGTGCAGCGCTCCATGGGAACGGGTGGTGCTGGCATGGGAGCCCGAGGGCAAAGCCAGTTCAGGACTCAGGATGCTGCAGAGGGCCTGGATATCTGAAGCAGAGGGCACACGGGCATCTGCTATCACGGCGTTATAGCAGCACATCTCACGTGTGGCAGGTAGGAACCTGGAAGAAGATTGGGGGCACATAATATCTTGGTACCATATCAGTTACCAGCTAATATTATAGATTTTTTATCAATATTTTTTCATAAAATATGATTGATTGTCAGTAGAACAGATGTAAACAACTGAAACCTTAAGAAATTGAGTAGTGTTTTTAGGAACCTAAATGGCAATATTATGAAGTCATTATGAACCTCACCTCCAGATGACATCATAGACAGGGTCTAAACAGAGGCCAAAACCCTGGAGATCCTCCTGCTCTGAGTCATTAAAGGTGCGGCAGCTCCCATCCAGTTTGTTGATCAGTAGGCATCTGAAGGGAGGAGGCTCAGATACAGATGTTGGAACTAAACCTAGAGAGACCAGAATGGGAGTCAACTTTAACAGGAGACACAACACATAAGCCCTTTAAACCACACAAGTGAATCAAGCAAGAGAGCATACCGATGATGTGTTTGCTAGCGAAAATCTCTGAGGTGGCCAGGACGTGGGAGTTGATTAGTGCCTCGTCGATTCTAAGGAAGGTCTGATCACCACTGGCACCAATCCACGTCGCCTTTCGGCCGTACTTGGCACCAATGTTGGGCATTGGAGAGGGCTTGGCATTCCAGTAGGGCATGTCTAGGATGGGTCGTCCTAACTGTCCTTTCTGTTGAGACAACAAAAGATATATCTTCAGGTTCTCAACCAACATAAAATCAGGCAAATATAAAAAGATGGAAAAATCTGAACTTGATGACTGATGTTGGGGGAAACAGCTAACTTACTGAGAAACTCCCGAAGGTGAAGACCTGTCCATCCATGAGAAGCACTGCAGTGTGGTTACTGCCTGCTGTCACCTGAGTACTGGGGCCAGGCAGAGCTTGCACCAAAGTGGGAGACCCCCTGTGTGTGTGCATAAAATCAAAGGTTATGCAACCATAAGTTGATCCATTGTGTTTGCAATCAATTAAAATAAATAAATACATAATTAAAAGTAAATGAGTAATTAAAACAAATAAAATAAATGAATTTATTAAAATAAAATATTTAAAATAATATAATAAAATTAAACATTAAATATTTAAAAAAAAATAATAATAATAAATATGTATATACATTTTTAAAATGTATATACATAATTACAATAAATAAATTATTAAAATAAAATTACTTAATTTTGCTGTACCCATAGAGAGAAAGTTTACGAGTTTTGAACTACTTTAAGGATACTTTTAGGTTGATTGTTGATTGATATATATATATATTTTTTTTTTTTTTTTCTAAGATTACAGTCAAGGTCACTGCAAATTTGTATGGACAACTGCATTCCGTTTCAAACCTCATTACCTAGAATTAACATCTCCATGTCCAAGTTGTCCATGTTGTCCATAACCGAAGGTGTAAACATCTCCATTCTCCATTAATACCACTGCAAAAAAACAGGTTTACCATTACAAATGGACATAGTACTTCAATTCATACTTGCCATATCATAAAATAGGAACATCAAATATTGATCCAAAATAACGATGGAGAACATGAACAATGGCTTCCTTTGAGATTATCAAGGTCAGAAGAGACATTCACTTACCGGAGTGGTGAAAACCGCAGCTGACCTGCACGGCTCGCAGCTCACAGTCGAAGCGTACGGCCCCGGGAGGATATGTGGTGATCTTACTGGCATCTTTGTCCCCACGTTCACTGCTGCCATCTGTAACACAAAACAGAGTGTGAGGTAAAGGGCAGACAAGGACAGCAACAGATGAGATGGATGTCTTAAAGCAGCAGGTGAAGCCGGGGGCTGTTAACGACCTGGGAAGAGAAATGATCTGGTGCCTCAGAGGAAAGAAGAAAAACAGAGAAGAATTGAAATATTGGCATGCGTGGACACTGGTGGAATAGTGAGGCGAGGAGGTAAACTGAGCGGGAAGTTGTGATTGTACACATCCTTAAATTCTCTCTCTCAGGGGTTAATAAAATAGATTTGGCATTGACTTGTGGCACAAACCCAACGAAGGAAAACAAGATAAGTGGGCTCCTTTCACTCCAGACTGATTGAGATAGTGTAGACCAGTAAATGTGCCACCACACAGTGTAAAAATTAGTGTAAATCTGTGTTCTACGAATGTCTGCATGCTAAAATATACACATTTTATGGAACAGATTCACCCTCTAGACCAGGATCAGAAGGTCAAGATTCAGAGCAAAAATGCCACTAAAATTGGCAAAAAAATGTCCCATATATTTAAAATACAGGGGAAACAAAATGCCGCTGTATTGAATTCATCCATTTTGTGCAATCCATGTTCACTAATATTTGATAAAATAGTATAAAATATATATCCAGGGTTCGTGCCACTGTAAGTGACGTGCAGCTGTCAGATATCTGTATTTACAGCCACAGAGGTGAATGTTATAAATTGAAAAATATTAAATAAATAATAATAATAATAATAAATAAATAATAACTAATAAATAAATCTTATAAATAATTCCATGGGGCAGTAGAAAGGTAGAAATAAAAATAAAATTTTTAGTTTTGAATGCTGTCATTTCATTGCTTAATCATTGATTATTTACTATTATTTACTCTGCTAACAGATAATATTTATTTAGGTTCGGGTTTAAATGTAAATGTAAATATTTTCAACAATATTCAGATTATGCTGAATGGATTTTAAGATTTTAAAAATACAACCAGAATATTTTCAGAGAAATATTTGGAACACAGAATATGGGCACTTCTTTCAATAATAAAAAAAAAATAAAAAATCGGATATTGACCTAGATATTGGATTAGGCAAAAAATAAAACTCATTCAAAAGGTGAATCAGCACAGCTTTTATTTTAATGGTTCTTTAAATAACTACAAGGCATAATGTTCTTTTTATATTGGCCATGCACTGAGATTTATTTTAAGCCCTTATGAAAACAACGATAGCTTAAAAGCCAGCCTGCAGAATGCCTGTGCTATTTTAAGTGAAGACACTTTGATTTGGCCACTGTTTTCCCAATAATTACCACCACAATGTGACAATTCTCTATTCCTAGTCTAGTTAAGAAAAATGAGCTGGCTGGTTTAATCGTAAACCTTAGCATTGATATTTTTCACCTTACTGCAGGGTCTGACTGTTTAAAGCACTGAGCACAGCATACAACGCATGGCTGATTGACTATTATGTTAAAAGAGAAAAGAGGTTGGTAAGTTAGGTCTTTCATCAGAGAGGAAAAGGAAGAAAGAGATGTTATTGGTTCCGAAGAAAGCGGAAGAGTACAGGTTGTTGAAGGAAGGGAGAAAGAAGGGCATTATGGGGCTCCAGGTGGAGCCTGTAGTGAAGACCGCAGTACCTTTGAGTCTCTCCCGCATTAGCTTAAAGGCCTGAAGGGGTCTTATTCTTGCTAGCACCTGCTCACGCTGGTTCATAAAAAGGGGACCAGGGAAAACAAGGGGGCCTATGGGGGGAGAGAGAAACTTTCACATGCATGGGGAAAAGCATCTCACAAATGGAAAATAAATCATGGTATATAACACATGGTACATTATGGAAACACAAGCGAAAAGGGAATTTCCACAAGCAACCCACTCCCAGAGGAGACAAGCGCACGTAAGGTAGAAGGCTGATAGTTTGGGTGATCAGTCCCTTTGGAGTATTATTGAGTAGGTAATAATACTCCATCCTTGAACCCAGAGGAAATTTGTATGGAAAATGTATGATGTGCTCATAACAAAGGTTGTATATGACAGAGTGAACTGGAGAATGGATTATGATTAGATGTTTTTTGGGAGGGAAAATTAGTAACATTCGCAGTGGCCGGTCTATGGCATTCTCATGTTATATTATTGTCCAAAAAAATAGTTTTGATGTTAAAATATTATATATATATATATATATATATATATATATATATATATATATATATATATATATATATATATATATATATATATATATATATATATATATAAGTATCAAAGTTTATTTATTTGCTCTGAATTAGCTAAAAAGTGATTAAAATACGCAAGACATATGAACACCAGGGAGACCAACATTTAGCATTAAACAGCAATATTTATCAATATATATTTTTACTAAAGACTTCTAATACATGAAAAATGTGTTTACATTTCTGAGCACTGATGAAAAGGAATCAGAACTTTCAATCCATTTTTCTGAAACACACAATTGGACCTGATTCACAAAAATGAATCAAAAGCCATTTTCGCTACTCAAGTTCTCAATATTCAGTTCACAGGTTTAGGGTCAGTAAGTTTTTTTTTTTTTTTTAAGAAATGTATACTTTTATTAAGCAAGGATGCATTAAATTAATCAAAAGTGACAAACACATTTATAATGTTACAAAAGATTTCTGTACAAATAAATGTTGTTCATTGAACATCCTATTTATCAAATAATCCTGAAAAAATGTATCAGTTTCCACAAAAATATTAAGCAGCACAACTGTTTTCAACATTGATAATAAGAAGAAATGTTTCTTGAGTACTAAATCAAAATATTAGAATGATTTCTGAAGGATCATGTGACACTGAAGACATTCATTAATGCTGCTTTGCCATCTTACAAATAAATTACATTTTAAAAATGTTATCCTTTATTATTAATAGCATGATTTTTCCCGTTGCGTCTGTCGTTGCTATGCAACCATGCAGCTTTACAGCAGGTGAGAACAGGCGAGAACTGCACAAGTTTTTGAGGCATTTTCTCTCTTTAGAGCTTTTTTGAGTGCCTACCTTCAAATGGCCACAACTTCTCCAAATATTATCAGATTTCCATGTATTACATATCGTTGGAAAGCTTGGAGACTACACTTTCAGAATCTGTAAATTACTCAAAATGCCCCAGAACCGACTTGTGTCCCTACTTTCCGTGATTGGTCACAAATGTATTACAATAGAAAACGGTCATTTTAAATTGTGATTTAACAATATTATTTTTACTGTATTTTTGATCACATAAATGCTGCCTTGGTGAGCATAAGAGACTTCTTTCAAAAACATAAATAATCTTACCAACCCCAAACTTTTGAACGGTAGTGGGCAAAATTCCTTCAAATATATTGTGAATATTCTATATATCGCCCAGCACTGGCTTTACACAGTAAAATCTATGAACATCTGAAAAGCTGCATCACAGTGCGTCACACACGTGCGGGGTGTCTGGGTTTATTCTGGGTTCCGGTCATGTAGGCATCATACCTCGACCCTCCTCCAGCCGGTGCCGGCGGTTGATGCGCTGTCTCTTCTCCTCCTGTCGAATCTGGATGTGCTCCTCTATATTGACGCCTGGGGGAGGAGGGACAGGCACAGCTAAAATAACAGAGGTCCAGCACAGGCGGGGCCAAAGGAGGAGACAAACGAGAAACAACACAGGCAGGTGATTGATGAGCATGAGATGCAATGCAAGACAGTGAGAGACAAGAGCAGAGACATGATCCCAACACAACACACACACACAGTGCTGCTTCACTAGGCAAATATACAGAGACAACATTGCCAAAGCAGCCAATGACCAATGATCTCCATTAGGACTGGACAGTATGACAGTATACCACATGATTGTAGAAATTAGAGATCGACCAAATATAGTTTTTATGAATGCTGCAATGTATTTTTTTATTTGTGTGTCCAACAACAGATATTTTTAATCATTATTTTATTTTATTTTACCTCTTTACAAAAAATGTAAAGAGGTCACCATGAAATCAAAATGACAATTCAAAATTTTTATGGAATATTGCAGTATTTATTATAATATTATTATTTATCCGTAAAGACCCCCTTTGGTGAAAATCAAGTTTTTAATGTTGTTTATATGCTTATGTAGTGTTTTTAATATGCTATAAGACAAACCATGTGCAAATTCATAAGTCAGCACCATTGCTGAGTATTTTATGCTTGAAACTGCAGTAAACCAAAGACAGTCTAAATACCGCGGTTTGAAAATCGTGGGTGTTTGTAACGTCACAGACTACCTTGTAACCAATCGAAATTAAATTGAATATTCGAAGCGAAGCAAGCTTTTTGTCTTAAATATCCACAATACAAACAACAAATTTCTCATCACTATAAGTGAGGCAAGGGTGTAGAGTTACATTCTAGCTTTTTTAAGGCATGAAGAATTTTTTTTAATATGTGATTTTGGTGATAAAAGATGAGTTTTAAGGGACAAATTAATTGACTACAGGGGGACTTTAATAAAAATAATTCACTTCACTGATAATGTATTTCCTGGTGCGAGGGCAGAACAACCTGTCACTAACATGGCATCACAACAACAGCAAAACAACCATCCAACAATTCAATCAATTCAAAATGAACAGTCTCACCCTACATATTTTCTTGTTCAAGAAGCCATTTCACTCGCATTTATATCACAATAAGGAAAAACACTATCGCAACTTGCGTTTCATGGTGATTTTAAATGATATTTTAAAAATTTTGTTTCATTTGTAAGTGTTGAATTTTCATTCTGCCCTTCCCTAATCTGAGTATGTAGTGCATGCAGACATTATGGTTCAACATTTGACATGAAAATGGCTCACAGACAGGAAAGGGATATGATTTGATGGCTATGGAGCTGTACTGAATGTGATTGGATGAAGCCTCAGTACCTAAGAGCAGGTCCAGCGGTATCATTTCCTTCACAGCATCAAAGATTCCTCTCTGTCTTGCCTCCTGTCCATCCAGCTCTCTGGCACAAGCCTTACAGCAGCCACATGACGAACAGCCCGACTCACCAGAGCCACAGCCACAAATCCTGCAGAAGGAGAGACACATAAATGAATAAGGACTATCACTGATGCATTAAACTGCAGTAGTGCTATAGCAGTAGAAGAGTGTGATAATAACTATCAGAAAAATTAAATAATTAAAAAGTAGAATCATTTTTAGTATAATTTAATTGTGGTTCTTTTACTTGAGTTGATTAAAAATATTCAACTTTGCTACATTTATTTTTCAACAAAAGTCCAAAAAAGACAAAATCCTAAATGTTCTAAGCATATGCCCTAAATGTTCTGAAACATTTGTAAAATTTGTAAGAAAATTAATTGTAAGAAATTGAAAAGTTGGCTTTTTTTCCCAAAAGTTAAACACTGTTGTGCCATTTCAATACTACAAAAATGCTGAAAATTACTGAAAACTACTGTATTCATGGTAATATCTTGTTCTTAAATGCTGTCAATAGCTGGATTAATGTGATTTGTGTGTGTGTGTGTGTGTGGGCATATTTTTGTGAAATATCAGGACACAAATGTGTATAATGACATGGGTATGACATAGGTATTACAAGGAGAGGGTGATTTATGAGGACATTAGCCATGTCCCCACTTTTCAAAAGGCTTATAAATCATACAGAATGAGTTTTTGTGAGAAAACTGTGATGGGTAGGTTTAGGGGTAGGGGTAGTGTAGGGAGATAGAAAATACGGTTTGTACAGTATAAAAAACATTACGCCTATGGAATGTCCCCACATTTCACAAAAGAGTGTGTGTGAGTGTGAGTGTGAGTGTGAGTGTGAGTGTGAGTGTGAGTGTGTGTGTGTGTGTGTGTGTGTGTGTGTGTGTGTGTGTGTGTGTGTGTGTGTGTGTGTGTGTGTGTGTGTGTGTCTCACCCTCCTGGCACTCTGTCAGGTCGGCCACTGCTCACACAGCTGGCACCATACCCAGTGCAGTCTCCGCACACGGTGCACACCATACACTGGTCCAGCTTCCACTTGTGCATGCCTGGCTGACACATCATAGATTTCTCCTCCTTCTCGTCCAGCTCATCCTCCAAGTCCTCATCCATGGCGGTGGCCATGTTCTCTACACCAAACGCTACAACAGGAAAACATCAAATATCAAAAACATGTTTCCAAACGCAGCTGACTACACAAAATGTTCAGATTCAAAATGTTAGTTACGGTCAGGCATGAATATTTCTTTGTCTGTCTATAAAACATTCATGTACATCAGTGATGTCCAAACTCAGTCCTGGAGGACCACTGCCATGCAGACTTCAGCTCCCACTAGCCTCAAAACACCTGCCTGGACGTTTCTACTATGCTTAGTATGTTTCCACTCTTTGGCCTACTAGAGTAAATCATATTTTGTTTTTAACCATATATAATACAGTTGTAACAATATAATTAAGTGTGAAATTATTTCTAAAATAACATAAATCACATAAATTCAATTTCATACCAACAGATTTCCATTTAAATTAAATTTGGGTAGATAAATATTTTTGATGACCAATGTCGATATCTTAGAGAGCAGGGTTATATATGCCTATATGACATTACTATTCAATGTTAGTAACATGAGTAACATGCATAATTTCTGCAATGTAATTTATATTTATTTTACATAATATTTACTAAAAACAATTACTTAATTAATTAACTAATAGCTTGATAAAAAGATTATATATTTATAACATATTTTGTTTATTTGATATTCAAAGACTTGATCAAAATGTGTATTTGCTGAATTTAATGAAGTGGTTCTCACCTTTCCCTGCCTGGCTCATGGCTCCAGTGTCTCGACCACACTGGCCCTTGTTGTTCACTCCAAATGTCCACACCTCCCCGCTTTTGGTCAGGACACAAGTGTGAGCTTTTCCCATGGCTACCTGAGTTACAAAGTGTCCCTTCAGATCTGACACCTGACCTGCAATGACAACAGGAGGGGAGAAAAAAATGAATCATGCATGCTAATAAATCTCTCAAAACATTTTAACAAAGCAGCTTTGAAAAGGAGATACTCAAATTTCAACCATGATTTTCCAGGTTGAAATACTTTTAATAAAGTAAAGCAAAATTTAAACATGCAAATTCCTCTAAAGTCAAGGATGATTTTTTTTTTTTTTTTTATATTAACTGTAATTATAATGAGATGGCAGAACATTTAATCTGTACATTTTGTTAAACTGTCTGTTATCACAAATACTTGCTGCTAAATGTAGGGCCCCAGACAGAATCACAGAACCCAGTTGTGAAAATGGAATTTACAATACAATGTGAAATGTCACAGAATTTGTAAAATTTGGGATAAATAAATCAAAAGTACGGTTGTACACTTAGTCAAATTGTGATATGGACAAGTGTCTGAATATTGAAGCACAAAAAGACTGTTATTTAAATATGAACTCTGTACGTTCTGTGTGAATAAGTGGAACGATTTCATCTACTACACATACTCAAACGAGTGGCGCTTCAGCATCTGTCATCGCACTATATGAGGACATGAACTTCATCTCCAGAGCTGCTCTGAGAAACACTTCAGCAGCATTTCATCATTTCATTTGATAAAAAACTATCGGCATATCTTGGGGGGTGGGCGATATAGCGGTAAACATGATTAAAGGGTTAGTTCACCAAAAAATGAAATTTCTGTCATTAATTACCCTCCCTCATGTCATTCCACACCCGTAAGACCTTTGTTCATGTTCGGAACACAAATTAAGTTATTTTTTTATGAAATCCAAGAGGTTTTTTCCCCCATAGAAGGCAATGGTACAGCCATTTAATGTCTAGAAAAGCAGTAAAGACATCATTAAAATAGTCCATGTGACTACAGTCCGTGTTACTACAGTGAGTAATTAATGACAGAAATTTCATTTTTGGGTGAACTAACCCTTTAACCAGTAGAAATATGTCAACTGGTAAAGGTTTTGTATTATTGTCTCGATCGCGTTTACACTCACATGATGTTGCTTTGCCCTAAAAATTACATTTTTTACTTTTTAATAACTTTTTACAACTTTTAATTAATTGTTGTCTCATTCTCAATTACTTAGTCATGTGTTTTTATTACTAAAAATTAAGAAGGAAAGGTTTAAAATTAAAAAGCAATTTGGGAAAATAAAACTGATCTCATAGGGCCCTTTAAAGGGGCTACACACAGTTTGGCTTTTGAATATGCAGCAAGAGGCACATCACTATGCACCAATTGTGGATGACAATATTTGCATATCCTGAAACTCTACTTCAGGATTTAAAAAAAAAAAGAAAAAGAAAAAGAAAGAAATATGACTAAATGAATTGTGATACTGATTATCCTGTATGGAGAGAATCAACTGGAGGAAAATTAGCTATATCAGCAAAGTTAAGCTGGCAGAAATCCCATCTTGAGGGAAAAAAAGAAAAGAAAAAAAGAAGAAAAAAAATGTACATAGTCTGAACATCCAAATATAGAGTTTTCTAAATATATCCCCTTTTTGTGAATGTGGATCATGTACTGGCTTCTAAATAATCTCTCCCACAGTTGACAGATATATGGCTCTATAGACAGCAATGATAGGCCATTATTTCTTTCCTGCCATCTTTAATAGGCACTTACAGGTACTGTCGCTGTAAATGGCATCCTTGCCAAACATGTAGAGCTCTCCATCTTTAGTGACAATGCTGCTACTGCCATTGTTGCAGGCCGTGTAGGTGGCCGTCTTGGTCTCGAGTTTGATCATCTTCTTGGGTTTGTAGGGCTTTGGCTGTCTCCTGCTCTTTGCTAAATACAGACACCATCATAAGAGGTTGATTGTCAGTTTACTAAAACATCATTATTCAGGATCAAGTATGTGCTTAAGAATTCCTGTCATACTTGACTCTCCGTCCTCCCCTTTGCTGGCGGAGCCTGTGAAGAAGACGCTCCCATCCTCTGCCACCAGCAGGGCGTGGGAGCCGTCATGGCCCACTGAGAACTGCACAATCTTGGGCGACTTGGTGATTGGCAGCTCCACCCACTTCCCAGCCGACGGGCCACCCTGCTTGATACCGAGGCTCTGATACTTTCCAGTATAGTAGATCTGTATCAGTGGAGAGGAAGACAAGCATGTTAACATCTCCCTTGTGTGTTATCAATCCTGTGTGCAATTGCACTAACAAATATCTCTGTCAGATAATAGAAATGAATCACTGAAATGGCACTCAAGAAACTAGTTAAGTCATTCAAGTAGTGACAGGACAACTAATGCGCCTGATTGGCCTATTAAAGGGATAGTTCACACAAATATGCAATAGCTGTCATTGTTTATTCACCTTCAAGTCGTTCTAAACCTGTATGATTTTTTTTTGCTTCCTTAGACCACAAATGGAGATATTAGGCAGGATTAAATGGATAGTTCACCCCCCAAAAAAGGAAATGTCCCCATAATTTACTCATCCTCAAGCCATCCTAGGAGTATATGACTTTCTTCTTTCAGCCAAATACAATCAGAATTATATTAAAAATATTCTGGCTCTTCTAAGCTCTATAATGGGAGTGATTGTAGGATGAGATTTTGAAGCCCAAAAAGTGCATCCATCAATCATAAAATGCACTCCGCTGGGCTCTGGGGGTTAAGAAAGACCTTCTGAAGCAAATTGATGCATTTGTGTAAGACAAAACCTTATTTAAAACTTCATAAAGTACAATAACAAGCTTTAATAGGCCAACCAGGCGCATTTATCCCTTTAATAGGCCAATCAGGCGCAATTATTGGCTGGAGTAAAATAGTTGTCCTGTCACTACTTGAATGTGTTAAAGGTGGCCTCGAATGAAAAATTGAATTTATCTTGGCATAGTTGAATAACAAGAGCTCAGTACATGGAAATAACATACAGTGAGTCTCAAACTCCATTGTTTCCTCCTTCTTATATAAAAAGACCTCCGTAGAATAGGCGAATCTCAACATAACACAGACTGTTACGTAACAGTCGGGGTGTACGCCCCCAATATTTGCATATGCCAGCCTATGTTCCCAACATTATGAAAGGAATTACACAAGGGCAGGCAGTATTAACGTCTGGATCTGTGCACAGCTGAATCATCAGATTAGGTAAGCAAGCAAGGACAATAGCGAAAAATGGCAGATGGAGCAATAATAATTGACATGATCCATGATATCATGATATTTTTAGTGATATTTGTAAACTGTCTTTCTAAAGGTTTTGTTAGCATGTTGCTTAATGTACTGTTAAATGTGGTTAAAGTTACCATCGTTTCTTACTGTATTCACGGAGACAAGAGAGCCGTCCCTATTTTCATTTTTAAACACTTGCAGTCTGTATAATTCATAAACAACTTCATTCTTTATAAATCTCTCCAACAGTGTAGCATTAGCCGTTAGCCACGGAGCACAGCCTCAAATTCATTCAGAATCAATGTAAACAATATAACAGTATACGATACTCACATAATCCGACGTCAAATAAACTCAATCAAATAAACTTTGTTTATGCACTGTTTAAGGCAAGCGCGAGCTCCGTGGGCGGGGAGCATCAGCATTTAAAGGGGCCGCACAGCATAATTGGCTCATATTTAATGATGCCCCAAAATAGGCAGTTAAAAAAATTCATTAAAAAAAATCTATGGAGTATTTTGAGCTGAAGCTTCACAGACACATTCAGGGGACACCTTAGACTTATATTACATCTTGTAAAAAACGTTCGATGGCACCTTTAACTAGTGTCTGTATAACAATTCTTGAGTGCCATATAAATATAAACACGTCACAGGTTGCCATCTCTTAATTGTGGTAATTACAACATGGAATGAATGCAGCATGAGCTCCTTGTTTTGGTTCAGGAGGATCTGTAAAAGATGGCTGCTGTTTGTTTGCAATGCTCAGTGACTGTGTCTACAGTGAACCGAATGCAATGACTGGACAAGCATTTTTTGGTTCTTGGAATTCCACAGAAGATATACATACATATGGCAACTCAATGATTTAAAGTTTAAAATTTTAAAGAAACTAAAATGTAAATATTGGAATTGTAATTTTATATTTGTACTAAAAAATAAAATTGTTTATATTTATATACTTTTTACAGTACAACAGTTACAATATTTTTCTTATTTTTTTAAATATATTATTTAATAATAATCACAAAATCACAATTATTATTATTTTATACTGAATTGGTCAAAAATTGAGGGAATGTGCCCTTTGCAAAGATATACATTTTAAACTGTTCACTTTACAGTCACTGAAAAAGGTTTGTGTTAGTTCCTGTAAAGAGAAATTGTGAACAAAAGTGTGAACAAAACTGAAGTGTGTAAAAAAAAAAAAAAAAAATTATATATATATATATTATATATCCCCTGTATTCCTGTATTTCTTCATATCACAGATCCCAAGTGCTGTCAAGCTCCAAACATGACAAAGTAGTACCATAAAAGTCTTAAAATGACTTTATATTCAAAGCCTTCTGAAGTTTCTGAAATTGCCCTTTAGCTCTCAAATATCATTTGTGCAATTTGAATATGTGCCTGGCAAGGACAAATGACGCTTGGGATCATTCAACAAACCTGACGTGACATGTCTTGACATGTCTAGTATTTGAAGACAAACGTGAAAAAGATTTGGTAGGTCAGTTACACAAACATATAATATTAGTATATAAATATAAATAACATTAATAAAATACTAAAAAAAATAATATTATACAAATAAATGAAAAAAATAAAATCTTCATTTAAAATTATATATAGTAAATATTTAAATAAATAAAATGAATTAAATAAATGTTATTCATATAATATTCATAATTGATTACTATTAAATAAATATTTCATGTATTAATTTAAAGCTGATATATATAACATTTATTCTTAATTAAAAATTAAAAATAAATTAAAATATATAAAATAAATACTGTACTTCTGGAATGGAAAATACAACAACTACAATCAATCATAACAGAAAACACGTCAGCATTTTTGCAGTCTATTACTGTATGCGTGAGAAGAACTACATGACCGTCTCTTGTATTATAGGCCACAGCATTTATTGGGAAAGTTGCCCAGCCATGCCTCATTCAGGCCTGTTTTTATTGCTATGCTCACTGGACTGGATAATCTCCAGATAAGGTAAAGAGTGAGTTTAGTTTTACAGGATGATAAACCTACAGCAGCTCTCATATCTCTTGAGGCCTAGCACACACTCACTGCACCTCCCTAAAACACACTCCAACACAACAGAATAATGAGACGCACCCAGTATCCAAATTGAACTTTTTGCCACACCTGACAACGGCAGGTCAACCGAGATAATAAACCGACCATTAATTATTGCCGGCATTACTTAACAGGGCACTTTTTTTTACAATTCCAAAAGAAGTTACCTGACAGTTGGTTAAATTGTTTTATGTACCCGCCAAAGCCGATTTGTACTTGCATTTAGTGCTTATTGTGTCAGTTTTGGAGCCTGTCCACTCCCCTGTATTTGTACTGCTCTAGGATCACATGTAAATACACACAAGCTGTGCTCTCTTTGGCCTCTCAAATGCTCCAGCCTCACAGAGTGTCAAAGAGCCTCAGCACTCAACTGGAAGAGTAGAATAATCAAATTACTTCCAGTTATTTAAGCATGTGTGCGGCTCTACAGGCTGCCTTTTCTGCTGCTGCCGTCTCTTTCACACCAGAGACACCATTACTGCAATCAGCCCTGCCTGCTAGTGTGAACCCTCAAACACTGCCAAAACAAACAGGCACACACATACTCACTCACACAACTTACACTTGTGGTAGATTTATGAGGATTACAAAATAAATGTACATGTTTAATAGCCAAATGATTGTGCACTAGCTGAATTTATTAAGGACTTGTTACAGACCCAGTCTTCTCTAATCATGCGAAAGCTTTTGTATTACTTCTAGTTTGGATTTATAGTAACAAAAGCACAAGTAATATATGTAAGATAATAAAGCAATAAAAATGAAAGAAAAATAAATTATATTGTGTAGGGCTTTTCAACTATAACCGTGGTTATCATGTACAAAATAAGAGTCTGTGTTTACGTAATATATGTGAGTTTGTTTTGTTTATAATTATTATGTATATATAAATACACACACATACATGTATATATTTAAGAAAAATATCTTATATTTCTATACAAATATTTACATTTATATATAATTTAAATATATAAAAATATATAGGTTACAGCCCTAATATTGTGCATAAAGAAACTTTTTCTTAAAGTTCTCATTACCGTAATGTGTTCATATAAGTTATTTTTTAAATTTTATATTATATATATATATATATATATATATATATATATATATATATATATATATATATATATATATATATATATATATATATATATATATATATATACACACACACACAATGGTGATTCTCATTAAATTGTAAAACATTTTTTAAATTTGCATAAATTAAAGGCAGTACAATAAAAAATACCACAATAAACACAATTTTACAATAATACAAAATAAAAAAATACAAAACGTACAATTTAATTATATATATATATATAAATATGCGTCATAATGCAGATTATTATGTCATCAGGAAGCGGAAGCTGCACCCGACTTCCATATTGTAATATTTTTTCATACATCAGCGTAGAGAGTTATATTACAGGAAGATATGACAGGAAGATTTTAAATAAAGGCAAAAAAAAAAAAAAAAAAAAAAAAAGATATATATGCATGTATGTACATGCATATATATATACACACACATAGGGCTGGGCGATATATCGCATGCGATTGTCACGCGCATTTTGTCAGTAAAGCCGGTTCCCTGATTACCGCTAAATCGCCATCACCTGCTTTCAAATGGAGCAGCATTTAATAGACAGAGCCGTAGTTCACTGATAAGCCACGCAATATCGTGTTCATATCGCAGATGTATCGCCTTCGATAATGAACGCGATATTGCGTGGCTTATCAGTGATCTACGGCTCTGTCTATTAAATGCCGCTCAATTTGAAAGCAGGTGATCGCGATTTAGCGGCAATCAGGGAACCGGCTTTACTGACGAAATGCGCGTGACAATCACATGCGATATATCGCCCAGCCCTACACACACATACATATATGTATGTGTATATATATATATATATATAATATATTATATACAGCTATGGAAAAAATTAATAGACCAGTTCAGAAATCATTGTTAAGTGGTCTCTTAATTTTTTCCATAGCTGTATATATACACACATATACATGCACGCACACACACACACACACACACACACACAGAAACGTTCACAATAAGATAAGTAACATGCATTAAGAAAATAAATTGGGTCTATTTCGATTTCATGAAAAATGTAATGATCCTGAAGAATTAAATTCCTAAAAATAACTTCTAAAACCCAAAACATGTTCTTCACAGGTTTACTGCCATTTACCCAATCATGATTTGCTTAATCTCTACCTCTAATCCAATGCTGTAGCTATGCAAACAGAAATACTTTCACCACCACATGAAAAAGACTCAAACATTTCTGTTACACAGATTCAGTTAAATGCGAATGTAGAGACACTGAGGAATATAGAGAGGTGTGTCTACCTTCCCAGATGCCGTTTTCATCAAAGCAAACTCTCTGCCAGCTCCAATCAACGCC
This sequence comes from Chanodichthys erythropterus, assembly GCF_024489055.1. Taxonomy (NCBI): domain Eukaryota; kingdom Metazoa; phylum Chordata; class Actinopteri; order Cypriniformes; family Xenocyprididae; genus Chanodichthys; species Chanodichthys erythropterus. The sequence goes on along the minus strand of NC_090234.1, from coordinate 44,478,561 downwards.
GCTTCCTCATCAAACCCTGTGCCTGAAGGAATAAACACACATGCCACAAGAGAGACAACACCAGTTTAGTTCATTTTAACACTTACTTCCTCCTAAACACTGAGTGGATGCATAGATGTGTGTGCACTGAAGCACTGGTCTTACTGATGATATGAAGGTCTTTCTCCAGGTCAAAGAGTGAGATGCCACAGGCATGAAGACACTTCCTGGCTAGTTTGAGCTGCAGTTCCTGCTGTAGTGCCGGGTCTGAGCTGGTGGCGTAGATCCGCACCACAAAGCCATCCTAAATGAACCAAAACACACAAAAACATTAATCATCACTACCTCTTTCTAGTGTGCCTACATCTGCGCAACGGAATATCAATGTTTGGTACAGCTAGCGTAAGCATTTAAGCACAAATATACAATTAAACACTTAAAGGATTAGTTCACTTTCAAATAAAAATTCCTTGATAATTTACTCACCCCCATGTCATCCAAGATGTCCTTGTCCTTCTTTCTTCAGTCGAAAAGAAATTAAGGTTTTTAATGAAAACATTACAGGATTTTTCTCCTTATAGTGGACTTCAATGGAGCCCAAACGGTTGAAGGTCAAAATTAGTTTCAAAGCAGCTTCAAAGGGCTTTAAATGATACCAGATGAGCGAAACGATCGATCATTTTCTATAAAAAAAAAAAAAAAATAATATATACGTTTTAACCATAGATGCTCGTCTTGAACTAGCTCTCTTCTTCTTCTTCTCTATTAGAATTCCAGCAGTGTAGACGCTGCCCTCCACAGGTCAAAGTTTGAACTAAATTGCCATATACAAAAAGCTAGTGCAAGTATATAACAATTGGTTCAAACTTTGACCTGTGGAGGGCAGCGTCTACACTGCCGGAATTCTAATAGGGAAGAAGAAGAAGAGAGCTAGTTCAAGACGAGTGTCTATGGTTAAAACGTATATAATTTTTTATTTTATTTTTTTAAAAAATGCTCGATTGTTTCGCTAGATAAGACCCTTATTCCTCAACTGGTATCCTTTGAAGCTACACTGAAACTGAAATTTTGACCTTCAGCCATTTGGGGCCCATTGAAGTCCACTATAAGGAGAATAATCCTGGAATGTTTTCATCAGAAACCTTCATTTCTTTTCGACTGAAGAAAGAAGGACATGGACATCTTGGATGACATGGGGGTGAGTAAATTATCAGGAAATTTTTATTTGAAAGTGAACTAATCCTTTAAGCTGCAATAGGAGGTTCTTCAGGGTTGATGTGTAGCATCTTTTCAATGCTAAAGCACATCTTATCCCATCTAAATATGCAAATTCCACAACAAGTAAGCATTTGTAGGTTGATTCTGCTAGAGCAGGGGTGTTCAACCTGTTCCTGGAAAGTCACTGTCCTGCAGAGTTTAGCTCCAACCCCATTAAACACACCTGGACCAGCTATAATCAAGGTCTAATGAAGTATACCAGAAACTTCCTGGCAGGTGTGTTGAGGCAAGCTGAAGCTAAACTCTGCAGGACAGTGGCCCTGCAGGAGCAGGTCTGGATACCCCTGTGCTAGAATGTCTTAGACATTTTCAATTCTTGGTTCTGTTTGTTTAAGCATCCCAATTAGATTGACACAGTGACTTTGGTTTGACAAAGCAACCAATGGCGTTAGATTGAGGCGGGACTATCAGTAGCAGCAGGGGCCAGTTCTGTTTCATTTCTTCTGGCTGCTAAAAGCAGTCTTGATATGTTGCCAACCCAAACCGCCCAGTCCAGTGTTTAATTTTTAAGGCAGTCTTCAGTGGCGAATGCTTTTGTCATGTCGCCACATATGGACTTCTTGGGACTCTGCAATGTCACTCTTTTACTAGTCTCAGCCTCAGACGTCATGCCCACGGACCGTTTGATGAATCTTATGCATAAGGCACAACCCCCTTGTGGAAGAAGAATGGCGTTGTGTTTACAACTGTGACAATGAGCGCTTACCAGGACCAACTAAACGCTGGATTTTCAAAAGTATGTCAAGTATGTAAAGTTTGCGGCATTAATTCTTTAAAACACATCCAAGAGTTTTACACGCCGGTCTGTTATTGTAGAGACATCGACGTTACATTTTCACACTCCTAAACATAACGCAGAACAAAATAAACTGTGATTGGTTGCCTTACATGTCGGCCAGACGGCCTCTGGTCCTTGGCCAATGAAAGCTGCTCTGGAGTTCAGACCTTTTGCCGTCAGTCTGAAGGTGTTGGCTATGAGAGACTACTCTTTTACACTACCTTCATTAGTTTTAAATAGGGATGCACCGATACCGGTACCAGTATCGTTATCGGGCCCGATACCGAGCTCATGTACTTGTACTTATATTCATAAAAATACCCCCGATACCAAAGACCGATACCTCAAGTGACATAACTGACAGAATTTTCTGTGCACAGAGAAACTGGCGGCAGCAGCATAAACAACGTTAGCCTTAGAGGTGTGGAAATACTTCAAAATTAATGATGACAACACACACATTGCAATCTGCATGCTTTCAATCACAATTTGTTATCGATTAGTGATATAGGCAGAATCGCGAGATCCAGAAGCGCGTGCGCGTTCAGTTCTCCTCATGCCTGAATGGTCAAATGCACACATAGTTGTCAAAATGTCCATCGTGTGGAGTATCTCACGTAAATACAGTCGGTTATGGCTTAAGTGGACGTAAACATTTGGGTGAAAACAGGATACGTGTCAGTACCCATGGATTCCTATATTTGTCATTAATGTTAATAAAACAACAAAATATGTTAAATAAATGTATACATGGTAAATAAACCTACTGTATCTGAAAAACAAGTTTATTTAATTTGTATCTCTATATTATTTGTTGTATTGTTTGTAATTTGTTTGTAAATTACTTTTTATATAACAATTATATATATATATATATATTGGTAATTATGCCCTTTGAAGGTTATTGGACACTGTGAAATTTTTGTTCTTTGAGTTTGTGACAAGCACATAAAAATTATTACTTTTTTCATTAGAGTAACAATAAAGAAGCTGTCCTACATTCATTAGTCTCACTGTGTTGTGCTTGGAAAACTGCAACATTATTAAAAGAAAAGAGAGAAAGAGAGAGAGAGAAATGAATAAATGTACAGGCATCGGTATTGGTATTGGGGAGTACTAGAAAAAAAGTATCGGTACTCGTACTCGTTCCTTAAAAAAATGGTATTGGTGCATCCCTAGCTTTAAATATGTCTTTCTGCTGGCTGTTGCTTCCACTAAGTTAGTTATTTATCTTCATGCACTGGCTGTGAAAGATCTGTGCATGTATTAGTTGCCAGAAGACTCAAGAGTCATCTTTTAGCTTTGACAGTGTATTTTCACATTCTTAAATTATTGTTTTTATTTAAATTTTATTTTTTATTACTTATTTAAATTAAAAACAGAAGCCCTGTATAATCCAGTTCATTTCAATGCCCAAAGATATTCTGCATGCTTGACATCTATTGTGACTGCATCTTAATACTGAACCATTAACTTTTTTTCTGATGACTGGGCTTGTTCCAAAGCTCACTACAATAGTCAATCTCAGAGGCTTTGACAACAGGCTTTAGTCTCTCATCTGAGGAAGCACAAAGAGTCAGAGGGAGAATTTAACTATGTTAGCATGCACATGGGAGATGCAAAGTAGCACCCTCACAAATACTGGGCCAGTTTCATCCAGAAACACGCGCACTTAAGTTCAGGGAGTGTATGCTATGGTGAAACTAGGGTTTGCATGAGTAAGTGCATGTGATAAAAAGAAGACAACACACTGTATTCTTTGATTTGCCGCTGTTAACAAGCATACTAGTGAGCTTTCAAAAAAAGACGCTCCAGGCAAAAACCACACTGCTAAGAAATGCACATGCCCTTTCCTCCCTCCAAGATATGTGCCATAGCAGTTCAAAACATTAACCCTCACGATTTCCCTCACTCTTCATTAATGTATGCACAAAGAGATCTTCAAAAGCAGATATGAATATCACATCCCCCTTCCCCGTACTGCTGCCCACTCATGATCAGCCAGTGATATGCCCACGTCCAGTGCTGCAGCCCCTCCCCTGCCTACACAGCTATTATGCACACACATACAGACACACACACACACACACACACACACACACACACACACACACACACACACACACACACACACACACACACACACACACACACACACACACACACACACACACACACACACACACACACACACACACACACACACACAGCAGAGCTGAAATTGGCTGAAACAAAGGAGATCAGGTGCTGCTGACAGCCACAATCACACCACTTGAGAAAAAGCCACTGATCATGTTTTATGATGTGCAGGGGAATGAACAGGGAAATCTGTTATCGTTTGATGAAGACTGCAGCATGGAGAAAACAGGAATTTTGGATGAATCATTTCTAGGGGTTCTTAGCTTGCACTGAGAGTGAAATAGCCCAACAACCGATTTGAACACGTCTTGGTTGGCTATATCAGTTTGTCACCTAGCAGTTTGGCAAATCACTGAAAAATAAAATCAACCAATAAAAGCTCCTGCAAATAACGGTTTTCTAGTAAACACGATTGATTCTAGAGTTTAACATGAGCATGTTGCTAAGCTAATGGCAGGATACTCTAAAAGGTAGAGAAAAAGAATAAAAGCACATGTAAATATTGTTGTGTACACACTACCGTTCAAAAGTCGCATGTCCCCGTGTCACATGATCCTTCTGAAATAATTCTAATATGCTGATTTGCTACTCATGAAACATTTCTTATTATCATCAATGTTGAAAACAGTAATGCTGTTTAATATTTCTGAGGAAACCATAAATGAACAATTTTTCAAGATTCTTTGATGAATAAAAAGTTCAAAAGGAACAGCATTAAAAATGTTGTTACTTAAAAATGTCATCCTTGCTGAATCAAATAATCTTTCAAAAACAAATCTTACTGACCCAAAACTTTTCAACGTACACTATACTCTATTATTTTTAACCATTTTTAATCAATAATTTTACTGAACAGTACAATTATTACAGAATAAAGCATCACACAAATTGCCTGGCAAGTCCAGACTGATATATCTTCTACAAGATATATCAGTCTGGTCAGTCCGCCCACTGTCGCGCCTTGAGTCAACTCCAAACCGTACCGTGCAATCAGATTCGTTTATTTCAGTGACACAAACAGTGTCACTCTAATGCGGTGAAAGTCCCTTCAATATCAACAAAGATTGCCCACGGGAGACCCAAGAGTTTGTTCTATTCAGCCGTGAATTCAGTTTTAAATGACCAAAAATACATTAATTATTTACTTTTCGCTGTTGACTCTCTAGGTTTTGGAACAGAGCAATATCGGCAATGAATAAAACAACTTACATCTTTGCAGGCTGCAATCTGGTTGATAAATTCTCCATCGGTGAATACGATGTTCTGTCCATCTGCTTGTAGACCTGAGAAAGAGAGAGTGAAATATAAAGAGAGAAAATGTGAAAGTTTTTTACAGTCCAAATATCTATGGCTAAATAGATGGCATATAGAAGGCTACTGGCTATTCAGTGAAATAAGGACAAGCCCTTGGATACGGCCTGCTTTAATAGGAAACATGTCAACACAGAGAAGATGAGTGTGCGCGTCAAGCCATTAATTTTCCCCGCTCTTAGTGATCAATAGCACATGAGAGGGGTGTTTGTACCTGGCATTGTGATGGTGCCCTCCTGCTCCAGAGTCTCTGGGTTGATCTTAATGGCTGCCATGCTGTGACTGTTCATGTCTCGATAGAGCAAAAAACCCTGTAAAGCAAATCGCCACAAGATTTAAAAATTGTTCACAGATGTTCAAGGTTGAAAACGTCATAACCACGTATGTGAGCTATGATCATGCTTTCAAACCTGTATTAAAAACTATACATTGATTACACTGATGTTTTATCAGCAGACAATCAGGAGAAGCACTCATAAAACAAGAGGTCAATACCTGGGCGAATCCCAGCCATGACCTTTTCTCCTCACGGTTCCTGATGCGAGATGTGGAGTTGTACACATGGCCCTGCAATCGATAGCCTCTTATTAGCACCCACACAAACACAATGATAAACAACCTGCAGCATCAGCACAAAAGCAGAACTACGACTTCACAAATCTCAGAACTGTCCGAGTGTGGAGAAAAAAACTGCCCAATTTCTCTTATATATATCAATAGAAAGTAAATGAATACTAACAACACATAATAACTTATTCCTAACTAATTACTAGCGATGCACCAAAATTATTTTTTCACCCAAACACCAAAAAACGAAATTTTCACTTATCAGAAAAATGAAACCTAAAATAAAGTTTATTAAACTAAAAACGTATGCGTTTTGCTGCTCATATACACAACAAAAGCGGTTTAGGAGCATGAAAATGCAAACTTTTGAAAATGGGTTTCAAAGTGCTAGTTGTGAAAATGGTGACGTTATGCGCATGCGTATTACGTGTTCAGTCTATAGTCTTCATGCATGAATACTTGACAACTAGGGATACTCAATTAACTGGTTAACCGACAGTAAGAATTTTGACTGACTAATACTATTGGTTAAATGGTTTAAAAAGTAATTTTTAAAGTAATTTTTAAGATATTTTGAAAACGTTTGCAACTTAGTTAAAAAAACACACTACACGTATAAAATTGAGTTGAGAGAAAAAAACAAAAGTCAAACCGCCAAACTGCTGAAATCACGCTGATTCGACACGCTGATTCATAATGCGCCGAAGCTTCCTGAAGCAGTGTTTTGAAATCAGCCATCACTATATAAGTCGTCATTTTGGTTTTTTTGGCGCACCAAAAATATTCTTGTCGCTTTATAATATTAATATTGAACCACTGTACTCACATGAACTGATTTAAATGTTTTAGTACCTTTATGGATCTTGAGAGAGGAATTGTCATTGCTCCATATGCAGGCCTCACGGAGCCATTGGATTTCAACAAAAATATCTTAATTTGCATTCCAAAGATTAACGAAGGTCTTACGGGTGTGGAACGGCATGAGGGTGAGTAATAAATTACAGAATTTTCATTTTTGGGTGAATTAACCCTTTAACAGTAATTTAGTCAGAAAATTAGCTTAGCAAAATTAACTTCATTTCCATTGGGAGATCAGGTAAACATAAGATGTCCTCACCCGCACAGTTCCGCTGTACCCTGAGCCCACTTTGTAGAGACCATCCTTGCAGAGCAGGTAGAGGAAGGAACCATCTGTTTGAAGAAGACAGTGTTCATCTTCATCGATGTTCACCTCCTTCAGGACCCATTTGTTCATCAGCGCGGCCCGCTTAATGCCGTTTCCGAACCAGTCCTGGATCTGGATCTTTCCCACCAGCACCGCCTGCACACTCCTTTGTAGCGCGTTCAGGATTGTTGGAACCTTTTTGTTGTAGAAAATACAGTCGGGTCAGAATGCTGTACTAAAATACTCTTAGGTATAAACTTAGGTATGAATAGATTTGATCATGGAGAATCTAGGTAGCACTCAATAATACAAAGACAAAAAATAACATATCTTTATTTTGTGCTTTCCTCACTAGTACATGCAAAAACAAACGTGACCAGCAGTGTTGGGGAAAGTTACTTTTAAAAGTAATGGATTATAAAATATCATGCTACTCCCCTAAAAAAGTAACTAATTGCATTACTATATAATGTGTTATGTTACTTTTGAGTTACTTTTAACATGGGCTGGGCTTGCTTGTTTGCATTTTAATAACATAAAAAAAGTTCTATTTTTGGCAAATGTGAAGGCTCTTTAACACCAAAAGTGAAACGAAAAGCCTCAGGCTGAAGGAAATGCAAATTCACAGCTGTACAGTAGAAGGCGCAGCTCAAACAAACCATTTCATATTGCAGAAGAATAGGACACAAAAGAAGAAAGCTCTACACTCTACAGCAATAAAAATAAGGAAACACAAATGTGATGTTTATCTAAAGTCATTTTTGCTTACTGGTATGGTTGAATTGGATAATCGGTCAGCAGAATACACTGGTTAATAAAGTGAGATAAAATACATAAAGTATATTTGTGCAATTTAACATTTAATTTCTGCAGGTTTGTGCAATATTCTGAGTTTGCATTTCACTGTTTTTATTAATTTTGAGTAATACTGAATCTGTTTTTGTGCTCATGAGAGGAGTAGATGCATGTTCACTTTTAGTCTAGAACTACAATAAGCATCATGTTCACACAGCGCACACCTCTGCACCTACTCCCGATTTCTCTCAACATGGGGACAGGAGAGGTGTCAGACTATAAATGGGAAAACAAAGTAACTTGCGTTACTTATTTTAAAAAAGGTAACTCAGATATTTTATTGTCAATTTAAAAGTAACACGTTACTTTACTAGTTACATGGAAAAAGTAATCTGACAACGTAACTCACGTTACCCCCAACACTGGTGATGAGCACAGTTCAATTAGTTCTTTTTGATGAAAGAAATTCATGACAATTGACAGGAAAAAGAAGAGAGGAAAGAGATCATCACTCGTAGCTTTTGAATTACACAAAATTTTAGTATAGCTTTAATAAGTATTATCCTGTATTTAATTTGTATAGCAAATATTTCTTACACTACTGTTATAACTACCTGTTGTTTCTTTAATAACATTTGAAATGTATATTAGGCTAGTTAGTTTTTGCTGTGGTATCAACATTGGAATCAAGAATTGTGAAATTTCCCTGGTAGCATATCTAAAATGAAAGTCTTATTAGAATGCAAGAATACATGGGTCAAAAACAAAAAAATCTTTTTTTTTGGTGGAATATATGAAAATTTTGGCAGGGCAAGGACAAATCTGAACCTCTAGCTCAAGTGAAAAGAAAAATCCTGGAATGGATAAAAAATTTTTACATTGGTTTGAATCAGTCTAATGACTCACTCACTGGCTGAATCAGACTGACATGACTCACTCAGTGATGTTATGTTTTGAAATGAAAGAAGTATTTACTGACTGGTTGTTCATATGATTATGTCAAGTTACAACCCTACTAAACCTCTCTCTGCACCACTTGACCTTTACCAGTCCATTCACCACAAGAACAGTAGGCCCCCCTTTAGCTATCTCGCATAATATCCACAGGACACTTGATTTTCCGTTTAATATTCATGTTGATCTTTTTTTAAACATAAACCACTGTGTCCATCTTCACCCTGCCACAGAGTTCAGCCGATGGCAGTAAGGTGATGAATGGCGCTATACATGACAGAGAGGTTTAATGATATACTAAAACATCAATGTTATTGCTTTAGATGACTCTACAGTCAATAATGACAATTAGTTTTATTGCACTAGCTCTCCAGAGAATTAATACACTTTACCAAAGATTCAAGTCTTACACTAGGACAGGGTATTGCCAGCTACCCTAAATAGAATACATACATTTCCATAATTATTTTCAAACTATCCATGTCAGTAAATTGATTCCAATCACAGATTCAACTACCTACTGATGGAAATCCCTGTGTACCTTTTTTCATATAGAAAAAAAATTGTAAGTAAATATTGATGTTTACTACTATGTAATGTTATATTGGTGCATATATAAACGAAAATCATTCAAATGAAGTATTGTTATTTTAAATTATATTTTTTAAATAAATATGTATAGATATATTTTTTAAATAAAATGTGTTTAAAGCCATTTCAAAGAAAATACATATGAAGACATATACCACATGTCATCAAGAGTGAAACATATAGTCCAGCTCTACAAAGCACTTGATTAGAATATACACGACAACCTTTGCTTGTTTTTCAGTTACATTCTGAATCACTTCAAGTTGGACTTATGCACTGTAAACCGACAGAGAGTGACAGATCAAATATCACACTTTACACAAGCTATGCAAGTTATTCATGCTCCAATTAGGTTGTAGTTACCTTGGCAACAACAAATGAGTTTCTCTGATGTCTAAATCAGTGTGTGATATTGTCAGAGAGCATTAAGACACATTTAAATAAGCAAAAAAATGACAGCCGCATATCATGCAGACTGAGGAGACTGAGGAGTAATTGGCTGAGGGACTCTGCGCTGGCACAGTAATATAATAAAGACGGGAAATCGGAGGGATTTGACATTTTCCAGCAATTCAATTGTTGACCTCCACATGCAGTTGCAGTTATGGCTATCGCATGCTGAGAGATGAGCGGTAATGTGCTGTCATCCTGACTTCAGATGAACAGCAGCTTTTTATGCAGTCTAAAATCTCAACTTCACTTACCAAGCAAGAAATTCACTAGACCGAAATAAATAAGGGATATTGTACATCCAGCCGGTTGCTATCGCAGATTAAACCCCGACAGTGTTTAGGACCCCGACACGAGTTTTGCATCACCCTGAAAGGATTTATTCTGTGATAACAACCAGCTGAGTGTACATTATCCCACTTATTACACAGCTATTACATTCCACACAAGTAAATAATTAGACATGAAATTTCGAGAGAGAGAGTCTGACACTCGGATGACATAATTAAATAACTGTATGCAAATACTGATTTGAGTTTTAATATTTTATTAGCTCACCAAATGCAAAACTTCCACGAAGGAAAAAACGTTCCTAGCAAGCATAAAGCACCGAATGAGCCTGTGTTATTAGCTTTTACCAGTTGTTATCGCGGGATTATATACCACTGGATGATGCAACTAACCAATCAGAATCAAGTAATAACCAGTGATACTGTTAAAAATATTGTGATATAGTTATTGTTAAATTAAACATCAATTCTGTCATCATTTACTCACCCGTACGATGTTCCAAACCTGTATGAATTACTTTCTTCTGCTGAACACAAAGAAGATATTTTGTAGAATATGAATACCCAAACAGTCGATGGGCCACATTGACTTCTATAGCATTTTCAGCAGAAGAAAGAAATTCATACAAGTTTGGAACAACTCGAAGGTGAGTAAATGATTACAGAATTTTCATTTTTGGGTGAACTATCCCTTTAAGGAGGGATGCAGAGCAGTAGGTGATACACAGCCAGAAAAAAAAAAAAAAAAAATTCTAATACGTTGATTTGGTGCTCAATGCAATCTCAAAACTTTCACTCACCTGGATGGTCTGGCATGCGTGACTGCCATTGTTGGTGAGGATGGCAGACACAGCCTGGAGGGTTTTACCAGTGTCTCCCCAGGCCACCACAAGGCTGAAGAGGCAGGCACAGGATAACGCAGTGAGGGTCTGACCGGTGGGATCGTTCATCCCTGTGCTCCGCACCGTTGTCTCCAGCAGAAGGTGGAAGAGAGACTCTGTAGGTCCAACAGTGGTGTCATAATTTGAAATATACAGATTCACTTATATAAGTTACCATTTTATACGAAGAGGAGAAAGTATCTCACCCAGTACATCTGGAGGTTCGGTCTGAAAGCTCTCCGGCTGTTGTCCCTGGAGCATATCTAGAAGGGCCTGAAGGCTCCGTAAGCACAGTGACGGGTGCGAGAAACGAGTCTCCTTAATGAGCTCAAACACTCCACACAGCCCAATACCAATGATCTGAGGAGCAGAAGAACATAACAAAGAATTACCAGATTTCTGATTACTGAGATTACTTAATTTCATTTTCATTCATATTTTTAGCAATTTCTTTATTTGTGGAAAATACTATAATAGGATTACAGGATCAAGTTGCATCCAAAGTATAAATCCTTTTTTCATATTTAATTTTATATGAATAATTATTTGTTTCTAATTTATTAAATATGATGTAAATTAAATATAAATTTAACTTCAGCAATTAATATGTATGTGCTTTTAATATTTTTTAATTAAAGATTCATATTATATAAATAGGCTATTTTTTTAAATCAGCTACCCTGCTCTCTGAGAGCAAAAAAAAAAAAAAAAAAAAAAAAATCAATATTGATTGACCGCTAGTTTTTTTACTTTTAGAAGTCATCCATCACATTCACTCTGTAGGAACATTTGGTCAAGTAAAACTGATTCCAGTAAAAGATAAAATATTTATTTTTAAGCCATATGTGGACTGTGGAAAAATATATCACTACAGCATCAATGATGTGCCGTGAAGAACATATGCGGTTTACTTTGAAAAAGAATAAATAACTGGGTATCCATGTGTTTGTTAATATCAACCGACTTTTAATACAGTGTTGCCGTTTCACCTAATGGGTTTATGGGAGAACTAGCATGTAGAAAATTTGGATCACATGAGGATGTAAGTAAATTTGACTATGCCTCTTTTATAAAAACGTGGTTAAGATATCTTGCTGTGTAGCATATCTTCAGTAACTGCATTACAGCTGTGAACATCTACCAGGATATTTCAATGAAGGAATCTTTGGGAAGTTTTTTGTGTTATAAGACACTGTGTTAGGCTATCATAGCAAAAGGCCTGCACTGGTTCGTCTTTCAAGGTCATCATCTAAAAAAGGAAATTCTGCTTTGTCCATAGGACATCTGAGGGCCTGTTTACACCTGATAAATGTATGGGCTTTTTCAGATGTTTTGATGTAATGGACGAAATAAGCTCAAGCAATTTACATATGAACTTGCTCAGAGACAACAGAAAAACACCCAAAGAGCAGCAGCTTTTGTTTCTGCTCTGACAGCTACAAGACCAAGCCGAACACTATGAGTGTGTGTTAGAAGTCAGGAATAGTGAGAGAACATTGTGCATGGTATGTTTTTTATCTTCAAAACAAACTTCAGCCAACAAAGTTTAAATCATGTCTGGCTAGCGCACTTCACATTATGTTTACACATTAGGTCAGTATGCTTAGAGTTGACGGCCTTTTGTGGCTGATTCGATCACATGACCAATGTGGTTCAATGAATTTGACTACCTCTGGAAGTGAGTACTTGTCGAAAGAGGAAAAGCTCAAAACGTTTTAGACTCGGTTTACACCTGTATTTAGCGTCATCCACGTTTTGTGATCCCATCGACCAAAACGCATCTTAAAGGGATAGTTCACCCAAAAATGAAAATGTGATGTTTATCTGCTTACCCCCAGTGCATCCAAGATGTAGGTGACTTCGTTTCTTCAGTCGAACACAAACGATGATTTTTAACTGCAACCATTGCCGTCTGTCAGTCTTATAATAAGAGTGGACGGGAACTCGGACAATAAGAGTCTAAAACACTTCCATAGACAAATCCAAATTAAACCCTGCGGCTCGTGACGACACATTGATGCCCTAAGACACGAAACGATCGATTTGTGCGAGAAACCGAACAGTATTTGTATCATTTTTTACCTCTCAAACACCACTATGTCCAACTGCGTTCAGGGTTCGTTTAGTGAGGTCTGATCGCGCTCTGACAACAGCAGTGATGTCTCGCGCATATACTTCAATGAGTGCTAGACATTACTTCCGCTGTCAGAGCGCGATCAGACCACATTAAACGAACCCTGAACGCAGTTGGACATAGTGGTGTTTTAGAGGTAAAAAATTATATAAATACTGTTCGGTTTCTCGCACAAACCGATCGTTTCATGTCTTAGGACATCAATGTGTCATCACGAGCCGCAGGGTTTAATTTGGATTTGTCTATGGAGTGTTTTAGACTCTTATTATAAGACTGACAGACGGCAACGGTTGCAGTTAAAAATCATTATTTGTGCTCGACTGAAGAAACAAAGTCACCTACATCTTGGATGCGCTGGGCGTAAGCAGATAAACATCACATTTTCATTTTTGGGTGAACTATCCCTTTAATACCAGGTGGAAACAGGGCCTGAGAGAAATAACAAAAACTAAAATAATGCAATAAACATGGTGGTGGTAGTGGATGGGTTCCCCCTCGGTTAAAATTGCACTCCGGGGGTGGGGGGTATGGGGGGTGTCCCTCAGTTGAAATAGTGGGGACCCCCTGAAAGAAATATAGAAACATTTCTACAGTCTTTTAGCATTAAAATTATTATTTTTTTAGCCCTCTGGGCGAATAAACGTTGAACCTAGCCAGACAGCATTTTAAAGAGTGAGCTCCCAACAGTAAGAAAGCTTAAAACCTGATCCAAAGGTAGGCAGCAAAATTATGCTGTCTTCTAACACCACATGTAAACTAGATGCAAGTGGCACGATGCAACAAAAGCAAATAGAGCCTATAATAATCAGTGATTCTGTCTACATTGGTTGCAGTAAATTGATGCTATTTCTGATGTACTCCATGTGACTGCGCTACTTCCAACATCAGTACAAATTAACTGGAAATTTCACTTTGACAAGTCCAGTGTAGGCAGACTTGAGCTGTTGCAGCACAGCGAGATGCTGACATGACAATGTCACACCCAATATAGATAGTGTAAGATACCTTGCAAAATTAAAAAAAAAAAAGTAGTATTACATGTATCCTTCCCAGCTTAGACAATCATATTTAGAGCAAAGGGAAAAAAGCCTAGACTAATTTAATTTAATGTTAAAGTTTTGATATCACGACCACCCAAGAATCTCAAATAACTGCAGTTTATAATATATCACTGGAGTTATCATAAAGAGAAACAAAAAGGTGCAACAAAATAATACACTAAATCATCAACGATAGGACTTAACCACATAATTAGGCTTTGTATATGCATTGATGTCATCCACTGACCTTCGGCAGTTTGACGGCGGGTTCGCGATACTCCTCCTCTTCCTCACTGTCTGAGTCGCCGCTCTGCACAGAGCTCCGGGAGGCCAGGGCCAAAACGGCTTCCTTCTGCTGCCAGTCCAGCACGCTGTGCCGTACATTACAGTAGACGTTAAACGCAGAGGGGTTGCTGTGGAGTTTAATGTCAGGCACTGGAAAGGCCCCATCCAGAGTCTCTGTCTGCCAGACGATAAAAATACAAAAAGAATTAGGAGCAATGCACAAGGGGAGGGAGGAAGAAATATTGTGAGACAGTAGGTTATAATGCATGTAGTACCACATGCCTTGGGGAACATGGTACTTCATTGATTTTTATAAGGCAACTAGAATTGCTACTGTTTGAAGGTCTAAATACACACAAAATAAAAACACAAAAACATTAATTATCAAATCCCTGATAGATATGTTTGAAAATACAGTTAAAAAAAAAAAGCCAAAACACACACACATTCTAACCTTATATCAGTTGAATATTGTTTTAGTGCGTCAATTTGTAGCAGACAATGTAATTTTCTCTTCAAGTGAATAACATCATATATGTTGAGATATTTTATCATTGCTATCACCAGTAAAAAACACAAAGCAGTCCTGACCACTGATAACCGCATAGATATATTTACCGTGGTATAAATAGAACAGTACAATTTTAAAGTATATACCATCATATCATCCATCCCAATAATACAGCTAATGTTTTATTGTCTCATTCATCAATCTATCCCCTGATAGGCTTAACTCATGAATTTGTCTTTATATTTGTCTAACTGCCAATTATAAAGGATGATGTAATGCAGAGAAGGTCATTCATTTTTAGGCGGACACCACAGAGAAATCTACCCCTCTGTGTCTGGCACAATGACATCAGACATCTCAAGTCATTAGGAAGCCACACATCTATGAGCTATGCCTAGCTAGCAGTTTAAAATACTTCCTGTGATTTGCTATCAGTGCTGCAAAGCAAAAAGAGCTTGGTTAAGGTGTTACACCACTAACGTCTCTTTGCTTGTCCTTAGAAGTCGTAGGTGTGTCACACTCACTGACTGAGAATGGAGGAGGGCTGACAGTATACCCGACTGCCTCTGACTTTGCTCTCAAATACAACGTCCCAAATTTGCAATGCCCCACTTTTGCAGTAAATGAATGTGAAGCTCACTGAAGTAAATCATGTAGGCCTATAGCTTCAATGACAAAAAGATTTACGTTCAGTAAAGATAGACTGTTCTGCCTCCATTTTCTTATTGTATTAGTTATTTGAGGAGCCCTAGAAAAACCTACACTTCAAACTATGTAAATGAAGCCAGTTTCCTGAAACAGTACAGTGGTGAAGCAAATCTACAGTGGCATGGCAAAGGAAATTATATTTTATCCAAGTTGTGAGTTTCCAGTGTGAATTGAATGTAATGAGCTAAAAAGACAAAATGGAGCAAAATAAAGAGAAGATAACATGGTCTTTCTATCGAGTTGTGCTTGACAGCAAACAACAAATGAGTTCAATCTTTTATTATATAATAATCAGGGCTTGACACTGGCATTTTATGAAATGTAAGGTTATAAAAACTCTTAAATATCTTAAATGGTATAATAAACATTTTAATTAGGTATTAAATTTGGAGATGGAGGAACAGAAACTTCGAACTTCAAAGTCTATGATTTAACTAAATAAATCGAAGTGCTGCATATTTTAAAGTCCCCCGTGGTGAAAATCAAGTTTTTAAATGCTGTTTATATGTCTATGTGGTGTTTTTAATATGCTTTAAGACAAAACATGCAAATTCATAGTATTTTCAGTATTTTCACAGTATTTTCTCTTTAAAACTGCAGTGATCTGAAAACAGTTTGAATACACGGTTTGAAATCGCTGATTACGTTTGCTACGTCACAAACTACTAATTTTGGGTTTGTGATGTCACCAACGCGGGAAGAAGCTTGCGGTAGTGCTGTGTTCACGTCACCTTGTATTTACTGGAATATTGAGATGACAACACGTGACGTTGTATTCGGAGCTGTTCACGTCCTTTGACTGGGAATTATACGTTTCTATGGCACTATCAATGCCTCTATGAATAATACAGTGGTCAGGTGGTACAGCGGCCACATGGTACATGTGGGAGCTTTCAGACAACTCCCAGCTTACAAGCTGTAATTACGAGCTCTATGAGGACGTGAACGCTTTTTACGAGCCAGAATCTCGTAGTTACAGTAATTACGATATGGTGTGAATGCACCTTAATCACTACCAGCCATTTGTTGTAGTCCTTAAAAAGCAATTTCTTTAAGAGAAAATATCTCCCTTTGCATTGAACTTTAAACGTCGTAACTTTGCAGATGTTGTTTATGCTCAAACAGCAACATTACACACTAACTAAAGTTAAAAAAGTGAAATCATAATCAAGAACCCCTTTAAAGGGGAAAATTTGGTCTTCCATAGTATTTTGATCATGTTAACCACAGGTAAAACCACATATTGCACCTCACCAGCATGGTAAAAAGTAACTATATTGTTTCTATAGTTTTTGGTATGAAAAACAGTAGCCTAAAGACATTTAGTATAATACAAATGCACAAAAATTGCTATAGATTAATAACAAAAAACACTGTAAATATATTACATTACTCCTTTAATACATTTATTGTCTACACTAATATAATAAAATTGATATGAATATCCCACATTTCTATCACAATATCATGGTTACAGTTTGTGTTGCTAAAGTAAATCCATTGTAAATGTTCAACGAAAGCCTTCTAACTGGATCATAGTGGTACAATGTTTCTCCTGTTTTCTGCGTTAGTGTTGTTGAGAAAGTCAATGACGTTTCATCTGCCTTACTAGTTTAAATCATTATTTGTATGGTTTGTATAACTCTGCACCGAACGCACTTCACTTGATCTCACATTGTTAGTGGTCGTGTGATCACTGTGGTGTGTTTTGAGCCGAGCTAATAAATGGTCCGTATGGCGCGGTTCATACGAGCAGCTCTGTTTCGCTCTGCTCTTGGGCCTTTTGCCATTTAATGTTTTTCATACGCAACAGAAAAGGCATCGCTAATCAGTTAGGCAAATTGGTATTGGCACCAGTGCGACAGTCTGCAATATGCATGTGCAGCATTAATTGTGTAGGTCATAAACATTATATTGAACACTAAGGTCTACTAAAATGCGATTCCAATTTCTTTTTTCTCATCGCAATATAATATCGATATTGTCTGGACAGTGGAAAATATCGTGATATGAATTTCAGCTCATATCGCCCATCCCTATGTGGAGGACGAAATCCAGCGGGAACTGGAAAGTCGCGCACAGTCCTACGTCACTTGCCTAATCTTCACGTTTCTTTAGACCGCAAAGGAAACGCAGACAGCAACAGTTTAAAAACACTAGCCTCCGAAAGCAGCCCTCAGAAATAGCAACAGAAGAACTGTGCACACCAAAAAGGACTTCTGTGTTTTTTCCCCCAGGCTCCACTGACATTTCTCCATTCGATAACAATGCAATCAGCCACATACTGAGCAAGTAACCAAGGGACATAACAAGCACTTGGAAGAACAACCTTTAACAAAACCATAATTGAGCAATGTAAGGAAAGGAGATGTTCCTTTGTAGCTGTGCAATGAGAGAATACAGAATATAAACCTAATAGCCAAAGAACAGACAATAAAATCTAGTATAATGAGCCTGAAAGAGGAGGGGATGTTTCTATTGACCACATCAGTAGTGGTTAACTGTTACCTCAAGAATGAAAATGAATATACTTTGAACAGTACATTTCATCAAAGACATTGTTTTGGTGGACAAACTTAATGCACAGAGATTACTATAAGTAAGCCAATCATAGTTGCAGCTCTGTAACACTTGAAAATTCAACATCTTTAGCACCAAACCTAATACACCTGTTCTTGAGCCAGCTGGTATGAAGCAAATTTTATATTCATTTGTTTCTGTGGCAAATTTGATTGAAATATACTGCAATGCCCCTATGATAGTAAAGGGGGTAACAATTATTAATCTCACTGTGATTTTGTTAATTATAGCATGTAACACAATGTGGACACACAATGATGTGTCTACTATTCCATTCTGCAGGCAAAAATTGGGAACTTACAGCTGGAACAAGCAGCAGACCATGGTGCAAGAACTTAGCTAAATAAAACGCAGAGGGGCCTGAAGGTTGTATTTAGAATGTGAAAAGCCAGTCTGTTCAAAGGTACATGAGTCATACTATATACAATATACCCACAAGTCCCACCACTGTTGCCCTGAAAGGTCAAGAGCTAAATAATATCAGCTTACAAGAAATACTGGTGAAATGGGAATAGCTAATCCTCTTTTGCTAGTTTAACGATGGAAAAAACGGTCGGCGCGCCAGGCGCATGGTCAAAAATGGTTGTACCTAGTCTCTTAATGAGTCATGGGTGTGTTTTGGGTGTACCGTGCAATAAACCAATCAGAGTTTCATCTCCCATTCCCTTTAAAAGCCAGTTGTGCTTGTACCATGGTGGATTCGCTATTTACATGGCAGAATTTGCAAGCGGAAAGACTAAACATTTCTCCAGAGAGGAATCCTTTTATTTTTAACATTTAAAATGTTTTGTGTGCTGCTGCCCATCCCTGTGTGTGTAACAAGCAGAGTGTACGCATGTTGTGCACCAATCTATAGGCGCATATTACTAACGCGCTCTTTAAATTAAAAAAAATACTGCGCCATTGACTTTAGACAAGGTTTCTGTTGGTCAATGGCACAGTCGTTTTCAGTTGCCTCAAAATAGCAATGCGCGAACAATGCGCCTGAACACACCTCATTTTCAGACCAGCACGCCCATGGCCGTACAGATGGGCGCGAGGGCATTTGCTATTTAAAGGTGCTAAGTGATGTCACACGTTTTTAGGCCAAAACATTTTGTGTCACATACAGCAAACATCTCCTCACTATCCGCTAGCTGCCTGTCCCCTGAACACACTGTAAAAAAAGCGGTCTCTGTAGTCGCCACAAGCTCCGAAAACGGCAATAAAAACAAACTGGTGCAGCCTGGACCACAAAACATAATAAACATGCTCCAGCCAATAACCGACAAGAATGATTTTAAATGCATGTTCATGACGGTTTCAGGAAGCACGGAGGGGAGGGAGAGGAGGAGAAGGGAGGGTCTAGCTAGCCTCAGTTTTTTTTGACAACACTTCGAACGTCAACAGGAAGTTATTCCACCCAGAATCACTTAGAGCACCTTTAAACAATGTGGTGCTAGATGAGAAAATTATAACTGCGCTGGGCTGAAACTAGCAAAAACACTTAAATCTCGCTTGGTGTCGCATTGCGCGTGAGTTCGCAACTTCACACCATTTGGCTGCGTAGTCACTGTCTGAAGATGTCGGCAGAAGCGAGTGGCTGTTTTGCAGAATGGAAAATATTCCAATTACTTCACTTTTTTGGCACAGGTAGGCAAGAACATTATGGTAAAATGTAAGCTATGTCCTAAGGAGTAAAAACTGCGCACGCTCTCTGAGAGACGGTCTTCAGTCAGTGTGCTCTCGACCAAAGCACACACACATATGTGTATTGAGATTTCACATATGTGACCTCTCACGAGTGTCCGATTTTTGAGGTTTATTACACATAAACGTTCAAATTGCCCGTATTGCCGTATATTCGCATTGGTTATGTGAATGTGAACAGCATGTGTAACAGCATATTGTCTCCGTCCATTAGGTCTTAGTGACAGCAACCTTTAAAACATGATGAAAACAACAAAAGAAAAGCCTTAATAAGGATTAATCTATGTTTAATTTTTACAGTTATGACTATGCAGAGTTATTTTATATTTGATTATTCAATTTCTGTGGTATTTTTCCTTACTACTATTACCTGAAAAAATATATAGTATTGTTTTATTTGTATCTTTAAAGATTTTTACTGTGGTATCGACTTTGGTATCAAGTATTGTGCATTTTTGGTGGTATCGGTACCGACTACTAGAGTTTTGGTATTGTGACATCCCTATTTGTTACTAAAAAATTTTAATTATTATAGCATGTTTTAATAAAGCTTAAATGATTTAAAAAGCTATAAAAGGCTAAACTATTCCATGTTTGACTTTAAATTATTGAATTTAAATTATTAAAAGAGTCTCCTCTCTATTGTCTATCTGGTCAAGGTTTATAGGGATTTTAAGAAGTAATTAGTAATGAGTTGAATTACTTATTGAGTAGTTAAATTACTTTTCAGACAGAGTAATTAGAAAAGTATTTTAAATACAACATTGATGATGTAATTAGTAATTAATTACTTTTTTGAAATAACTTACCCAACACTGGCGCCGGGTGTATGATGGTCCCAAGTTTCATTATAGATTAGGGATGGATAATTTATTGAATATTCTCAGTATTTTCATGACAAAATTAAGCAACATCATTAAAAGTAATAAAACGGCAATGTAAAGTATTGCTAAGTATATCTCCATGATTCCGTTAAAATGTTTCAATGAATTGAATGATTCTCGCATGGCATTTATTTAAAAAACTTTGTAAATATGTAAATTAAAAAAAAAGTATGCCAATATTGCAAGTATGCACTGGTTCATATAAGTGAAAGCAGGGCTGCCCCTGACTAAAGATTTTTCTAATCGACTAGTAGTCACTCATTTAACCCAATATTCGACCAGTCACACGTTTATGAAATTAATTTAATTACTAAAAGCTGGTGTCCGTAACTTTTCTTGGTCAAAAATGACCCAAAATAAATTTTTGAGCAGGTACATAACCAGCCAGTGTTCAAAAATATCTCCTTACCTTTTCTATTACCTTACCGATTCACAACGATAAGCTTGTAATAATGTTTTATAATTCAGGTGGTACTGGTGGGTTTTCACAGGAAATTCAAGCACGTCGCCGTTTGTCTTTGCATCATTGCATCAAGTCTGTTTACATAAAGAACGAGTCCCAGCTAGTAGGCTATATCATGTGAGGCGGATCATTTATAGCCTTTTCTCACAGCAGCTGCAATAATTAAACTTATCATTTGGATGGCGGATTTTTTGGTATGACAAATTAACGTTAGAGATTAGTCTGTACAGAAACTGAAATCTACCCGTAATGCTAATACACACTAAATACACAGTCACGCAAAGTATAACAATAATAATAATAATAATAATATGCATGGTTTAACATGATATGAGCTAAGCGATCGTTAGATTTAATCATCATTGGCAGTGCGATTTATTGTAATGCTTTTTTTTTAACAGTTGGTCAGAACAAAAGTGGCAGACATGTTACTTGCTTGTTCAGATGACATTTTCCGGTAAAAATTCTTACTTTGGTCATACTTCAAGACCACAGTCTGTGATTCCAAAGTACAGTATCCACTAGACGTCGACCAATTCATCATTTTTGCGGATGCATACATTTTTAAATTGAGTTTTAATGTTTATTTTTTCTGTTAACCTTAGTTAATGCACAAACTAGCATGTAGAACTTCTCACTTTAATATATTTATATTCATATATTTATTTCATTTTGCACATTTCAGTTCAGCATTGTTTTATTTGGAAAGTTTTGTTTGTTTTTTATTCAGTATCCATTTTAAAAACAATCGGTTGATTAATCGGTTATCAGCAAGTACGGCCAAACCTAGTTATCGGTGTCAGTAAAATCCACTATCGGTCGACCTCTAGTATCCACACCGGTGCGGTGAGTGACAGCCAAGGCACAACCCACGTAAAGATGATAATTCCGCAAACTGCAATTGCAGGTTTCAAACAGAGATGGTGACAAAGAGGCAAAACTTACAGACTGCAGCTTTAAATATATACTAGGGGGGTGGCATCAGAAAATGGTTTGAGTTTCAGGGCTGAAAAAGAATATTATTTGTTCTACATTACAGAGAAATACTAAACCATCATAATAAGCTTTTAAACATAAATTAAGTGCTAAAGTGCACACATACAGCTTGCAAAAGTAATGATTATGAATGTGTTTGGATAAAACGGCAAGGAGGCTGCCTGTATATTTTAATAATGTATAATTAAACTAGTGTTAAATGTTTAAAAAAAAAATGTTAAGTGGCACCTAAAAAATAATTTTAATAAATTGATTTTTCTTTTTTTTCTTATAGGAGCCAATCGCCCACTCTTAGTCAACAGTAGCACTAAGATGTCTGGGATTTTGTAATATCACAGACAAGATATTCAATCAAACCAGCAGGGCAGTAAACTCACAAATTCACATTGTGATTCGTCAAACAAAGCATACGGAAGTGCTTCAACACTGACAGACACTTGAAGCCGAACCCTCCCTGCTGGAGGAACTCCACCCATCTGTTTGTAAGCAAACAAAGACAAGGAGCTCCTTTAAGGTGGCTGTGGCAGAGAAGGAGAAATCTAAATGAGCTCTTACTCCTTAGCCAGCAGGGTTTTAGAGAGGATTATTACTGCATATTCCCTTCTCCACTATCTACAATCACATTATTCTCTCTTACCCCTGCCTGTGAAGCACTCCAATCCACTAGGGAAAACAGAGTGCCTGGGAAAGGATATCCAAACACAATCAAGCATTAACCCCCACACATGCTTTGGGGAATGGGAAGACAATACACAATATCCAATACAGGACATTTTGGTATCAGCCTACTTTCGGAGCGCTAGTAAACGCTGTAGACATAGCGAGACAAACCCTGCTGCCAGGCACACCATAGGTGCTCACTGCAGGAGATGGAGGAAGCTGTTGCCATGGAAACGTGCAACACATGGGTCGCCATGCAACAGCCAATCGTGACCTCGCCACTCCCGCATTTCCCACCATGTGTAAGTGTTTACTGGTATCTTCTCAACTGTGATGACTAAAACCATGAAAAATAAGTATAAATATGTATTCTTATGTGCTGTGTTGTGATCAATGTCAAAACTACTATTATAAATACAAATTTCTTGATGCTCTTAATCAAAATGGCCAGAAACCAGAAAATCCTGACCTGAAGATTTAAACAAATTTGGTAACAGAATCATTGTTTTCTGATGTTAAAGATGATATATTGATGAGAAAGAGAATTTGAGATGGCATGAATCATTATGCACTGTGAGAAACTAACAATGAAATACAAACAGATCCAGCAGAAGTCTATGGAAGAAGCATAAGTCTTCAAAACTCAAATGTGAATATGGAAATTATGCTACCAAAAATGGCTATGTCTGAATGAGGCAGCAAATGTGTAGCAATGAATCTTAGAGTACTCAAATACAGATTCAAAATCTTACCTTTGTTCTTGTTTTCACTTTTGATTTGACTTTTTGCCGCCTTTTTAGTTTCTTCTTGCTCAAAGCTTTCTTTCCCCTGGAAAATATTGACACATGTTAGATCTGGGTTGCAGTGTCAGCTATCATTAATCAAAAATGAATACAAAGGTCTATCTAGATAATAACAGACAAATGGCATTAAAGGTGCCCTAGAATTAAAATTTGAATTTATATTGGCATAGTTGAATAACAAGAGTTCAGTACATGGAAATGACATACAGTGAGTGTCAAACTTCATTGTTTCCTCCTTCTTATATAAATCTCATTTGTTTAAAAGACCTCCGAAGAACAGGCGAATCTCAACATAACACCGACTGTTATGTAACAGTCGGGGTGTACGCCCCCAATATTTGCATATGCCAGCTCATGTTCAAAGCATTGGACAAGGGCAGGACGTCTGGATGAGCACAGCTGAATCGCCAGACTCGGTAAGCAAGCAAGGACAACAGCGAAAAATGGCAGATGGAGCAATAATAACTGACATGATCCATGATATCATGATATTTTTAGTGATATTTGTAAATTGTCTTTCTAAATGTTTCGTTAACATGTTGCTAATGTACTGTTAAATGTGGTTAAAGTTACCATTGTTTCTTACTGTATTCATGGAGACAAGAGCCGTCGCTATTTTCATTTTTAAACACTTTAAAAATGAATGAGTTCGCGGACAAGCTACGCAATATCGCGTTCATAATCGCAGATGAATCGCCTTCGATTATGAACACGATATTGCGTAGCTTGTCTGCGAACTACGGCTCTGTATATTAAGTGCCGCTCCATTTGAAAGCAGGTGATGGACATTTACCGCTAATCACAGAACCGGCTTTACTGATGAGACACGCGTGACAATCTCATGCGATTAATCGTGCAGCCCTAGTCTGTATAATGCACAATTACAACTTCATTCTTTATAAATCTCTCCAACAGTGTGTAATGTTAGCTTTAGCCACAGAGCAAAACTTCAAAATCATTCAGAATCAAATGTAAACATCCAAATAAATACAATACTCACATAATCCGACACATGCATGCAGTATGCATGACGAATACTTTGTAAAGATCCATTTTGAGGGTTATATTAGCCGTGTAAACTTTGTTTATGCTGTTCAAGGCAAGCGCGAGCTCCGGGGCAAGGGAGCATGAGATTTAAAGGGGCCGCAACCTATATATCGGTGTATAGTTAATGATGCCCCAAAATAGGCAGTTAAAAAAATGAATTAAAAAAAAATCTATGGGGTATTTTGAGCTGAAACTTCACACACACATTCAGGGGACACATTAGACTTATATTACATCTTGTAAAAAAAAAATATTCAGGATGTGATAAGCCAAGAACTGCCTGCTTAAAAAGAAGTTTGTTTAGAAACAATAACAATAATAACGCTAAAGATGTTTTAAAAATCGTTCTGTCAAAGAATAGCAGAGTCCACACCACAACTATAACAATAGCGGCACAGAGAAACAATATCGTTGGAGTCATTTTCACAATGACTTTCTTCCAGCTGATTAATGATAAAAACACTGACAGCCAATCAGAAGCTGTCCTGCTTTAAAGAGCTTGAGCATTTAAAGTGGCAGATGAAAAAAACTGTAGCACGGGCTTATAATAAACAGATTGTTATCGTGTATTGGTGTGGATGCTAATGTAGTTATCGTTAGTATCGTTCTTGGCATGTGAATGGGCCTAAACACATGGAAATTGACCACACAGTTTGTTTTGTTTTTATATGCTGTTTAAAGATGGATTTATCTGATACAGTGACAATAAAAATAAAACACCCGCATGGAAAAACATTTTAAAAAAACGTGTAGTTGTGCGTCAGTACATTCATTGTAAGCAATTTTATTCTCTAGACTTTGAAACTTGATAGAAGGAAACTGTGTGGAAGTCAATCACTTTGGAACTGCTGGTTTTTGAAAAATGTTTGGTTGTGTGCCATATCAGGCATGTGATAAGCAAATTATCAGCATCTTGCACAGTGCTTGCAGAGTAGCATTTACTGTGAATCAAAACTGTAAACGAAACTTTACACTGTATCATGCAGCACGTCAGACTATATATTTATTTAATTACAACCTAACCATCCATTGCGATTTGATGATCGCATTAAGCCATATCTCATTCTCAAAAGGTCACAACATTGTCAAAATTCATAAAAGTTACCGGGCAATAACACCATTTCAATGGTGATTTTTACACTCATTTGGCACTTTGAACCCTAGCTAAGGGTGTCTCACAGATGGCACAGGTAGTTCTCAGATTTCATCAAAAAGATCTTCATTTGTGTTCCAAAGATAAACAAAGGTCTTACATGTTTGGAACGACATGAAGGCGAGAAAATAATGACCGAATTTTCATTTTTGAGTGAACTAACCATTTAAGGCTATTTCGCAATTGCAATCATCACACAGTAACCAATCCCCCACTCCACCCACCAACCATTTTTTACATGGATTTACATAATTCATGTGGGTCATACTTTTACAGTCAGAAAATATGGAAATCATATCCCCGAGTATGAACCAGGCAGTCAGTTAATTGATTGTAAGGCGTCTGAGGCTGACACTACTAACCTATTTTGTATTTTTGATTTTATCAGGTTTTTAGTGTCAATTCAATGTACTAGTAAAAAGGTCCAGAGGTCATATATCACATATATCTTAATAGGTCAGCGTGTAGTTATCCCTGTAATGTGTTGTTTTAACATGCATTTTTAATGAGCATGGATTTTGAGAGCAATATCCCACAGTTCAAGGACCCAGTTCAAAAACAAATTGATTGAAGTTTGTCTTTTTTGCATTTGTTTAAATTGCTTATACTCTGTAAAATGACACTGTATGTCTAACTAGAGAACTTGCAAATAGTCTAAGCCAGTGGTTCTCAACTGCTCTGGCCATGGGACCCACATTTACATTTGGTCATTAAACTGTTTTTTAGGAATTTGAATCAGGCTAATTTATTTCCAAAAAATGTCTGACACACACGCAAGTATCTTGCTTTTTATAGTGAAGTGATATACTAAAGAGAAAATGAAATTATGTGCATACAGAAAGTTTATTTTCCTGAGGTGAAAGACTTTTTATTCAGCAACACAAAGAAAATAACATTATTTTTGTTATTTTTGAAAATAATGCTCTTTACTTAAACTGCATCTGACAGAAGAGAAAACCACATCTGTCAAAATAAAAGTCTCACATCAGAAAAAACATTTAGAATTATATTTTTTGTGTTGTTTCTTGGACTACACACTCCGCAAGCCACTTTTGGTTTGCGACCCAACGCTTAAGAAACACTGGTCTAAACCCTAGTGGCAAACCCAACACAAGAAAACCAAACCTCTCTTGCAGCAATAGCAATAGCGGGCGATCATGGTTTCATTTTTAACAACACAGCCATCTGAATCTGCTATTATGTTGAACCTTATGTAGGAATTGTGTTGAAGTGCTAGAGCTTGTGTACGGCGGTAAACAATAGGACCAACAGTAGCTGATTATATGCAGTGAAAAGTGAAAGCACAGAGGCTGCTTGTGATGAAGAGCCTGAAGGTTGGGAGGGGCGTTCAACGGTTCAGCGCAATTTACACGCTATCAATGCTGGTGACGTCATAAGTGGATGGAGCAAGTGTACACTACAAAACCACTTGTAAATGATTATTAAACCTCAAAGAGAATTTTGCATAGAGAAGCATAACAATATTCATACTTTTTCTTTAATCTCACATATCTTAAAGGAAAAAAAGGTTTTTTCATCCAGCACTTATTACTTTTGACTCTTTTGAGTTGTATGTGAGAATTTAATTTTGAACATTTTTGGGGTAAATTTCATAAACATAAAAAGCAATTGTTTTAGATTTACCAAATTGCTTTTTATTTATTTATTGAATCTCTTCAAGGGGTAGTTCACCCAAAAATGA
This sequence comes from Chanodichthys erythropterus, assembly GCF_024489055.1. Lineage (NCBI taxonomy): Eukaryota > Metazoa > Chordata > Actinopteri > Cypriniformes > Xenocyprididae > Chanodichthys > Chanodichthys erythropterus. Next base: position 44,450,728 of record NC_090234.1, on the reverse strand, counting down.
AAATAATGTCATTTATTACTAACCCTCATACGGGTTCCACACCCGTAAGACCTTTGTTCACCTTCGGAACACAAATTAAGATATTTTTGTTGAAATCCGATGGCTCCGTGAGACCTGCACAGCCAGCAATGACATTTCCTCTCTCAAGATCCATTAATGTACTAAAAACATATTTAAATCAGTTCATGTGAGTACAGTGGTTCAATATTAATATTATAAAGCGACAAGAATATTTTTGGTGCGCCAAAGAAACCAAAATAATAACTTACATAGTGATGGCCGATTTCAAAACACTGCTTCATTAAGCTTCGGAGCGTTATGAATCAGCGTATCAAATCATGATTAGGATCACGTGTCAAACCACCAAACTGCCGAAATCACGTGACTTTGGTGCTCCGAACCGCTGATTCGACACAAAAGATTCATAACGCTCCAAAGCTTCATGAAGCAGTGTTTTGAAATCAGCCATCATTATATAAGTCATTATTTTGGGTTTTTTTGGTGCACAAAAAATATTCTTGTCGCTTTATAATATTAATATTGAAGTACTGTACTCACATGAACTGATTTAAATATGTTTTTAGTACCTTTATGGTTCTTGAGAAAGTAAATGTCATTGCTCCCTATGAAGGCCTCACAAGAGCCATTGGATTTCAACAAAAATATCTCAATTTGCGTTCAGAAGATTAACGAAGGTCTTACGGGTGTGGAACAGCATGAGGGTGAGTAATAAATGACATTATTTTCATTTTTGGGTGAACTAACCCTTTAAGTATAAATAAAAAATAAAAAAAATACTGTTTTATTTGCGAAGGACTTTAATATAAATGGAGTGTATTAGGGGTGGGACAAAAAATCGATATGGCGATATATCGTCATGCTTCTCTGTGCGATACGAGAATCGTATCTGTGCACCAAATATCGATATTTGTCAAAGGGGTCTGTTTGCACCTGGTGACTTCATGCATTTTCTCTGATCGGATAGCTATCTGATCGTGAAAAGACCAGGTCTAAATGCCTAAAAACGCATTTGAGACGGATTTAAATCCGATCGCTCAAACCACTTCAGGAGATGGTCTGGGACGCATTCCAGTCAAAACTGTCTATGCTGCTTTGTTGAAACTACATATGTAAATTTTACTTCTCCCAAAAATACTAAAACTGAAACATGTGAGAGTCAGATATGACAACGCTACTGCATCACACATCGCCGCAGATCTCTTCAGCAAGCTGACGCGCAAACTGCCGCATATGAAAGTGAAAGTAAGTCGCAGACGCATAACACACAGTTATCTTCATTAAAAGTAATGAGACCTTATACCAGTGCTGTTGCCGCTCTCTCCTATTACAGTCTTTGATTTCGAAATTAACTGATGGTCAATAAAATGCACCTCATATTTCTTGCTTTCGGTGACGTGAACTCTATTAAATGTACACATAAGATCAGATTTATCCGTTAACCTGCACTTAACCTTTTCACGTGCATTTTGTTTTCATATTAAGACCAATATCGCGATGTATCATTATAGGATTGTCTAGCGATATATCGATTATCGTAGAATCGCTGACTCGCGATATTATCGTTATCGTGAGCCATTTATCGTGATAGTATCGTATCGTGAGGTACCCTCCGATTCCCACCCCTAGAGTGTATGAATTTGAAGTTTTTTTGGTAACAAAACGGAATGAAATGTGCTGTCATTTTTACTTTGTCATTTATTGAGATTTGTTGGTAACTGTGAAACTGCTTATGGACTATGGACTATGGACAAGGTCAAATTATAAATACATAAGCAGAAACAATGTTCTGTGCAGGAAGATCACTAATAAGAGACGTCAGATAGCGTGTGCGCGCCTCTCTCTACAGCAGGGTGACGTCAGGCAAAACAGAACCCAGCCCTTCGAATAAACGAGACCATTCGCACAACTGCTGCTCTAAGTATATGCGATATACTAAATGTCGTTCAAGAAGTCACATTACACAAATGAAGTGGCTGTTTATTAACAATAATCCCCTTAAACATGCAATTCAGTGAAGAAGGATCATTTGCACAACATTAACTGGGACAGTAAGACGTTACACACGCCTGACAACACTTCACTACTCAAAATTAAATGTACACATATTTCAAGGTGAAAGGTTCTATTCTAACTTATTTGCATAACACTATACAAATATGCATTGTATTCGAAGCCAGGTAAATTATATCATACATTTCAAACTCATTCAACTACGTCCTATTAGCACTCCTACATTAGTTTGGTTGTGCAGGAGATATTAATTTTGCTAACCGTGACAGCGCGGAGGTGACGTTTTTAAAAAGTGCACAAATCAAAATCATAACAAACTGAGCTTTTCCGTTGACAGTGATGAGATTAAACGAGTGTTTTAGCTGCGCTCGCTAATGTGTTATCGCTAAGGAAGTTAGCCGCATGCTAACTGCTAATACTGCCGCTGTTGCTACTGTTTGGGCTCAAATGAGCTCATGTTTAACCCACTGGGTTTTGTTTACAAACACATTCATCCGCACAGAATCGTGGCCCATTTCTCATCCCGAACCGAGCCGGTAAATCAGACTCACCTGCCGAGGTTTAGCCCCTGCTCTTTGTCGTTGATCGCGGTGGTGTAAATCCTCCGGTAGCGCTCCGCCAGTGCTCGCCCTGAGAGAAGAAGCTGGTAGCGGCTCCGACAATCCGATCGGGGCCCCACAACGGGACAGGAGCCCATCCCTGATCCGATCGATGCGAAATCGTGTCCAGCTCCGGGAATGACCCTGACACCCAGCCCCATAGAGTGGGATGAGGACAGAATCCCGCTGCCACCGGCACCCGCTGCCGCCGCAGCAGCACACATCATCGTTTAGGGGAACAACGCATATATTAGATTACAATGTCAATCAACAGAGCTAAAATTCCCGAGCACATCCCATATATCCGCTCTGCAAACCCGCAAAAACGCCCGGCGAATTACATCCGAGTATCTCCAATTAAAACGACGTTTACGGTTAGCCGCTCTGCTGCGACTGCGAATTACGCTTCAAAAACCAGCCGTTATTTCCTCGATTGCAGACTATCCAACCGCGTTCAACCGCCCGAAGTGAAACGAGTCAAACGCGCGAGCTGACGTCCGTGCTTTGCGTTTATTCCTGCTGTTTTTCTTGACCCCGTGAAGACAGCACCCCTAGTAGCGCTGCCATCTTAGCTTCATCATCCTTCCCTGTTCATGTCGCTGACTGTCAAGCATGCTGGGATACATTCCCATCCATAGCACACACACTGGCTGTGATTCAAAACGCAGTGCGCGGACTACCTAGATACTAATTGGGCGTTCGAACGAAGATTCTAAAACGCGCCTAGAGTGCTTTCTTGCTAGGGGACTCGATAGGTTTCGAAACGCGACCCCTGTGGTAATGGAGCGGGCGAGTATAACGCAGGTTTAGATGCTTTAACGTTCGTTTCCTCTCAGAAGAATTTGAATTTACTGCACGATAATGAAAACACATTCAGGGCGATTATTAACTCATAGGGGGCATGGTGAATCCTACATTAAATTTGTATCGTTATTATTTCATGACAATACCACGAATTTCTGTCTGTCTGGTAATATTAGGCCTGTTTTATAAGATATTTTATAGGCGGTTATTGTATTTACATATTGCTTTGTAATACTTGATTCTGATTGGTCAATAGCAGCATTCTGTAATATTAATTCTGTAATATTATACAATTAATTAATATACGCTAAAATGTATATTTAATTGTCCAAATAACATCATAGGACTCAGCATTCTTTTCTCACAAAATAAAATAATCTCATTAACTAGGCCTTTATGTCATGTTCATTTAGCCCTATTCATTTCATTCAGTCATGCTTACAGGTAGCCTATAGTTTACCCAAAATTGTTTGGATATCAACATTCTTCTTTTATGTTCAGCAGAAGAAAGAAGATCAGGTTTGGAATGACACGAGGGCATGATAATAAACCTTTCATTTTTGGGTGAACTATCAGGGTAATGCACAGTCAGCTTCATTAACACAAAAATAAACCCCTTCATGTTAAATAATTTTGCTCACACCAAAACCTTATTCTTGTTGACAAAATGTGTTTCTGTGGATTATGTTACAGCATGGTATCTGGCATACTGTTTCTGGTATAGGATTACCACTGGAGCACCCTTACAAGTGACTTGTTATTATAGAACTAAGGATATAACCATGGAGAGTTCAGGAAAACATGTAGGAATTGAAAATCATTTATCAACCACTATATATAACCCACAAATCTGAATAGTGGGAGTGTCTCCTTGTGAAAATGAAATGCACATATTTATTTTTTTTATTGAATGTGCACTTGTAGTGTCCTTCAAATCTTAAAATTAGGCTATATTTAAAAAAAAAAAAAAAACTGCTTGTAGATACTAATATTAATGAAATAAAAGGCCACTTAACTGTAATAATCTGCACACTTGCTGTACTTTGATGTTCTGACTAACATACTAATATAATATAGTACTTGATTCTAAAATTTTAACTGATATTATATTTAAAGTTAATATGTAAACTGATACAATTGATTACATCACATACAAGGCATACAAGTTTAAATGACATTAGTTTACCATAAAGAGGCTGATTGTCAGTTGATTCAGCAGTACACTTTAATCAGTTGTGGTCAGAATTATTGGTACCCTTGGTAAATATGATCAAAGATGATTGTAAAAATAAATCTGCATTATTTATCCTTTTGATCTTTAATTCATAAAATTAGCAAAAATCTAACCTTCCACTGAAGGATACCAATTGAAAGTGGGAGGAAATTCACATTATGAAATAAATGTTTTTCTCCAATACATGTTGGCCACAATTATTGGCACCCCTAGAATTTTTTATGAGTAAAATATCTCAGAAGTATATTCCCATTCATATTTACATTTTTTTTAGCACACCAGGTGATCATGAACATGAAATTGTCCAGCCATGACCTCCTGTTCCACCGGAGTATAAACATGAGGAAACACAAAGGCCAAATTCCCTTAATCAGTCATCAAAATGAGTAAAACCAAAGAATATAGTTCTGATGTGCAGCAAAAGATTGTTGAGCTTCACAATATAGAAAGTGGCTGTAAGAAGATAGCTAAAGCATTGAAAATCCCCATTTCCACCATCAGGGCAATAATTGAGAAGTTACAATCAACTTCTATCATCCTAATCATCCTAATGTGAAGTGAGGAGGAGAGTTTGAGTGGCCAAAGACTCTCCAAGGATCACAGCTTGGAGAATTACAGAGATTTGAGTCTTCAAACAGTGGTACAAGAGGATGTGGTGCTGGACTCTCAAGCTGTCTGTCTATAAGGCCTATAAAAACCCAGTCTTTATGTATTTTATAACACTTCAGCTTGTGATTCTTATTAAGTGCGGGTCATTTTTTAGGATTCTTTAGCTGACCTAAGTCTCTGAGATCCTGACACCTTGCACTTCTGGAGACTTTATCTACTCTTTCAGAAGATTTGCAATAGCGCCCCTATCCTATAACAGTAAAAACATGGAAAGCTGGAAAATTCTGCCAGTTTACACAGTTGTCAATTGAGTGTCCAAAAACTTTACATTTGCTCTCTTTTACATCATTCCCGTTATCAGGAGCCTATATTGTTTTTAAAACTAGGCTAATGCGTCACAGGGGTCCTCCTCAATATTTAGGGTAGTGAATGCTCCGATAGGCCCTACTTGTAAAACTGCAACACACTTCAGAGATGAAAATATATTTGAAATAAAAATACCTCAGCTTTAATATAACAAAATATGTATAAAAAATGTATCAAAATTCAAATACAGTATTTTGTATCTTGAAAATGCACAAAATGCATTTGAAATTGGCCATTCGCTGAAGTACCACTAAATATTTAAAGAACATTTTACAACTGCTTAGAAATGTTTTTTTTTTATTATTTTTTTTTATTTCACCTAACTATTCCCTTCCCCTGCTTAAGGAAATATAAGAACTTACAAACAAAAATTTTTCAGCAACAGCTAGTGAAATCACTAATAGACTAGCTTAGCTCGCTGCTGACTAGTAATTTCCTCACTGAAATGCAGTGTTTTGACTGGTGAAAACTAGAGGTATACCATGTTGCTGAGTAGCATCACTACTTAGCAAGATCATACAAATAAACCTAACTAATCAAATTAGTCAAGTTAATACTACTGTGTGAACAAGCGATAACTATATCAGCCACTTCCTATTTTTTATTGCAGAAAATGCACTAACCCAATGCTAGATGGAGCTGTTGTCTCTGGTATCACCATATTGTGTGCATTAAAATTTAGGGTTGCTTAAACTAGTTAGTTAATAGAAATTACATTAGATTTTTGTCAAAGCCTTTAAAATAAAACACAAAATAGCATTTTCTCATGACTCTCTGAAAAATATCCCAGACACACTCCATTAGACGAAGTAAGAATTTCCACATAGTCTCTTTGTAACCCTAGAAGACATTACACCTTGATATAAATTCTGTGTATCTGCACTGATTTCCTTTGAGATGTAACATTTCTCCTCACAGTTGAAAAATAATTTCCAGGTGTCTTGGTGGGTGCAAAAATTGTACCTTTATGGACACAACACTGTGTCACTGTGGCAGTGAATCTTTGTACCTTACCTACCATTTAACGGTGCATGTTAGTATCTTAAGATAATACCCCAGTGACAAGCTAAGCAAGAACACATAGCTTTAGTGTACACTGAAATCTTAACTGCACCACTAGTGTGATATGTGAGACAAAGTGACTGCATATGTGGATGTCCATGAAACAGGAGGAGAGAAAGTGAGAAAAGATAATGTGAGAGGAACTGCACATGATGTAATAAGGTCAATGAAACACTGAATGTCCTCTGACTGGGGACATAACACGAATACTGAGAGATGACATTTTCCCTCACAGACAGATACTGGTTAGAGTCAGCAGCAGTTAAGTCATTTACTCTTACAATGAATCACCCTTACATTCAGTAATGATAATAGATGTGAGACTGAGAGAACATATTCACCTGTGCAGGGAGTTTAGTTCTGTGAAATGAATTTATTTTCGTGGATAATTGGTAAGATTTTTATCAAATGACATTTAGATGAAAATTTGCTTTTAACAACACAATATGCATAAAAATCTTAAAAAATAAAGCAATTTTAATGCAGTGTTTAAAAAGAAAAGTTCTTAAAATGTCGCTGCAGTAAATTCATGAATACAAATATGACACAAATTGGTGAATTTTAATTGAAACCATTTTCTTTAATTTCTTGCCCCATCTAGTGGTGAGAAAAGTCAGTGCTAAGGTAAAGGAATATCCATCCATCCATCCATCCATCCATCCATCCATCCATCCATCCATCCATCCATCCATCCATCCATCCATCCATCCATCCATCCATCCAGTTTTGTGAAAACCACTTTAAATAGCATCCTTTTCACTAGTAGTACATTGTTAATTTAACACAGTCAATGAATGTCATTGCAGAAAAAATAAAAAAATAAAAACAAAAACAGGTGTTACGTCCCCCTTTTGTCTAGGGATGGCGGGAGAGTAACATATAGAAATAAAAATGAATAAAGATATATCCCTTCAGAAACAGGGCAAAAATGAGAGAGAGTTGGTTCTGTCGGCACTCCCAGAACTCACACAAACACAATAACTTTCGAAGAGTTTATTTAAAGTAAAGTCTCTTATAACAAATCAAGGATAAGGCAAAACAATAAGGATAACAAGATGCTTCTAGCTTTGGGAGGGGGTTAAAGCCAAAATAACAAACTAAATGAGTAAGCTAACTGGAGTAAGGGAGTCTAAATAACCTATCAAAACAAAACATCAAATAAACAACAAATCTCTTACCGGACTACCAAAAACAGGGGAAAACTGGGGTTAGTACACTCTAAAAAATGCTGGGTTGTTTAAACCCAACTTTGGGTCAAAAATGGACAAACCCAACCATTGGGTTAAATTTTTAAATGCATTTTTAAACCCAACGGTTGGGTTTGTCCATATTTGACCCAAAATTGGGTTGAAACAACCCAGCATTTTTTAGAGTGTAAAATCAAAAGGGCACCCACCTCCCTACTGCGTCTGCAACATTGATAATGGGGCAATTACACACTGCCACAACAGCAGATACAACAGCAAATACAATAGGTTTCTATAGCTTTCACAGCAGCAAAGACAACAAAAGTTCTGGGAGGGAAGACAGGCCACAGCTCCCTCGGTGTAAATGCAAGTTCCTCTCCATACTCTAACGAGGAACAGGTGGCATCAATTGGGCTCCTGCAAGAGGACAGGGAGGAACAGAGGAAACAGGGGAGAAAAACTACACTTCCCAGCAGGCTGTTGGGCATCAGGGAAACAGTGTCACATACACATTCACAAAATTACAAAACAATGAACGATAAATGTCCTGGGACGTAACATAGGTTAAAGGTGCTAAAGAGGATGTTTTGTTTTATACATTTTTGCAATATTACTTGAAACTGTCTTTACTAACTGATAAAAGACTATTTATTAGGTGCACTGAAAGGAATAATATTTATATACATTATCTGTGCACAAGGTAGGGCCTTAAAAACATCAGCCAATCGTTTACGCGATTGGCCCTCTGGCTTGTCAATCACTGCCATTATGTTCCTTGTGAGAGACGTGCGCAGCTGCGCGCTCCAGTAACTTTCCACACTCCACAGGCGCCGCATGCAATGTTTTTGTCAGGAGACAGGAGTAACAACTGCAGATTATGAGTTACCTGTGGTGAGTCCGACATAATGAATCCACTAACACGACACAGCGAATGCCGGTGGTAAACACTCATGTTCCAATACTCGTGCACGAGTTTTGGGAGGCGTTCCCTCGAAACGAGCTGTGAAGGAGGGGGGTTGTTCTTACGCATGCGCTCATTTCAAAAACTCACTAACTCAGTCGACGAAAAGATCCTCTTTAGCACCTTTAAGTAAAACTATCTAACTGAATATGCACAAGCTTTTCAATCCACTTAATTGTTTTAAGTGTTAACACAAGCATATTTTTTCTTAATTTTAGAAATTTTTAATTTGTGACTGCACTGACATTAGCATTATTTAATGAAGTAACCATGGGCATAAAACCACCCACAACCAACAAGCTCTACTCTTCATCACAGTGGTAACCACAAAACCTTCAACAACAGAAACTCTTAATTGGCCAACATACGTAAACATTAAACATTACAGATCTTTGTCTATATTAAAAAATGCATAAAATAACACTGAATTTTAACCTTTACTCTCAATTCATTCCTATGCAAAGCATGCTGGGAAGTAAAAATCCACCCATGCAGTTTCAGTTGATGCAACAAAAATGATTAATGTACATTGTAAAAAGGCAACCTGCAACTGAAGAACTAATTCTACAAATTTAACCCATAAAAATGTTTGTTGGTATAAAATGATACAGTGATGTTGAATAATATGTTTAATTTGAATAAAACTCATTTAGATAATTTTTTTTATTATTATTTCACATATTTGAGTGGATTGAACACAATGAAATAAAGTTGTGATAAAATGTTCAGCAATTGTGTTGCTTTAGCTCATTTTAATTAAGTAAATGGAGCAAGTAGCAAACATATTTTTTTTTCAATGTACCTATCTTGTTTTAGATCAAACACCAAGTTTCCTTAAATAAATACAATCATTGTTAGCACTCATCCAAACCTTGTATGTGCAAATATTAGTATCTGCATAGCCTGAAAAATGTTTTGTGTAACATAAGAAGCAGATTTTCCCTCATGAGAGGTTTTTTTTTTGTATTGTCTTTTGCATAGTATACGTTAAAACTATTGAGTAAGGGTGTGACGAACATTCACCACAGTGCCACACCCCACAGACATGCTCTTCATATTTGCTGTCAGACATACTGTATACGGAGAAAGAGAGCTTCATCCACCCACAATAAAGCATAAACATAACAAGCCACATGCTTCAGCAACAAAGCATTCATCTAGAACCAGCCAACCAACCAAAAAAATAAAAATGTATATCTCTGTACACTCGTAAAAATAAAGCTTCTAAATGGGGGTTTGCAACAATGCAATAGAAGAACCATTTTTAGTTCCCCAAAGAACCTTTCAGTGAACAGTTCGTAACCCCTTAACGTGTTTTACATCTTGAATACTTTTGAACATCTTGAATACTTTTAAGTTTGGTCTCCTTATAAAGGGGACACTTGACAGTTTATTTTAGAAGTCAAAGAAAAATATGAAAGTGAAAAAAAAAAAATTGTTATTGAAGTGTTAGTTTAGGAAAATGTAAAAATATGATTTCTTATAATTTATATAAAATATATATTTTACACAACTGTTTTACTCTAAAACTGCAAGAAAATCAAATCCAAAATGTAAAATCTAATCAAGTTCAAATTTTAGGTTGATAAATTGCCAAGTGTTTCAAATTTTAGGTTGATATCTCAAAAATTGAGCTTTCAGGAAGATTTTGTTTGGGCGCAGTACCAAACATTTCTAGATACCATCCAGGCTCCATTGATGACCACAGGACTCTTCCATTTCCATATAGCCTATGGTTTGAGTGACCTAAACCATTTATTTCAATAATGTTCATTTTATGAAATTGACATCCTATTCAGAGGTAGTATGGGCAGAATGGCAGTATTTGGTTTGAATTGAACCTTTAACAAACACATAAACGACATACAAAAAAAACCAAAAGATTTTTCATTGCTAGGCCTATTCTAAAAAAAAATAAATGTCTGAACATGCCTGAAAATGTTTTTGCGAATTAATAAATTAATGTTCCTCTGTCATTTGTCTTGAAAATCAGAAAACAACAATTTGTAAGCTTATAGTTTGTCAATATTATTTTAGGTTTAGACTTATTGTTTTAATGGCAAATGTCTTGCTAAGAACCATTTTTTCTTAGTGTGAAGAACATTTTGATAATCTGAAGAACCTTTGTCCACTATAAAGAACCTTTTGTGCAATGGAAAGGTTCCGTGGATGCTAAAAGGGTTATATTTAGAATTCAGAAACGTCTCGGTTACAAAGGTAACCCTCGTTCCCTGAAAGAGGGAATGGAGACGTACGTCGGACAGACCGACGAATAGGAATAAGAATCTCGCTAGAGAGGCCAATCTACTTCGAGTGTAACTAAAACGAGCCAATGCACATTGGCATGCAATCATATGCATCAGCTGCTCGCCTCGCAGCGCGGGTATATAATGAGCAGCAGGTGCGTTGCATCTTCAGGTTTTCGCTGAGGAGCCGAACCGGATAGGCGGCAGCATCAGCGGGGTACAGCGACTGTGGCAACGGGACGTACGTCTCCGTTCCCTCCTTCAGGGAACGAGGGTTACCTTTGTAACCGAGGCGTTCCCATTCAGTCGGTCACGTTCGACGTACGTCGGACAGACCGACGAATAGGAATCACTACCAAAGCGCCACAGGAGCTGCCCCCTTCCAGCGCTCTGTTGTAAGCCACCTGAACCCCCTTGCCTGAGGATGGTGGGACAGGGCTAACACAGAGAGAGTCGATCACTGCTGTTCCCCAAAACCCATTCAGTGGGACTATTGGATAACGCTGGGAAAGCGTACCCTTCGCTGGGAAAGGAACGCTGCGGAAGCCACATCCTTCCCCGAAGGAGTTATGTGGAGAAGTACATATGGACTAACCCTGTAGGGCTGTGCTACATATGGAAGAGCTGGGGTGACTCCAACCCGATGAAGGGTAGGTTCTCCCAGAGGGAAAGACACGGGCTTCGTTTAGGAGCAACCGTGGAACCAACCATATGGGATCCCCGTAGGGTCACACATATGGAACCCAGCCTAAACCCGGTTCTCAAGGATACAACGGAGTATAGGCCTGGCGCCAGACGCTCCGCCACGTCGGCTGCCGAAGGGATATCGGAGGACTCGACAGGGTCTGCCTTGTAGGGACTCTCTGGAGAAAAGAAGCGCATGTAGCGCAGCAAGCCAACACTAAGCCGTGGCCTCTCCGTGCCTCTGACCTGTGGCGAGAACATGGGAGGAGACCGGCTCGTCACGAAGGCTATAGTATCTAGCGAACGTGTTAGGTGTCGCCCAGCCCGCAGCTCTACAAATGTCTGTCAGCGAGGCGCCACGAGCCAGCGCCCAGGAGGATGCGACACCTCTCGTGGAGTGAGCATGCAACCTGAGCGGGCAGGGCACGCCCTGAGCTTGGTAAGCCAGGGCGATGGCATCCACTATCCAGTGGGCCATCCTCTGCTTGGAGACAGCCTTTCCCTTCTGCTGGCCTCCATAACAGACAAGAGCTGGTCTGAGGTCCTGAGGCTTTAGGTTCTGTCTATGTACAGTCGCAAAGCGCAGACTGGACAGAGTAAAGCCAGGGCTGGGTCTGCCTCCTCCGAGGGCAGCGCTTGCAGGCTCACCACCTGGTCCCTGAAGGGAGTGGTAGGAACCTTGGGCACATAGCCAGGCCGGGGTCTTAGTACCACGTGGCTATCACCCGGCCCGAACTCCAGGCACGATTTGTCGACCGAAAATGACTGCAGGTCCCCTACCCTCTTGATGGAGGCCAATGCCACCAGCAGCAAAGTCTTCATAGACAGAATCTTTAAGTCTACTGACAGCAAAGGCTCAAAGGGAGCAATCTGAAGTGCTCTCAGCACCAGAGTGAGGTCCCAAGAGGGTATGGAGAGGGGACGAGAAGGATTTAACCGTCTCGCCCCCCTAAGGAACCTGATGACCAGGTCGTGCTGACCAACAGATTTGCCATCCAAGTGGTCGTGGTAAGCGGATATAGCAGCAGTATGGACTTTGAGGGTGGAGGGGGGACAGCCTACGCTCCAACCCTACTGCAAGAAGGAAAGCACGACTCTGATCGAGCATCTTCGGGGGTCTTCCCGGCGAGAAGAGCACCACTCGACGAACAGGTTCCACTTTGCGGCGTAAGCACGTCTCGTAGACAGTGCACGTGCCGAAGTGATGGTGTTAAGTACCTCAGGGGGTAAGTCACCTAGAACCTCCGCATCCCGTCCAAGGGACCAGACATGGAGTTTCCAGAGGTCTGGACGCGGGTGCCAAAGAGTGCCCCGTCTCTGAGAAAGAAGGTCTTTCCTCAGAGGGATGGGCCAGGGAGGGGCTGTCGCGAGGAGTGAGAGTTCTGGGAACCAGGTCCGGTTGGGCCAGTAAGGCGCAACTAACAAGACCTGCTCCTCGTCCTCCCTGACTTTGCACAGGGTCTGTGCAAGTAGGCTCACTGGGGGAAACGCATATTTGCGCAGGCCCCGGGGCCAGCTGTGAGCCAGTGCATCTGTCCCGAGTGTCCCCTCGGTCAGAGAGTAAAACAACTGGCAGTGGGAGGTTTCTGGTGAGGCAAACAGGTCTACCTGAGCCTCTCCAAATTCTCTCCAGATCAGCTGAACCACCTGGGGGTGGAGTCGCCACTCTCCTGGCAGCGCAGCTCGTGATAGCTCGTCGGCCACACGGTTGAGCACACCGGAGACATGAATGGCGCGAAGCGACCTCAGATGCTTCCGACTCCACAGGAGGAGATGGCGGGCGAGTTGCGACATGCGACGGGAGCGTAGACCACCTTGACGGTTGATGTACGCAACGGTCGCAGTGTTGTCCATACGGACCAGTACATGCTTGCCCTGAAGCAGGCCTTTGAGGCGGCTCAGAGCAAGGCGTACTGCCAGCAACACGAGGCAATTGATGTGCCAATGCAGATGGGGTCTCGTCCAAACCCCTGAAACTGCATGCCCGTATTACGTGGCACCCCAGCCGGTGGCAGAAGCATCTGTGAACACCACAGCATGCTGGGACACCTGTTCTAGGGGCACTCCTGCCCGAAGAAACAAGGGGTCCGACCACGGACTGAAGGTTCGGCGGCACTCCTGAGTGATTGGCACCCGGAACGTGCCGCGCTGCCACGCCCATCTCGGGACTCGGCCGTGAAGCCAGTGCTGAAGCGGTCTCATATGAAGCAGACCGAGCGGTGTTACAGCCGCAGCAGCCGCCATATGCCCCAGGAGCCTCTGAAAGAACTTCAGTGGGACCGCTGTCCTGCCATTGAATGTATTCAGGCAGTTCAACACCGACCGAGCACGTTCCTCTGTGAGGCGTGCTATCTGCTCGACCGAATCCAACTCCATACCGAGAAAAGAGATCCACTGCACCGGGGCGAGTTTGCTCTTTTTCCAGTTGACCTGAAGCCCCAACTGGCTGAGGTGTCTGAGCACCAAATCCCTGTGTTTGCACAACTGATCCCGGGACTGTGCTAGAATGAGCCAGTCGTCGAGATAGTTGAGAATGCGAACACCCTGTTCTCTCATGGGAACAAGGGCTCCCTCCACGACTTTCGTGAAGACGCGGGGAGACAGGGCCAGCCCGAAGGGTAGGACTCTGTACTGATATGCTCGACCTTCGAACGCGAATCTCAGGAATGGCATGTGTCGCGGAAGAATTGAAACATGGAAGTACGCGTCCTTCAGGTCAATCGCTGCAAACCAATCTCGGGGACGGATGCACTCGAAAATGTGTTTCTGCGTGAGCATTTTGAATGGTAGCTTGTGGAGGCTCCGATTCAAAACTCGCAGGTCTAAGATCGGTCGTAACCCGCTGCTTTTCTTGGGTACAATGAAGTAGGGGCTGTAGAACCCCGACCTCCAATCGGCTGGAGGGACCGGCTCTATCGCGTCCTTCGCCAGTAGGACTGCGATCTCCGCACGCAGGACAGGGGCATCGGCATCTTTCACTGTAGTGAAGAGGACGTCCCTGAACTTGGGGGGGGAAGCCGGGCGAACTGAATCGCAAAGCCGACCCTGATGGTCCGAAGGAGCCAGCGAGACGGACTGGGGAGCGCTAACCCGGCTCGCAGAGACCGTACAAGCAGGACCAAAGGGACCACCGGTGGGGGATGAGAGTGGTGAGGTTTTTCTCCTCCCACTGCTCTCCAAACCCTCTTCAGACCTGGAAATGGAGGAACTGCTCTTTAAAATTTGGGTACCGCTGCCTCTTGGGTCAGTGGCGGAACAGAAACAAACCCAATAAAGGATTTACCACCTGGCCCTCCTCCAGGGGTGGAAGAGCAGCCCCACCCATCTCTGGGTCGCCCGTCTCAGGGGTGATTCTGACCAACCAGTTAAACAGCTGCAGAGACGGGAGGCGTCATCTCCCCGCAATGGATACAGCAGAGCCTGCTGGGCCGGAGTTTCTTGCAGGGGACGACACCCTTGGCGACGAGCAGACTGAGGGGCGGCCAAAGAGGAACTCAATGGTTTGTCATGGGAAACTCCCCGATCCGCTACTAACTGAGGAGAACCGCTGGGCTCAGTCCTCGACAGTGTCACCGAAAGGCCACCTCGTAAGATGGGAGCATTGAGAAAGCATTTAGCTTGACAACCTCTCACACCTCACAAGGTAAGCCAGGGGGCACTTCTGGACCACGGAGGTGGACATCGTCTGGCTGAGGGCCTGCGCCGTGACTTTGATCACGGTTAGTCAACAAGCGCAGCTCAACCCCAGCACAGAACTACCCTCATGCAAAAAGAGTGCCTTGGCCTCACATGCAGGGTGGGTGTGGTCTGTGTACAGCCACCCCATCCAAGAGGGTAGTGAGAGAGGAAAAACTTATGCAGATTCTGGCACCTTTGGCATTCCATATTTATGGCACCAATATACCCCCATACTGCCAAGTTTTCCATGCACATCTGGAAGACCCAGGAAAGCATGGCTGTAAACTCTGAATCTGAGTCAGCATAAGCACACACCATTACAGTGGGCAGCGTCACCCTCATTTCCAGAGCATAACAGCACTCTCTCCGATGCTGCAATCGACGTCTGTCCCTCAGCTGGAGCTCTGAATGAAATGCTAGGTTCCCCTATGAAAAGGACCAGCAATCCAATCCAGAAACTGCACAGCTTGCAATGCACTAGAGAGGGAGGGGCCCCAGGGGGTTGGTTCCCCGAAGGAACCCCTCAACCTCATGTCACCCAAGCCATATCAGCAAAGTAGACCTCTTCTGGTGCACCAGAGAGGGCGCTACAATGGAGATTACGCAAGGGAACCGCGCATCTAGGTAGGGTTGCACCAGCCGTTCGTAAGTTCTTTCTTAAATTGGAACGTAAAGTCCTCACTAGTGGCTTAGTAACTACTAGCTAGTTTGTAACTAACTCTGTACTTTATTCGGTTGCACCATTTGTTCTTAAGGCAGAACGTAGCTAGTAGCTCGTAAGGTCTCCGTAAAGAAATGCGTAGTCGCATAATATGACGTTTACCTTCAGTTATCCTTCAAATACAGGAGCAGAAGTTGTTGAAATTCCGTGAATTTTAGTTTATCCTTCATTCTGACATATTTTGCCTCACGTAGCTAACAGTAAAAATAAGTTTCCATTAAATATAATAGCCTACTACTTAATCATAAATGTTTTTATATGTAAATAACATTCAGAAACTGTATTTGAAACGAAATTAATAAGGATCAATAAATAAATACTGAAACAACAACAAAAACATAAGAAATTACATTTATTGATTATGACTGATTTTATTTGACATGCACAACACGGAGTGATAGGACCGATGCACACAGCGGTGCGCTGTTTAACGGGTTCGTGTTGAAGAGTGTCTAACAAAGTAATCTTTTCACATGATGTTCTCTCTCTTTAAATTTAAGAGAGTGTAAATGTCAGCAGCATCATATATGTGTAAAGAATGAAGTCTGTCAGGTAAAACAAGAGCTTATGGATGCAGTTCAGTCAGTCTGCTATTTTATTCCAACCGTTACTCCTGATAGGAGGCTTCCGTAAATATTTAGTGTGTACGTAGAGTTACGCTTCAACTAAGATTAATGGTGCAACACAAAAATATTTAGTAGTGCGTAAGTTGTAACTTAGTGACCATTTACGTGAAAACTAGTCTACGTTGTAACTTGCGCACAGCTGGTGCAACTGGCCCCTAGAGCGCCGAGCGAGCGCTGGGTTGCCGTGACAACCCGCGCTGCAGCCCGGCAGCTCGACGGCACACGACACGCAGAGGAGCGAGAGGTTTGCTCTCGTTGATCTCCACGGTCTCCCAGAGTGTCGGGCAGACCCGCGGCTGTGCTTTTACACACAAGCGGCAGCTGGCCAACAACAGAGGGGACTCAAGCTTCCCGGAGAAAGAAGAGTCACGACCGGCGTGTCGACGTGATCATGTTCTCATGAAAACATGAACACCCATGAACATCATTTCAGCACGCGCCCAGACATGCGAAACGGTGATCGTGGCCGTCAGTGAGGACAGGAACGATCGCATCCAGAAACACAAGTAGGATGTCGTCTTTAAAAAGACACGAATCTACTTGTGTAAGCTCTTTCAGGGACTTTACTCTTTTAGAAGTGCTGAAGCACGCAGGGGAACGGCCGCCGCAACACAGACAGGGATTGTGTGCAGCCTGTCATGTGCGCTCTCTCTCTTTGAAGGCGCTCACTCTTACCAGCCGTAAAAACGGCTTTTCAGCGCTCAAAAGCGCACCGTACCGGCCGTGAGAACAGCCTTATGACGCTGTCAAACAGCTATTTGCTCAAAAACGGCAAACGAAACAAAAACAGAAAAAGAGAGGACTTCGACCCCGCTGCTGTGCTGTTCGCCCACACTCGGAAAAAAAGAGAAGTTCAACCAAAAAGCTTGACTCGTCTTCTAGCAGACACTCGCTTGCAGAGAACAGGAACAAACACCGTTCGGCTCCGAAGCGAAAAGCTGAAGATGCAACGCACCTGCTGCTCATTATATACCCGCGCTGCGAGGCGAGCAGCTGATGCATATGATTGCATGCCAATGTGCATTGGCTCGTTTTAGTTACACTCGAAGTAGATTGGCCTCTCTAGCGAGATTCTTATTCCTATTCGTCGGTCTGTCCGACGTACGTCGAACGTGACCGACTGAATGGGAACCATTGTTATTAGCGACACCGGTGGCCGTTAAGTGAACTGCAGGCAGCAACTTATTGCTCGTGCTCACACTCGTGCTCACAATCAATTAGTGATGCTAGTGTTGACAAGAGACTGCACGTGATTCAAGTACCCGATATACTGAAGGCGCAGTTCTTGTTCTCCGAAAAAAAAGTAGTTGGAAACACTTTTGCAGTGATGTAGCCTACTGTTACCGAACATCCCAATGCCGTCCACGCTGCTGATAGCGACATTTAGATCAATATGTCGTGCGCTTTCATCTCAATAACAAAATAAACAAACATGAAACAAAAATGACAGCGGTGAGAAAAAGCATCTGATCATAGGGATGCGGATATGTTTGCACAAGCTCTGGCATCAGATGAGGTAATTAAAATTACACTTATGATCACTTATGATATATAAAGTATATTTGAGAAAATAGTTTAAATTATTTAATTTTCTTTGCATGACACAGTAGCCCACAGAATGGCTCTTTCGGCATTATCATTAACAGTATAGGCCTACACAGCATTAATTTAATGTGTGATTGTAAGCTTCACATTCCTTTTCATTTTCCCGGCAAAAAAGTAATTTCATGAAAATTCTTACATGCCTAAATGTTCTTCATGGAACTATCAATGCCAATAAAGAACCTTTATTTTAAAGACTAGCTAAACACTACAGAATGCCTTTACAACATAACTTTGACGTCCAGAGTAGAAATGTTGTGGCGCGACCTTCTCTAGTATAGGCTACCTGTAATAAGAGGAAATGATGATTTGTTATTACTGAAGACTACATTAATTGCTGGAAAAATAATGAAATATGTCAAGTAGTAAACATTTAGAATTACAGACTTTTGGACTTTTAAACCTTGAAAGCAACACCCAAAACAGTTTCCCCTCATCTTATCTTGATATCTCAGTGAAGGTTGTTATGGCGGCTGTCACATAGTTTCCTAGAACAAACAATTGGCTGCTTATGTACAAATGACATTCATTAGTGCCTTTTCATCATTCCCAGCTGAAGGGAAAGACCTCATAAAGACACACCCCTACTGTAAACCGCATTGACATTTCTGTGCTGACAGTTCAGGTTGAGTTGCTCTAGTGTGTGTCATATGAAGCCACACCTTTCACTGGTCCTTCCCTACCCAGGTCAAATATGTAAGAGAGAAAGAGCAGTAAACTGTATATTATTCTCATCAGACCTCTATCACATCCCGCGCACCTGAAATACCAAGGTATGACCATACAGACAAAGACTTTTATCTGTACGCTTTATATGTATTTCTCTTGATTCTATTCTAATTATATGTCAGGCATTTTCATGGTTAATATTTTTATCCTTTTTGTTTCTAAAATCAAAGGGTTTTTAGGTTAACATAGTGTGATCTTAGTAAAACATGTTCATTCAAATGGATTCTTTTGTCATATGGATTTATTGTCTGTACGCAATGTGTACAGTTAATTAAATGTTATGTTAAGTATTTCACAGTTATGCAGGGCATGTTACTAAAACAGTGTACAATGTCAAGGTGAGACTGAAGAACATGACATTGTCTTTGGCTATTTCTTTTTCAAAATAAAATTAGAAGAGAAAGGTTTTTTTTTTTTTTGTCATAAAAGTGGGACAGTGGTTTTAGAAGACAAATCTACACAGGATTGTAGCAGTTCCTGGACTGATATTTTTGGCAGTTATTTTTGCAAAACATTTTGAATTCTGTTTTAAATGAGGTAGATGATGCATACTGTGTCTATGGACATTTTAAATTAATATCACGTTTTTATCAATTTATAATACATTTAAATAAATCTATTTTAAATGTATTTGTTAAAAAATGTATGAATGTGTATATATATATATATATATATATATATATATATATATATATATATATATATATATATATATTTATATATATTGATATTAATTTATATATAGTGTATATATTTTATTATTATAAATAAATTATAAATCTATTTTAAATGTATAAATGTGTATATATATATATATATATATATATATATATATATGTTGATATTAATTTATATATAGTGTATATATTTTATTATTATTATTAATAATAATAATAATAATAAAATAATTAGTAAAGAGCTGTTTGAAATACTTTTAGGTGGAGTTTAGCATGTAAACAAGTAATATTTAATGTCAGCTACCCAAATATGAAAAGCGGCAAGTGAAAGTTTATTTTTCATTGACTTTCCCTCCCCACTTTTTACAATTATAACCGTCACTACATGAAATCCATCGAAACCTCTTAGCCGATGTTCCTTTGAATTGCAATCTGACGTTTTTGTTTCAAAGCATGATTATGTTGCTATGGATTCAGTAGCAGGTGTTTGAAGGGTGTGTCTTTACAGGGATCAGGACAGACTAGTTTTGGGTGTATCCAGGAAGGTATGAAGTTAAAGGACAGTGCTACATCAACACTAGGAATGGAATGTACTAACCGTGAATTGTGAAATTATGCATTTTATGCACATGATGCGGAATTAACACACTCATAACGTTTTGTCTGGTGACACCATCTTGTGGATAGTAGCCTACTTAGTATACAGAAGTGACACTGTGTCCACTGCAAACGTAATAATGTGTTTCAATTCCATCTTACAGCATAAACCATGTCTTTCACTGGAAAATCATTCAGTAAAGTCCAAACAGGTGAGAAGATGCAAAAAAATTACATTGTTCAGTAACACTTTATTTTGATTGTCCATTTTATACATTGTACTAATTATAGGTAACTTTGCAACTACTTGTCAAATAGCAGTCATTAGAGAATTAGTAGACTGTCTGTTTAATATCTGTTAACACATTATTTTGATGCTCCCCAAACAGACATTCTACTGACTATAATTAACTATGCAGCTACACGTCAACTTAAGGGATAGTTCCCCCAAAAATGAAAATTCTGTCATCATTTACTCACCCACGAAACCTGTGTAAATGTCTTTGTTCTGCTGTACACAAAGGAAGATATTTGGAAGAATGTTTGTAATCAAGCAGATCTCACCTCCCATTGACTACCATAGCAGGAAAAAAATAATACTCTGGCAGTCAGTGAGGGGCGAGATCTGTTTGGTTACAAACCTTCTTCCAAATCTCTTCCTTTGTGTACAGCAGAATAATCAAGTCATTTTATTTGCCTAATCCTTTTTGTTGAAAACAGGTACGGCTTCAAGCACTAGTTCCACGAAAGCAGTGGAAGAAAGCAAAAAGAAAGCATCCCTGCTGAAGGACAATAGCTGGATCAGGTCAAATGTGAATGAGGACAAGCAAATAGAGTGAGTTTTCATCATACATTCATCAATTAACAGCAAACTACTGTAGATAGATACAACTTGTTTAACATCTCGCCTCTGTAATACGGTTGTAAATATTTCAGATGCTTTTTGTCAATGGGATTTATGTGTCCCTGACAGACTAAACAGCTGACAAAATGAATTTGTGTTTCCTGTTTCCCAACAGAAGCGACACAAACTATGGCAAAACTGTTTTGGGCCATTACAAGTCCACTGAAAACCTTGTCAGGTAGTTAATCTTAACCACCTCTTAACACTTTTGGGTGTTTATCCCACATGTTGCCATAAAAAAATGAATATGAAATCCTTCTTTTTTTCACAAAGCCCTCAAGATAAAACCAGCAAAACCGAGAGCAAAACCACCACTGTCACCACTTCACCAGGTTCCTCTGTCCAAGCTCTCTCTAAAAGGTAATGCACTGCTGAAGACACACTTATCACTTTCAGACATAAAACACATTACCAAGTTTACAAACGTGCATTAGAATTACACAGTGCATAGCATAATACTACATAATAATCACCCTTATGGAAGCCCATTTCCGCCACATAAGAAAAAACTATCATATTTTTGTAAATCATAATTTTGACATAAAAAAAGTTATAATTATGAGCTAAAAAGTAAAAAAATTCAAGTTAAAAAGTTGACATTATGATATAAAAAGTCAGTTATGACAAAAAGTGAATATTATGAGATAAAAAAGCCATAGTTTTAACAAAAATTCACAAAAGAAAACATACTTTTTAACTCATAATTACGATTGGCTCTCATAATTTCTGTTTTTGGGTCATTGACAAATAAAGCTTTAAAAAAGTTTTTTTTTTTATCTTTTCAAAATATTTTTGAGTCATGAACAATGTGTTTTAACATGTTTCAGTTGTTAAATAACATTTCAAGTGTTTAAATTCATTTTCTGACATTTTATGTCAGGTGGTACAACCATAGTTGTATGTATGCATACTGTAGTTGTACCACCAGATATGGAAAGTGTACCAACCTACCCATACTTGAAATGAGCAGTTTTTACCAGTATTTGAGAGATCTACAAACCTTTTCACTCTGACACGAGGATCAGCTGCGGTCCTCTGGATGATACATTATCATGTTTATTGTTATTACCTTGTCAATTCATAATAAAAGAGCTTTTAAACTACTGATATTTATAAAATTTGGTTTATATGAAAGGTTTTAAACCTAAAATGATGCCTTAGTATTTCATTTTTGATTTTAAGTTTATTATTAAGACAGCAGTAGTTGTCTCAGTCTGTTCTTTTGTTCGGACAGTTGCACCACCTGACATTTTGGTGGTTTAAGATAGCAAAACATAAAATAATATGTATTATTTAAATGTACTAAAAATGAATTCAAACTAAATAGGTTTTATAGAATAAAGTGATATATGTCATGAATTTCTCAAATTATTTTAAAAGGAAATAATGCACTTGAACACAAAAATATGCAGGTCACGTCAATGACCCTTTTAAGACATAGGCTCTAATGATTTCAACTCTTTTCATAAATTAATAATTAATTTTATGTCATAATTTTCAAAAAAACTTTAATGTCATAATTATGAATTAACAAAAGCAGAAATGGGCTTCCATGTTTCTTTTAAAAAAGTGTATATGTGATAGGAGATCAGAGAGTCTTACATGACTGTTTTCAATGTGCAGATTTGGTGGCAGCCAGAACAAGCTGATTGCAACCGGGTAAAATATATACAATCTTTTCTAGCGCTGCAAAATCACAACTCCCAACTGTTCATGTTGATCACTAACATTTACAATATGATTAGTCATAAGTGTTTGCTGTTTTTAAAACCTGTCCATAAGAGTGGTGAAAAGCCAAAAATGGTGAGAATTTAAAACATTTTAAGATCTCAATTATCTTTCCAACCCAACCCTACAGAACCACAGGAACTGTGAAAAAAACTGTGAAACCAGAGCCCAGGACAAGGTAATGCCTCTGAGACACACCTTGTTAAATGATTGGTTGAATAAATGAAGGCTAGGTTCTTACAAAACTGATGATTGCTCTTTCAGCACTACTACAACAAAAATCAAAGATGGTGCAAAGATAACCGACACAACTGTGACCACTACCAAGTAAGATACTGAGAGGATAATGGCAGATCTGTCATAACTATGTCACCCTATATTCATCTTTATTTGCAGTCACAGGGCATGTCAAGAATGACAAGGTCAGTTCATACAAGCGCTTTAAGTATTCTAAACTGTGTTGTCTTCGTGTCCTCAGGCAGGATGTGGTCAAATCATCTACCAAGTCTGGAACAATCACCGATAAAGACCTGGCAGATATAAATACCAAGAGTTCGGGGTAATCAGCTCAGTTCCACATGCATTTAATAGTGTTTTTTAATATTTAAAAATTAATTTCTTAATATAACAAAATATTAAAGCAACTTTGATATTCAAATTCATGATTTTCTCACAAATAAAATTAGTCGATGCTATATAATTCAATAAAATTCATATTCAGTTGTGCTTTAAGTGTGCAAATACTTTAAGACATTAATGTGTCCTAATACTTTTTGTATGTCTCACTGTACTTGTTATATGTTCCTAAAGTGACTACAAAACTGAGGTCATTACTGTGAAGTCAACAAAGGACACTGTTGATGGGTGAGTGTTATAGAATGTATAGTAAATATAATCAATTAATCTTAGCTTTTTTACTTTATATTTTGTGTGTATTAAAATTAAATCTACAATACTTTTTATCTAGACCAACTTCACCTGTCAAGACCACCACAAGGTACAAAAACCACAGCCTTCCTTACAGATTTAACCTGAAATAACGAGGCTGCTCCTTTAACCTCTTAACATTTTCAATTGTAGCATCAAAACCTACACCAAGGAGGATGTTTCACCAACTAAAACAACATCATATTCTGTCCGATCAACAAAGAGGTGAGAATCTGAAAGATAATTGCCTGTAAATATGTTTCACTCATTGTAAGACAAAGAACATCACTGAATGCTTTTCCGCAGCACTGAGGATCAATTGTTTGATACTCTCATACCGACGCCAATCAAGTCATCAGACACAAAACATGAGAGCAGGTATGTGGCATTTGCATATTTATAAACGAAACAACTTAAACAACATCCTGTTCATTTAATTTTAATCAGAATATCAACTTCAGCATGCCACAAGATTCTGTAGTGTTTATTGCAGAAAATAATGCATGTTGTCTGTCTCTGTAGAGACTCACTCATATGTTGCTCACTGCACATGTTATGTGTCTCTGTAGTGACTACAAGACTGAGGTGGTTACTGTGAAGTCATCAAAGGAAATCATTGATGTGTGAGTGTCATAGATCAGTACACACAAAAATACATTTTTATTTAATTTCAATTAACATGCATTTAAGTATCTGAAAACACTGTATTCACTTTACACTTAATTATATTCTAAAGTGTGCTTCTTGTTCACAAGGGAAAGCATAAATAAAATTGCAAACACTTTTCCCGTACATTGTTGTTTACATTTAAAAAACCCAAAATGCCAAAATTTTTAGCTTATGTAATGTTAATACATTTTTCATATTGTTGGGCCTATACAGTTCATATTAAAAATAATGCATTTCAGTATTTGATTTTAAAGGGATAGTTCACCCAAAAATGAAAATTTGATGTTTATCTGCTTACCCCCAGTGCATCCAAGATGTAGGTGACTTTTTTTCTTCAGTCGAACGCAAATTATGATTTTTAACTGCAACCGCTGCCGTCTGTCAGTCAAATAATAGCAGTAGATGGGAACTTCAACTATAACAGTAAATAAAACTTGCTTAGACAAATCAAAATTAAAACCTGCGGCTCGTGACGACACATTAATATCCTAAGACATGAAACGATCGGTTTGTGCGAGAAACCGAACATTATTTATATAATTTTTACCTCTAATACACCACTATGTCCAACTTCGTTCAGCATCCTGTTAGTGAGGTCAAAAAACGTGTTGTGAAGACGGAAGTGATGTCTCGCCCATATACTTCAATGAGCGCGAGACATCACTTCCGTTGTCAGAGTGCGATCAGACCTCACTAGCTGGAAGCTGAACGAAGTTGGACATAGTGGTGTATTAGAGGTAAAAGATTACATAAAAAACCGATACACAAACCGATCGTTTCGTGTCTTAGGACATCAATGTGCCGTCACGAGCCGCAGGGTTTAATTTGGATTTGTCTATGGAAGTTTTTTCGACTCTTATTGTTCAAGTTCCCAATCACTGCTATTATTTGACTGACAGACGGCAGCGGTTGCAGTTAAAAATCATAATTTGCGTTCGACTGAAGAAAAAAAGTCATCTACATCTTGGATGCCCTGGGGGTAAGCAGATAAACATCAAATTTTCATTTTTGGGTGAACTATCCCTTTAAGGACATTTTTGTGTACTGTTGAACAGTAATCTATTTTGGTATGCTGCGTCGTAAAATCTGTGTAATCTGATATGATCTCATAATTCCATTTTGTGTGTGTGTGTTTATTTTTTATTTTATGTGTATATTAACACTAAACCTATAATTATCTTTATTAGACCATCTTCACCTCTCAAGACAACCACAAGGTACAGTAACCACAGCCTTGCTGACTAACCAGAAAAATGTATGGATCCAGACTACTGACTAACCTGGATAAATGTGGCTTCTCTCTTAACCTTTTAACAATTTCATTTTCAGCATTAAAACCTACACCAAGGAGGATGTTTCACCAACTAAAACAACATCCTACTCCACAAAGAGGTGAGAAATTGAATGCTTCTTCACATCACAATTGTAGTATTTATTGCAAAAAAATAATGCAGTACAATGAAATGAACTTTAGTTTAGAGACTCATATGTTGCTCACTGCACATGTTATGTGTTCCTGTAGTGACTACAAGACTGAGGTGGTTACTGTGAAGTCATCAAAGGAAATCATTGATGTGTGAGTGTCATAGATCAGTGCTTCTCGACTGATGGGTCACGAGTCATGACCCACAAATGTCTTACATGTCTATTCTGATGGGTCACTGACAACAGAGAAAAAACTATACTAAATGCACATAATAAAATGTTGCTAACCACATAATCATGCATAGTAAATAGGCTTCATATAAAAATCTTCCTATATCTTTTGTCAACATTCTCAATTTTCATACAGATATCTATGTATATATTAACTTTTAAATGTAATATCAAATAACACACTGCAGTTTAAATTATAATCAAGCACTTTACATGTGTTTTAGTATGTTAACACATCAAAATAAGTGTACTTCTTTAAACCATAAGTTTAATAAATATTGACTTATTGTTTTACATGATTACAAAATGCTTTTTTTTTTAAAAGTGCACTTAAGTGTGTTAAAAACAGTCATGAAAATACATCTAAGTGTTGTTTTATTTAATTGATTTTATATTATCTGAAAGTACACTATAAGTGTGCATTCAATAATGCACACTACTTTTTCTCAAGGGTGATGCTACTGTTTTTGCATATTGTTTAGCCTACACAGTTTGTGGTAAAGTAATAAACTTGGATGTTTGATTTTAAGCACATTTTGTCCTAAACCCTTTTGTTGTGTTTTGTGTATATATTAAAATTAAATCTGTTATACTTTTTATTTAGACCATCTTCACCTCTCAAGACCACCACAAGGTACAGTATCAACAACCTTGCTGACTAACCAGAAAAAAAAATGGATCCAGATTGAAACCTAATTTGAAAAATGTGGCTACTCTCTTAACCTTTTAACAATTTCATTTACAGCATTAAAACCTACACCAAGGAGGATGTTTCACCAACTAAAACAACATCCTACTCCACAAAGAGGTGAGAATGCTTCTTGAATGCTTCTTCACATCACAATTGTAGTATTTATTGCAAAAAAACAATGCCGTGCAATGAAATGAACTTTAGTTTAGAGACTCATATGTTGCTCACTGCACATGTTATGTGTTCCTGTAGTGACTACAAGACTGAGGTGGTTACTGTGAAGTCATCAAAGGAAATCATTGATGTGTGAGTGTCATAGATCAGTGCTTCTCGACTGATGGGTCACGAGTCATGACCCACAAATGTCTTACATGTCTATTCTGATGGGTCACTGACAACAGAGAAAAAACTATACTAAATGCACATAATAAAATGTTGCTAACCACATAATCATGCATAGTAAATAGGCTTCATATAAAAATCTTCCTATATCTTTTGTCAACATTCTCAATTTTCATACAGATATCTATGTATATATTAACTTTTAAATGTAATATCAAATAACACACTGCAGTTTAAATTATAATCAAGCACTTTACATGTGTTTTAGTATGTTAACACATCAAAATAAGTGTACTTCTTTAAACCATAAGTTTAATAAATATTGACTTATTGTTTTACATGATTACAAAATGCTTTTTTTTTAAAAGTGCACTTAAGTGTGTTAAAAACAGTCATGAAAATACATCTAAGTGTTGTTTTATTTAATTGATTTTATATTATCTGAAAGTACACTATAAGTGTGCATTCAATAATGCACACTACTTTTTCTCAAGGGTGATGCTACTGTTTTTGCATATTGTTTAGCCTATACAGTTTGTGGTAAAGTAATAAACTTGGATGTTTGATTTTAAGCACATTTTGTCCTAAACCCTTTTGTTGTGTTTTGTGTATATATTAAAATTAAATCTGTTATACTTTTTATTTAGACCATCTTCACCTCTCAAGACCACCACAAGGTACAGTATCAACAACCTTGCTGACTAACCAGAAAAAAAAATGGATCCAGATTGAAACCTAATTTGAAAAATGTGGCTACTCTCTTAACCTTTTAACAATTTCATTTACAGCATTAAAACCTACACCAAGGAGGATGTTTCACCAACTAAAACAACATCCTACTCCACAAAGAGGTGAGAATGCTTCTTGAATGCTTCTTCACATCACAATTGTAGTATTTATTGCAAAAAAACAATGCCGTGCAATGAAATGAACTTTAGTTTAGAGACTCATATGTTGCTCACTGCACATGTTATGTGTTCCTGTAGTGACTACAAGACTGAGGTGGTTACTGTGAAGTCATCAAAGGAAATCATTGATGTGTGAGTGTCATAGATCAGTGCTTCTCGACTGATGGGTCACGAGTCATGACCCA
Source organism: Chanodichthys erythropterus (assembly GCF_024489055.1). Taxonomy (NCBI): domain Eukaryota; kingdom Metazoa; phylum Chordata; class Actinopteri; order Cypriniformes; family Xenocyprididae; genus Chanodichthys; species Chanodichthys erythropterus. The sequence continues at coordinate 44,422,305 of NC_090234.1, read as the reverse complement.
CAAATGTCTTACATGTCTATTCTGATGGGTCACTGACAACAGAGAAAAAACTATACTAAATGCACATAATAAAATGTTGCTAACCACATAATCATGCATAGTAAATAGGCTTCATATAAAAATCTTCCTATATCTTTTGTCAACATTCTCAATTTTCATACAGATATCTATGTATATATTAACTTTTAAATGTAATATCAAATAACACACTGCAGTTTAAATTATAATCAAGCACTTTACATGTGTTTTAGTATGTTAACACATCAAAATAAGTGTACTTCTTTAAACCATAAGTTTAATAAATATTGACTTATTGTTTTACATGATTACAAAATGCTTTTTTTTTTAAAAGTGCACTTAAGTGTGTTAAAAACAGTCATGAAAATACATCTAAGTGTTGTTTTATTTAATTGATTTTATATTATCTGAAAGTACACTATAAGTGTGCATTCAATAATGCACACTACTTTTTCTCAAGGGTGATGCTACTGTTTTTGCATATTGTTTAGCCTACACAGTTTGTGGTAAAGTAATAAACTTGGATGTTTGATTTTAAGCACATTTTGTCCTAAACCCTTTTGTTGTGTTTTGTGTATATATTAAAATTAAATCTGTTATACTTTTTATTTAGACCATCTTCACCTCTCAAGACCACCACAAGGTACAGTATCAACAACCTTGCTGACTAACCAGAAAAAAAAATGGATCCAGATTGAAACCTAATTTGAAAAATGTGGCTACTCTCTTAACCTTTTAACAATTTCATTTACAGCATTAAAACCTACACCAAGGAGGATGTTTCACCAACTAAAACAACATCCTACTCCACAAAGAGGTGAGAATGTGAAAGCTTGTTCACATCACAGTTGCACTATTTATTGCAAAAAATAATGCAGTACAATGAAGTCAACTTTCATTTAGAGACTGAAATGTTGCTCATTGCTCTTGTTATGTGTCTCTGAAGTGACTACAAGACTGAGGTGGTTACTGTGAAGTCATCAAAGGAAATCATTGATGTGTGAGTGTCATAGATCAGTGCTTCTCGACTGATGGGTCACGAGTCATGACCCACAAATGTCTTACATGTCTATTCTGATGGGTCACTGACAACAGAGAAAAAACTATACTAAATGCACATAATAAAATGCTGCTAACCACATAATCATGCATAAATAGAATAGCAAAATTAATATCCTTATCAACTTTTAAAAGGAAGAAGTAAAGCTTCCTATATTTTTAGTCAAAATTCAAAATTTTCCCTACACTTAGTTGCATGTTAATTGCAATTTAATGAAAATGCATTATACTTCATTCATATTAAATGCAGTTAGCTGAACTTAAGAGTATTTTTTGAACCCATGCAAGTAGGACTTAAGTACATCTTATGTACTTTAAAATATGGTGTACTGCCAAATGTTTTTGTATGTCATGTATTTAAATATATTTGTAATTGCACTTTTGTAATGATGAAGTTACAATTTAGTATATTTACAATGTATTATCTTTAAATGTAATCAAATAACACGCTACAGTTAAAATTATAATCAAGTACTTAACATGTGCTTTAGTATGTTAGTCAACACATCAAATTATTAAGTGTACTTCTTTAAACCATAACAAGATTATTAAAAAATAATGGCCTGGTTTCACAAACAGGGCATAGTTTAAGCCAGGATTAGGCCTTCAAGGTTCAATTTAGGACATTTAAGTAGCTTTTATAAACGTGCCTTAGAAAAAAAACATTACTGATGTGCGTCTGGAGACAAAACAATGGCACTGACATAATTTAAGATATGTTACTGTAAGTTGCTTTCAGTTAAAGGATTAGTCCACTTTTAAATAAATTTTCCTGATTTTTTACTCACCCCCATGTCATCCAAGATGTCCATGTCTTTCTTTCTTCAGTCGAAAAGAAATGAAAGTTTTTGATGAAAATATTCCAGGATTTTTCTCCATATAGTGGACTTCAATGGGCACCAAACAGTTGAAAATAAAGTCAAAATAAGTTTCAGTGCAGTTTCAAAGCATTCTACATAATCCCAGACGAGAAATAAGGGTCTTATCTAGAGAAACAATCACTCATTTTCTAGAAAATTTTTAAATTTTAAACATTTTAACCAGAAATGCTCATCTTGAACTAGCTCTCTTCTTCTTCTTCTTCTCTATTTGAATTCCAGCAGTGTAGACGCTGCTAAGTGTATTACTGCCCTCCTCAGGTCAAAGTTTGAACTAATTGTTATATACTATTGAACTAGCATATTGAATATAACAATTAGTTCAAACTTTGACCTGTGGAGGGCAGTAATACACTTAGCAGTATCTCCACTGCTGGAATTCAAATAGAGAAGAAGAAGAGAGCTAGTTCAAGATGAGCATTTCTAGTTAAAATGTATAAACAATTTTTTTTTTTTTTTTTTTTAGAAAATGAGTAATTGTTTCTCTAGATAAGACCCTTATTTCTCGTCTGGGATAGTGTAGAACAATTTGAAGCTGCAGTGAAACTAATTTTGACCTTCAACTGTTTGGTGCCCATTGAAGTCCACTATATGGAAAAACATCCTGGAATGTTTTCATCAAAAACTGTAATTTCTTTTCGACTGAAGAAAGAAAGACATGGACATCTTGGATGACATGGCGGTGAGTAAATTATCAGGAAAAGTTTATTTAAAAGTGGACTAATCCTTTAAAACAGCTCAAACATGCATTTTAGTCTGGGGCAAGACTTAAGCCTTGTCTGTGAAAACGGGGAATGATTTAAAATGCACTTTAAGTAAATCTTTTCATTTGATATTATTACAAAGTGCACTTTTTAAAAGCCTACTTAAGTGTGTTAAGAAACTTAGTCATGAAAGTACATCAAAGTGGTCTTTTATTTCATTTATTTTATATGATCTGAAAGTACTTTTTTATTTTTAAATATGCTTTTAAGTGTAGAACAGGTGCACATTCAATACAATAATTCACACTTATTTTCACAAAGGTAATTTTACTATTTTTTTGCATACTGTTTAGCCTATACAGTTTATGGTAAAAATAGTAAACTTCAGTATTTGACTTTAATGACATTTTGTCCTAAACTACTGTAGAAGAATGTAACATTTAACCAACTCAAAACAATCTCTGAATACAGTTACAATACAATAACTGAAACCTGAAATTCTTTTTGTCTCTAGGCCATCTTCACCTCTCAAGACCACCACAAGGTACAGTAACTGACTAACCCAAAAAATATGGATCCAGATTGAAACCTAATTGGAAAAATGTGGCTACTCTCTTAACCTTTTAACAATATAATTTTCAGCATTAAAACCTACACCAAGGAGGATGTTTCACCAACTAAAACATCGTCCTACTCCACAAAGAGGTGAAAAAAAGCTTGTTCATATCACAATTGTTGTATTTATTGCAAAAAAATAAGGCAGTGCAATGAAGTAAAATTTCATTTAGAGACTGAATTGTTGCTCACTGCACATGTTATGTGTCTCTGTAGTGACTACAAGACTGAGGTGGTTACCGTGAAGTCATCAAAGGAAATCATTGATGTGTGAGTGTCATTGATCAGTGCTGCTCGACTGATGGGTCTTGCATGTCTATTCTGATGGGTCACTGACAACAGAGAAAAAAACAATACTAAGCGCAAATAATAAAATACAGCTAACCACATAATCACACTTAGACTGAATAGCAAAATAAATCAACTTTTAAAAGGGAGGAGAAAAGTTTCCTATATTTTTTTGTCAAAATTCTCAATTTCCTCCAAATATCTGTGTATCCCTTGTGGAAAAAAAAAAATCTAACTATTAGAAAAAATCTCTAATTCAGTTGCTGATGTGTTTTTTTTTTTGTGTGTGTTTTGTATGTGTATTAAACTGAAACCTGTAATTCTTTTTGTCTAGACCAACTTCACCTGTCAAGACCACCACAAGGTACAATAACCACAGCCTTGCTTACAATTTGCTGAATAACCTGCAATAATGAGTCTGCTCTATTAACCACTTATTAATTTCAATCCTAGCATCAAAACCTACACCGAGGAGGATGTTTCACCAACTAAAACAACATCATATTCTCTCCGATCCACAAAGAGGTGAGAACCTGAAAGATAATTCTGAGTAAACACCTATAAATGCTTTTCACTCATCGTATGACAAAAAACATCACTGAATGCTTTTCCACAGCACTGAGGATCAACTGTATGATACTCTCTTGCCAACATCAATCACGTCAAGCTACACAAAACATGACGGCAGGTATGTTGCATTTGCATATTTATAAGGTGTGAACCCATTTGTGGCGAGTTTGACATTTTCTTTGGCCTTTAAGTAGTTTAACTAGTCTGTCAGGCTAAAAGCACAAAAGCAGGCGCTCATTCCTATTTAGACTCTTATTCAGAGCTCACAACCTTCAATTAGAGCTTCACTCAAGTTCTAGCTTCACACAGTGTATATTCTATCATGGATTTTTATCGTTCATACAGTCACGAGGATGTATCGGTCTCCAAAACCATCAGAACTGTGTATTCAACAAATGACAGGTAGGATGTTATTTCTTATTCAGTGTATTCTTATATGTTTTATGCATTATTTGTTGTTTATTACACTTCTCTATCTTTTTAAATACATAGAAATGAGTGGAGTACTGTCACAAGTCCTTCTTACACCAGAACATCATACACAGAGAGCAGGTTTAACATCCATACTCAGATGTCTTGTCAAATAAACACTATTTGATTAGGTTTGTAGACTTAGTCATGTAATTTTGTCCACAGGCCTGTTGATTACCTGTCGGACTCCCTCACATCAAAAACTACTACAACTGTGTACACAACACCAGAAAGGTATGGAACTGGAACGTAATTATGCCAGAGTTTGATGTCATGTGTAGCGCACATGTGAAATGCCTACCACTTTATTACAGGACGGTGAGTGCAAAGGATATTTGCACATACTGCCATAAAAACATGTACACCGATGAAAAGATTGTCCTGGATGACATGAATATAAACTGTCATGCACGTTGTTTCAAGGTGAGTCTTTTTAAAAAAAACTCGTTATAACACTTTATAATTACCTTAATTGAAAAGTTCAGTAGTTCAAGTATATTAAAATATCAGCATTTATGAAAACGATATGTATATGTGAAAGTTTTAATGTTAATAATGAAATGTATTAAAATATAATGTTACTTATCAACTAAAATAGTTTTCATAATTATTTTTTTAATTCAAAAACGTATAAAGAATGAAAAAAATGTTTTTATTCAAGATAAAGAATTTTAAAAGAGTATTTTTATTATTATTATTACTTTTGTTAGTGTGGGGTGTGTAATTCATCTCTGGGACACCTGAAAGCCGGTGACAGCTTATGGGTGTACCGTCGAGAAATTCACTGTGAGAGCTGCTTTGGTGTCACTAGGGGTAAGACACACTCTACTATATTTTTTTCAGTATTCTGAAACATACAATCAATATGCTTGCTAAATAGTGTAATAACAAAAAATGTATTTTAGGCAAATGGATCAGCTGAAACTACACTTACCATACATGAAGTGATGTTATGAAGAAGACGGCAAATGTACTAGCCTATACCAAAACTTTCCCATGGCTCTGATTTGGACTTGGGTCATTTGAAGTGCATAAAATAGTTTTTGGTGGTGGACTTCTGTCTGATAATAGACTTTGGGGTTTTTATTCATTGCATTGATTGCTATACTTCCCTAATGATGTGACAAGCCTGTTGTCTAATTATCAATATAAAAAGAATATTTTAAAATAACAATAATCAAATGCTCGTATGATAATAAATATTTTGCTTTGTTTTACTTTTTTGTCACTATTGTTATATTATTAAAGAATTATTATCTATGATGATAAGAAACCATCTGTTATTTCTCCTGTTTTCATCTGATTGTTTGTATTGTTCAGATCTGGTTGAGCATCATTCCTGAGAATAGTTATGCAGTACCTTTCACTGCTATAGTCATAATGAATATGCTTGTGTTGGAAGTATTTCTATTCAAGAGACTTGCCGACTTTCAGAAAAATGCTCTGATCAAGATCAGACACTTCAGCTTCTAACTTATGACAGGATGAGAATACAAATAAAGAGCTAAACTTAGCCATTGCTCAGTGAAAGACTGAGAGAGTTTGCTTACATGAGAGGGTCAACTTGAAGTTCATTTTGATAATGCTTAATCTTAAATAAAATCAATCTTTTAAAATGTTAATATGTATCTGTTATTAAATCAAATAGGGTTAAAATGTTTTACAGGAATTTGAGCTAACTATACATCAAAACATCACAGAATGCTTTAAATCAGTTACATGTGCCAAAAATGTCACTTCTTGGAGGATGACATCATTAAAGAAGTTCAGGGGTTTTTCAAAAGTAACAGGATTGAAATTGATATTGAAAGTGAAAGTGGCATGACATGTAGCCAAATATGGTGTCCCATACTTGGAATTTGTGCTCTGCATTTATCCCATCCAAGTGCACACACACATCAGTGAATATTGAACACACACACACCATAGCGTGAACACACACACCCAGAGCAGTGGGTGGCCATCTTTGCTGCGGTGCCCGGGGAGCATTTGGGGGTTCGGTGCCTTGCTCAAGGGTGGAAGAGAGCGCTGTTTATTCACTCCCCCCACCAACAATTCCTGCCAGTACTGAGACTCAAACCCACCTTTGGGTTACAAGACCGACTCTCCAACTATTAGGCCATGACTGCCCCCCCATAATATTGAGGACACATGCAAGAAAATAATTCACAGATTACCAATTAAAACAATATGTTATTTGAAATATTTAAATTAGAGAAAGGAAAAAGTGAAGTAACACCTGGAACGTTTCTTAACAAATTGCCAGTTTTTTAATAGAAATGTTCAAACCTATAAGCAATTAAATTTGAATGAGCTCACCCTTATGTTCAGGGAGAAAACACATTTACTACACTAAAATTGAAGATTAATATCTCAATATGTATTACAGTAAGGCATAGCCCTGGCCTACACTAAGTTTGTGGATGGTAAAATGTTTTAAAATGTTTTTGAAAGAAGTCTCTTATGCTCCCCAAGGCTGCATTTATGTTATCAAAAATACAGTGAAAACACAGTAATATAATGACATATTATTAAAATAACATTTTTGTATTTTAATATTTTTTAAAGTGTATTTTATTCCTGTGATCAAAGCTGAATTTTCAGCATCATTACTCCAGTCTTCAGTCTCACATGATCCTTCAGAAATCATTCTAATATGCTGATTTGCTGCTAAATAAACATTTACGGTGTTGAAAACAGTTTAATATGCTGCTTAATATTTTTGTGGAAACTTATACTTTTTCAGGATTCTTTGATTAATACAAAGCTCATAATTTATTTGAAATAGAAATCTTTTGTATTTTAAATGTCTTTAGTGTCACTTTCGATCGATTCAATGCATCCTTACTCAATAAAAGCTTATATTACTTTTTTTAAAAATGGTATAGTCTACTGACCTTATTGCTTTTGAACAGTATATCCTAATGAATATTATGGGAATGTGAGACTAATTAGTCAAGTTCAAGTAAGGAAAATGAATAGAATAGAATAGAATAGAATAGAATAGAATAGAATAGAATAGAATAGAATATGACACTCTAAATGCAACCATTTTCCTGCTTTTCGTCATCTGAATAAAAGAAAGGATGGCACAGAGCTGGGGTAGTGTGACTGGTGTTTTGCCTGGTAAAGTGGTGGTCGTGTGTTGTGTTTTGAACTGAGGGGGAGGAGACAGAAGCATGAGCAGCACATCAGCATCTGAATGAAGCATGTAACCCGTCTGAAAGCAGTGCGAGACTGGGCACACAGGGTAAACAACACCGCCACCATCTTACTACTGTTTATATGCTTTTCTCTTCAATGGACGGGCTATTGTTCAACCCGCAGATGATGGCGGACGTCAATGGCAACAGTAAAATTATGAACGCAGAACTGGAGGTGAAAAAGCTTCAAGAGCTCGTGAGAAAACTGGAGAGGCAGAACGAGCAGCTCAGGACCAGAGCAAACGCTGCGAACAACTGCACCTCCAGCACCCGTCTGTTACCAGCTCCGGCATCGGCCTGTCCGGCTGGCCCAGACACCGGTCCATTCCACACCGGGAATTACTGCGCTTCACCTTCATATTCTCCGTCTTTTGGACTATCGAATGAGCACTATCCGTATTTTCATCCGCAGTCAGTGACTGGTGCTGATGAGGATGATGCTACTGTACTGGATGAAGTGGAAATACTAGACCTTCAGGGTGTTCTTCCCATCGATGGAGATTCCGATTATAGCTGGTACTGATGCTGTATTATTTGCTAAGTAAACATTAGTTTATTTCTTGAAGGATTCGATTTGATTTTCTGCGTCGCATGCTCTTTGTCATTCCTTAAATTCAGTTCCCATGAAATGTCACCATAAGTAGAATATGTGTCCAAGTCCATTGTTAGACTGATGAGTGTTTAAATATCCCACAGGGCACTGATGGGGGATATTTTCATTAGAATAGGAAATTGCTGTTCCTTGCATCTGGTGATGTGGAAATTTCCCATATTTATATAAGATTAGATAGATAATTTGTCTTTTAAATGTAAGGCATGTGAAATGCACAGATGCATGGATATTTGACTGTTTTGTTTGATTATTTCATACCAAATGGTCAAAAGTAGTCTAACTTAAGCCTGTGCATTATACAGAGGAATAAACAGACCAAATCTGATCTTTCTTTGTGATAGGATGGGGCATTAGTCTTAAAGGGTTCGTTCACCCAAAAATGAAAGTTCTGTCATTAATTACTCACCCTTGTGTCGTTCCAAACCCATAATACTTTTGTTCATCTTCAGAAAACAAATGAAGATCTTTTTTGACACAGCTACGCAACTACCACCTTCAAGCCCCAGAAAGGCAGTAAAGACATCTTAAAGTACTCCGTTTAACCTCAATTTTATGAAGAATCTTGAGTGATTTGTTTGCGCAACAAAACAAACAAACATAATTTACCACTTTATTTACAAAATATTAATCTCCACTGCATGTTCATGAGAGCACCACGATGCACGAGTGTTGTGTTGACCTGAGAGCAGACGTTGTGTGAACGCTTGTTGTAGATTAATATTTTGTAAATAAAGTGGTAAATTATGTTTTTTTACGCAAACAAAGCACTCATGTCACTTCATAAAATTGAAGTTAAACCACTGGAGTCAGTGCCCTAGAATCAAAAACTGAATTTACCTCGGCATAGTTGAATAACAAGAGTTCAGTACATGGAAAAGACATACATTGAGTTTCAAACCCCATTGCTTCCTCCTTCTTATATAAATCTCATTTGTTTAAAAGACTTCCGGAAAACAGTCGAATCTCAACACCGACTGTTACGTAACAGTCGGGATCATTAATATGTATGACCCCGATATTTGCATATGCCAGCCCATGTTCAAGGCATTAGACCAGGGCAGCCAGTATTAACGTCTGGATCTGTGCACAGCTGAATCATCAGACTAGGTAAGCAAACAAGGACAATAGTGAAAAATGACAGATGGAGCAATAATAACTGACATGATCCATGATATCATGATATTTTTAGTGATATTGGTAAATTGTCTTTCTAAAGGTTTCATTAGCATGTTGTACTGTTAAATGTGGTTAAAGTTACCATCGTTTATTACTGTATTCACGGAGACAAGAGCCGTCGCTATTTTCATTTTTAAACACTTTCAGTCTGTATAATTCATAAACACAACTTCATTCTTTATAAATCTCTTCAACAGTGTAGCATTAGCCGTTAGCCACAGAGCACAGCCTCAAACTCATTCAGAATCAAATGTAAACATCCACATAAATACTATACTCACATCATCCGATGTATGCATGCATGATGAACATCTTGTAAAGATCCATTTGAGGGTTATATTAACTGTGTGAACTTTGTTTATGCACTGTATAACTGCACTTATAGTCGAGAGCTCAGGAGGGCAGGGAGCGAGAGATTTAAAGGGGCTGCGCAGCCTGATCGGTGCATAGTTAATGATGCCCCAAAATAGTAATAATTATAATAATTTATAAAAAAAAAAAAAAAAAGACTTATATTACATCTTTTGAAAAGACGTTCTACGGCACCTTTAATGATGTCTTTTACTAGCTTTCTGGGGCTTGAAAGTGGTAGTTGCGCAGCTGTCAATGGAGGGACAGAATGCTCTCAGATTTCATTAAAATCTTAATAATTAGTGTTCCGAAAATGAACGAATGTCTTGCGGGTTTGGAACGACATGAGGTTGAGTAATTGACAGAATTTCATTTTTGGGTGAACTAACCCTTTAAATGCAACTCTATTAAACATCTGAGATCACATAAAAAATATAGGAGTCAAAACTTTAACTTAAACATTGAAATAATGAAGCCAACACAATCTTATGAAATTCTTATTCATTTTTTGTTCATTTGATAAATTTCAAGTTATGATATTTTGTAATGACAAAAACAGTAGGTGCGTCCCAATTCACGTACTTATGCACTATTCTATGACGTTTTTAAGTATAAATAGTGCAAGTAGTGCGTTCACACTGAAAATTCCAAAAAGGAAAAGTACACTTTAAATACCCGGATGATGCACTAAATTAACGGAAAAAACAAAGTGTGGAATGTTGGACACTTCATGCACTCAATCGTCGCAGCTTTAATTATGTAGCGGAGGGGTAGGGGCTGTCAGACTCTGATGTTAAATAACAAAATAACCTTATACAATTCACGCACTACATGGATGAGTACATAGTGCATAAGTACATAGTTTATAAGTGTATAGTGCATCATTTGGGACGCAACTAGTATTAACTTAAAAAAAAATTCAACTACAACAAAAAAGAAACATCTTCTCACACAGAAACTTTAGAACTCTTATTCACTGTTACATTTTCATGAAAACCAAACCATAATAATCAACAGGACATTCACAGAATTGTGTTTATTTATCAAGTCAATTAAACATTCACATCCTGAATCAAAATCTAGACCTATATTTATTCATATTCACCTATATTCATTCATTTTCGGGTGATCACTTATTGTCCCTCTCAAACAAGTGACTAATATTTACTTAAATGTAACAGAGTGGCCATATATTCCTACCTTTTAATCAGCTGAACTTATACAAATATTATTAGGTTAATGATAAAATCCATGGGGAATCTAGAAAACAATACAATAACGAATGTTTGCAATAGTCCAGATTGGAATGTTTTGACCAAGTTTTTATGTCACCAGGTTGTACGTGTCTCCAAAAGCAAAGCTGTTTCCTCATCCTCTCCTAAGTCCTCTTCAGTGGTGTAGACATGTGCTGGACAACCCCAGACCAGAGGTGGAGTTAGCCAAACGCTCCTTGTGCTACAAACTGGACCAAGGTACCACCATTCCCATGAATATGAAGTCATTTCTGAAATGTCAGTGGTATATAAATTGTTTATGAGCTTGAGATTTTTAGTTACACACATTGATTGACTATCATAGCTTTTTAATGGAATCTAGATGGCCGATTTAATGCAGATACGTATACAATTTAATGGTAGAAAATTGCATGATGTACACAAAATCTGTTGATGAATAGTGAAAGACAGGGGATTGTTTACTGTTGTTCATCTTAAAACAGCTTCAGTAAAGAACAAGGTTTTTAAAAGTACCCTAAATAAGACAGATATAACATTTCCAATGCAGTGTTTGTGTGGCTGAAGTGTGAATAGATCTATGTTTTCAGTACTTCTGTAGTTCAGTTAAGCTGCTAGAGGGGATGGTATCCATAGAAACAATTCCTATATAAAACCTGCCTGTCAGATCAGCACTAACTAACACAGATGTATTTGAGCTTGTCCTGGAGATGTTGTGAAATGTTTTTGTATCATTTATTCCTTTGGATCAGTCCATACATAAATGATGTATGAGGTGAATATACAGAGATGTGTGTTGTGGAGTTGCGGGTGCTCTGAAAGGCTTTTGAAAGGCCAGATTCAGTAAGCTTGGCTCTCTGCAAACGGGGTCATGAATACATCTTTGTTCCAGCAGCCTCTGAAAACCTTTGTTTTTGTGGGTAGCCGTGAATGCTTGTTTTTATGCGATCTGGGAAAGTCTAATTGTTAAGGTATGCAAAAGTACTGTGGTCCGCTTGACTACCAATAATTTATTCAACTCATTTCCAATCTTTTAAAGGAAGAATTGGTAACACTTTACTTTAATGGATTAGCTAACATGAACTAATAATAAGCAATTTATTTTTTACAGCATTTAATAATCTTTGTTAATGCTAAATACAATTGTTCATTGTTCATGTTAGGTCACAGTGCATTACGTAATGTTAACAGATACAACATTTGATTTTAAAAATGTATTATTAAAAGATTATTAAATACTGTATTGGGTTACACTTTATTTTAAGATGTCTTTGTTAAACATTTAAGTACTGAGTAATAATCATTAACTTCATGTACTTACTACAGGGTTAGGGTTAGAGTTTGGTTTAGGGTTTTAGTTGCATGTAATTATGCATAATTTATAGTTATTACTATAGTATCTGCATGTAACATATGTAACAATGACACTGTAAAATAACGTGTTGCCATGTATTGTTTATTGTTAGTTCATGTTAATCATGTAGTTAACTAAGTTTTGAAACAATTGAAACCTTATTGTACTGTGTTACTGAAGAGTTTGTCCCAAAATGAAAGGTCTAAACCTTTCTTTCTTCCAAGGAACACAAAAGGAGAGATTTGGAAGGATGTCCTTGTTACCTTTTCCCAAAATGGCCAGAAATGACTTCAATTTCATTACTGTTTATTTTTGGCTTAAATGAAAAGAATCTCCTATTTTTAATATGCTCAATGTGGACCCAATTTGGTAAATAGAGATTTATTAAAAAGTTAAGAAACTTTTTAATATTTAATATGTCCTCAGTGGAAAGCATTAAACTTTAGTTTAAAAACATTTTATTAATTTACACATATAGTGCTTCAATCAAAACATTTAATGACATTATCCTTAGTTAAAATATTACACTAACCATACTTTTAATATATTAATGTTGTTGAGTGTGATGTTTTTTTATTAATTGCACTTCCCCTTTTCTGTTAGCAAAAAGATGGAGAGGGGTCCTCTCGGGCTGTGTGTCTTCAAGCGTTCTGTACAGTCCTATAGATGGCATCTCTTCTTTAAGCAGCTGTTCTAAACCCTTTACTAAACCTGCACTAACTGAGCAAACAGGTAACACTTGTGCCTCTCTCATTCTAACTCCAGATGGAAACGGCTCCTTATTAATATTTGTTGATGCTTTCTCTCATTCTCTCTAACTGCTAGTGTATGCCTGATAAACCACATAGATTGTACTGTGTATTATATAGTCCCTTGTGAAAAAGAAGTATACTTTAGCATACTTTATTGGTAACACTTTAGTTTAGGGTCCAATTCTCACTATTAACTATTTGCTTATTAGCATGCATATTACCAATATATTGGCTGTGTATTAGTACTCATAAAGCAAAAATTAATGTCTTATTCTGCATGACCTACATCCCTTAATCCTACCCAATACCTAAACTTAACAACTACCTTACTAACTATTAATAAACAGTAAGTAGGAGTTTATTGAGAATATTAAGATATCTCTGGATTACAGTCAGGACACTTTCCAGAGGGGAAATCTGAACTGTGTTGCATAGATAAGATATCTCCGAAAGGGGGATTAGGGCTGTGTGACACAGTTTAAGGTGTCTTGGCAAAAGGGGAGATTGAAACTTTGTTTATCAGTTTGAAGTACCTTAACAGGTTGCTAGACAGCGGTCCTGTCATGTGAGGTTTAGATCCACTCTGATGGACAACAACAACAACAAAAAAACTCCCTAAGACTTCCTAGCACTTCTATCCAGATAGCAAAATTCTCTGTTTTTACTGTTATTTCTATTCCTTATGTTTTATTTTTATTCTTCTTCTTTATGTAAAGCACTTTGAATTCCATTGTGTATGAAATTTGCTATACAAATAAAATTGCCTTGCCTTGCCTATTGAGGCAAAAGGCATAGTTAATAGTTAGTTAATAGAGAGAATTGTACCCTTATGAACACTTTTTTTTTTTTTTTTTTCCTCAAAAGAATGCTTATTACAGAAATAATATACTAAAAGAATAATTTTGAACTGAACGTAAGGTTTTTGGACACTTAATTGCATGTTAATTGCTTTTGAATGAAAATGTATTTTAAATTTATAGTAAATGTAATTAACTGAACTTTAGAGTGCTTTTTGACCCACTTAAGTACATCTTTATACATCTGTAAATTAAGATATACTTTAATGTAATAAAAAAATGATAAAGTTGCAATTTAGTACATTTGCAATATATTAATGAAATGTAACACTTAAACACACCACAGTTAAAATTATAAGTACAGGTGCTTTAGTATGCAAAACAAGCATCCTTTTTTTAAAGCATGAAAAAAGATAATAAAAACATAATGATTTAAAATATACTTTCAAGTAAAAAGTGTACTCTCTGTAAGTACACTTAATTGGTCTTTTATTTCATTAATGTATTATCTGCAAGCACAATTATGCACTACTTTAAAAAAAATACTTTTGAAGTATACTACAAGTCCACATTCAATACAGTTAAGCACAGTTTTTCACAAGGTTATGTGTATGATAAATAACTGTTATTAATTTTTGTTGAAATATACTGGTAAATTAGTTAAGAAAAATGTGCTGTCATGCGATTAATCGCATCTAAAAAAATGTTTGTGTTTACATAATATGCGTGTGTACTGTGTATATTATATATATATATATATATATATATATATATATATATATATATATATATATATATATATATATATATATATATATATATATATAGTTACACACACATACATGTATATATTTAAGAAATATTTATGTATATAATTTATATTATATATAAATATAATTTGTTTATATTTAAATAAAAAATATTTTTGTTAAATATATACAAGCATGTGTGTGTATTTATATATACATAATAAATATACACAGTACACACATAAACATAAACATTTATTTTGGATACGATTAATTGTTTGACAGCACTAGAAAAATGAAAGAAGAACAGCTGAGAAAGAACATAATGATTTTTTTCAGGCGTCATGTTTCATTTCCTTCAGTCAGCTCAGCATTTTTTCTTTGCGAAATGTGAGACATCAGTGATCAGTAGTGATGACCTCATGGTGTCTAGAAACGACCATTGCAGCATATGTTCCATGAAACAAAGATACTTTGTTGCAGAAGGTCTGCAGATGGTCCTGGTTGTACAAGATATAGATTTATATAGACAAGTATAGATTTATATGTATTAGATTGTCAAATGGTTTTTCTTCAAGACACAGATTTTACTTTTGTCAGCAAGTGGCGACCCAACACAGTACCAAAATTATTAAGCATACAAAATTACATTTAATATAGTCTGGATCATATTTTCATGGTTTTTGGAGGTAGTTTTTACTCTCCATATTCTGAGTGATTTATCTTCTTTCTTCTGACCCAGATCCACCTTCACCAAACCATCAGAAGTCTCTCATGGGGTGGAACTGCTCAAGCCTAACCGAAAGATCTCCCACATTCCTCTATCACACGGCTACACACAGTAAGCATGACCAAGATCACACAACATGCTTTACTAAATCATACACACCACTTCTCCAATGCTGTATTAGGAGTCTTGTGTGTACAGTATTTACACTACCATAAGTTTGGATTTTTTTAAAGGTTTTTGAAAAAAGTCTCTTACGCTGACCAAGGCTGCATTTATTTAATCAAAAATATAGTAAAAAACAGTTATATTGTGAAATATTATTACATTTCAAGAAAGCTGTTTTCTATTTAAATATTTTTTAACATAATTTATTTAATTTAATTTATTCCTGTGTCTTCAGTGTCACATTATCCTTCAGAAATTATTCTAATATGCTGATTTGGTGCTCAAGAAACATTTTGTCATTATTATCAATGTACAGTTGTGCTGCTTAATGTTTTTGTGGAAACAACATGATAATTTTTTTTTCAATATTCTTTGAAGAATAAAAAGTTCAAAAGAACAGGATTTATTTGAAAAAGTTTATTTTCTATAATTATAAAAGTCTTTACTGTCACTTTTGATCAATTTAATGCATCCTTCCTAAATAAAACTTGTTACTTTCAAAATAAAATCTTACTGACAGCAAATTTTGAACGGTATTGTATATGTACTGTATATGAGATTGAATTCTCAATTTCCCCTTTTCAGGTAATAGTCATCGGCAACAGCCTCTCAGTCCTCAGTCTTCCATAGACAGTGAGCTCAGTGTCTCTGAGCTGGAGGAGGACTCCATCTCTATGAGCTATAAGATTCAGGACATGACTGATGTGGAGGTCATGGCCCGACTGCAGGAGGAGAGTATGTCAACTTTAATACGTCATGTAGCGGGAGGATGTTATTCAAAACTCTTGACTTTATTTCAGTGTCACAATATTAAAAAAATGCTATTGTCAGTATTTCCTTGTGTAATTCCAAACCCATATTTTCCATGGAACAAGCATGCACTGATTTATATTAAATTTTGCTACATCAGAAGTCTAAAAGTGTGTCTTGGGGCCGAAAAAAGTATTTTGTAGTCAAGATGTTTAATGGAAACACATTGATGCATGTTTGTGTTTAGGTCTACGTCAGGAGTACGCAACCACTGCTGCCACGGCCACACGCCGTAGTGCCAGTTTTTCAGTACACACAGGTGCACGCAGAAGCATGAGGAGTGAGGCTGAGCTGGAGGAAGAGGAAGAGTATGATCAGCTGTCTGCTCCCCAGCCACGACTTTTCCGTACGGCCTCTATGCAGCGCAGCGTGTCCCACTCACAGAACCTCTCCAGCATGAAAGACTGTCGGCGCAGCCCCTCCACGCCTCAGTACCTCAACAGCCTGTCCTACCAGCAGCTCCATATGCCCAACCACAACTCCAGTACAGCAGAACCCCAGAGTTACAGAGCCAACACAGGTCAGACAACAAGGTCTTATGAAGTGTAGAGTGAAAATATACTGATAACACTAGGAATTCAATAAGTAAGAACTCAATTTTAAGCAAGATTACATAATATTTAAGTAATATTAAAGTTTCATTGTCCTTTGTGTAGTATAATCCTTCCTTTCCTTTTGTAATGATGGTGTCCAGTTGTGGGATTGTGGGAAATGTAGTGAGAAAGGGAAGTCAATACTTGGGAGAGGTGGTCAATACTCTGGTGGCCATCAGTAGGCACCTCAAGAGTCCGCATTTGTAACAGAACCACCCTCGGGGTCTACCTCGTGGTCTCGGAGTAGGTCGCTCATGATGGTTCTGAAGAAAATCCAAGGTTAGTGCTGGGTCAAGGATGTCCTCAGTTTTGACCCAAGATTGTTCCTCTGGGCCATAGCACCTCTGAGGGTTCTCCTGACCATGGAAAACATGGAGGTTGGAATCCCATCCCAACACGCACTGAAATGTGTTGTGACCGGTAGATGGTTTCTGCATGGAATTTTGTGCGTATTCTGCCCATGGTAGGTATCGGCTCCAATCTGATTGGTTGTGCTGGTAGTAGGTCCTGAGAAAACAGGTGATCTCTTAGTTTAAATTTTCTATTTGTTTGATTGGGGATGGTACCCTGAGGTGAAACTGACATTCACGTTCAGCAAATGGAAGAAGGCTGTCCACACACAGCTGGTAAATTGTTTCTCTTATTCCGAGACAATGTCGTCTGGTAGTCTGTAGAATCAGAAGATAGAGTGGAAGAGTTGTTTCGCTGTGTCCAGAGCTTCTGTAGAGGGATTAGTTGTCAGGCCTTTGAGAATATATCAATTACCGTCAATATGGTTGTGTTACCTTAAGAAGTGGGCAGGTCAGTGACAAAGTCGATGTTAATGTGTGACCATGGTCGTTGAGGTGTAGGGAAGGGGTGTAGCAGCCCCACAGGGGGTTGTCTGAAAGGTTTGGAGGTGGCACAACTGATGCAAGGAAGTGAATGTACTCACCACCGATGAGTCTCCTTGGGGAGGCCGAATGAGACAAGTTGCCCGGAAGTGTCTGTCCTGGCCACAGTTGGTGTTTGATTCTCTGAGTACTTTCCTCAGCGGTGAGTCGAGGGTGTCCAATTTAAATTGGTTCCAGCTCCTCTGTTACTGATATATTCAGTGCTGGTGGAACTCTAGGTGGTTGACCAGAATGAATGAGATTGTCTAAATGGATGGCCAAGTTGATGAATTGATCCAGGTTCCTCACTTCATCCTGGCATCTGAGCTCGGATTGCAATTCAGGGTTTAGTCCTTTGCAGAAAAGCAGTTTCAGTGTATCATCCACCCACACTATTTGGGGGGCCAGAGTGTGGAATGCGAGTGCGTACGCTGCGGTGTTTCTCTGTCACAGACTAAGCAGTTGATCCCACGGAATGTCTTACATGGAATACTTTGCACAGAATGTTCTTTGACTAGCTTTTCTCTGAATAATCAATCTTGTATCACTGAGTTAATCTTGAAATCCAACTATCCATTCTGTCGACTTGAACCTGCTTCTATTTCTCTTCTGAAACTCTGCCATTCTGTCATCTCTGCACCTATTACTCACTTCATAAATACATGTCTTGCCTCTGCTTATTTCCCTTTGCCTCTTAAAACTGCCACAGTTACCCCAGTTCTCATGAAACCCAACCTTGACCCGTCAGTTCGATCTAATTATTGAATTAGATTTCAAATCTACCATTTATTGCCAAATTGCTGGAAAGTACCATTGCTTCCCAGTTGATCCCTTTCAATCTGGTTTTTGCCCACTTCATAGTACTGAAACTGCCCCTTTAAAGGTAGTGAATGACCTACTACTTTCTGGTTACTCTGGCTCTCTCTTTATAGTTCTACTACTCGACCTCAGCTCCGCCTTTGATACTGTCTACTGTCTGTCATGATTTACTTATTTCCCACCTCTCTGATGTGGGTATTTCTGGTGTTGCTCTTTCTTGGTTTTCCTCATCTCTCTCTGATAGACAATTTTACATTTCAGTGCAGGATTTTTGATCTGCTACTATCCCCCTGAAGCAAGGTGTCCCTCTGGGTTCAGTTCGTGGTCCATTATTAATCATCATCTACATTTCAGATCTCTACATGTCTACGTGTCAGATCTCACATTGACATGGTTTTAACTATCATTTCTTGGCTGATGACATTCAAATATACATTATCTGTAAGCCTGCTCTATCCACTCAAATTGATAAAATTTCTACTTATGTAAATGAAATAAAAGATGTATTTGGCTCCAACTTTCTGAAACTAAACATGGACAAAACTGAGATCATTATTACTGGAACCCCATCACTTGCTAGCAAAATGTGACTTAATGTGTGAGTTTGCTGGTACTCTCATCAAACCATCCAGAATTGTTAAAAATCTAGGTGTTATTTTTGATTCCTCTCTCACCTTTGAGGCTCATATGAACTCTATCACCAAAACTGCATTTTTTCACTTACGCATTGCCTAACTCAGTCCCTTCAACAGTGTCGAAGATGGCGAAACAGTCATACATGCTTTTGTTTCATCCTTTATTGATTACTGTAATGCCCTTTTCATTGGCTTACCTGCTAGCTCCATTACCCGATTGCTATATACTCAATACTCTGCTGCAAGAATACTCATCCACCCCAAATGTTCTGCCCACATCACACCTATTCTGTTTGAACTCCACTGGCTACAGGTGCAAATACTACTGCTCAGTTTTAAAACTTTTCATGGCTTGGCTCCCCACTATCTTTGTAATCTGCTCCTTTCCTACATCCTGTCTCGATTACTTCGTTCTTCTGAATTTGGCCCTCTCTTTGTCTCTAGGTATTGCCTCTCTTCTATGTGGGGTAGATCATTTCGAGTTGTCACACCTAAACTCTGGAATTTTCTCCCCCGTTACTCTGTTGCATTTGTAGTATTTCTGAATTCAAATCACAACTCAAAACCCATTTGTTTTTTAAATGTTATCATTCTTATGTTGTGTTCTGTATTTTATTGTGCTTGAATCTATATTGCTGTGTGTTACCTTGTCCATGTATTACCCCTTTTACTGTCTTTTTTTATCTTTGCTCTAATATACTGCTTTGTAATTTTTTACTCCTCCGCTTGTACTGTTGTTCTGTTATTATTTTCTACCCTATTGCTGTTATCCTTTTTTATTGTATCTACATTGTTCTACATTGTATCCAAATCCTTGAGCTATGGAAAGGTGCTATATAAATGAAACATATTATTATCATTATAATTATTAATAAGCTATAATATATTTTAAAAATGGGAGTGTCGATATATGTAAACGAATGAACCACAATTAATTTTGTGATTTTAGAAGTTTCAAGAACTGAATGTTCTTCAATAAAAACAAGCTATGGAGGGGGGAAAGTTTGATTCCAGTTTACATCTTTAGTGCATGTTTTTTTAATTTTAATTAAGTTATTTTGTTTAATGTATCGATAATAATCATAATCATATTATTTTAAATAATTTTAAGTCATCCTGAGGCCCTATTCAAGGTTTGCTGGGGCCCCATTGTGGGTCCTGGCCTACTGGTTGAGAACCACTGCTATAGATTATACTTATGTAGACTATAGACTATACATTACACCTTTTGTACTAGATTGCATGTTTCATCACGTGATGTCTTTCTTTTTTCAGATAAGCTACGGAGAAGCATGCCAAACCTAATTCGGGCCCCTAGCATTCCCAGTGTCATTGGTGTGCCTAATGTTTCTGCTCCTACTGGTCACATCGCTACATCATCCTCATCTTTGTCGTTACTCCGAAACAGTCAGAGTTTTGATTCCCACAATGTTCTGACCAAGATACAGTCTGCAAGTAAGACTAACACTGTCAAAACATCCTATTAAATATAATGATAATTGTCTTGTAGTGGATTATATCACACAAGTTTTGCTCTCTGTTGAATTTCAGTTCCCCCTCCTGGCCAGTTACAGCAGCGGGTCCAGAGTGTGGGCAACTTCTCCGTGACAACACGGCCACCTCTGAAAGCCACAGCGTATGTGAGCCCTACGATACAGAGTTCTACCACAATGCCTTCCTCTGTTAGTCTCAACTGTCTCTCCAGCAGCAGTATCCCCCTCCCCAGCAAACCCAGCACCCCCTCCAGTCGCAGCGCTCTACCTCGACCTGCTTCCTTTGTTGGGACAAGTGGGGCCACACGGAGTAAAATTGCCCAGCCTGTACGCAGGTAATCATTAACAATTTGCTTGTGGGCTTCATGTCGCTGTTTAAGAATGCTAGAATTCTTAAGAATTTCAAAATGGATTGCTGTTGACTGCAGACTAGTGATAAGCTTATTTTAATTATGTAGACATAAACAAAATATTGACTTATAAAGTCACTTTTTGTAATTCAGTGATTTATTTGTCTGTCACAATAATGTAAAGGCTATGAATGATCTTAATTGGGAGGCTTTTCTCAGCAAATATTAATATTGCATTAAATGCCAATTTTTTAATTAATTAATTAATTAGCCTAAAATATGTCTCACTTGACAGATCTAAAATACTGACAGGAATTATTGATTCTTAGAAGTCCCATGTGGAAATATTCACTTTGCTAAAATGCAGTTGTGAAAGTAAAATATTTAATATTTTTGTAAGAAGTTCAATTTTCAATTTAATCTACATTACTGTAGTGAGCCTAAAGTTTAGGGTCATGATTATTATTTTTTTTTAATTAGCAAGAATGCATTAAATTGATCAAAAGTGACAGTAAAGACATTTACATTCTTTTGAACTTTCTATTCATCAATGAATCATGAAAAAGGCATTTTCACAAAAACATTAAGCAGCAAAGCTGTTCCCTTTCGTGGGAACTATCGACGCTACGTCGGATGACGTGATGGGAACCCTCTGTATTTTTGTGTTCGTGAAGCACCTCTGTATCCAACCAATGAAAAGACGCGACGTCAGAGGCGGGTGACGTCACGGATCAGGAAGCTATAAAGCACACCTGAACACAAAGCACGCCAGCTTCTGTTGTCTTCAGCAAGCGTTCTCTGTATCTTGTCTGTCTTATTTATTGTTGTCTGTCTGATATATATATATACATATTCACACAGTGATCTCTTCGTCCGAGGACAAGAGTTTCAAAGCACAAAAATAAGACAAAAAGCATTATGGCGGAAAAGCAGCAACAGTTTAAAAAGTGTACTCCTCCTTGTCCACGCTACATAGTGACAGGAGATTCACACGACATGTGTGTGAAATGCCTGGGGGTTGAGCATGCACAGGCGGCTCTCGAGGGAGCCGTCTGTGTACACTGCGATCAGCTCACCCTCAGAGTGCTGCGATCTCGCCGGGCGCTCTTTGAGGAGGGCGCCGAGGCGAGTGTTCCCCGCGGGTCTGGTCCCGCTGTTGCCGAGGCACAGCGAAGGCTGCACTCGTGGGGTTCACAGATGGATCTAGCAGAGGGGGAAGAGACGGGCACTGCCCTATCGCTTCCCTTACCTGCTAGACCCAGTGTCTCTTCTTTGGTGGCGGAAGCACGCGTAGCGGTTTCTTCCCCCCGAAGAGAGGCACCGATGCTTAACATATCTTCCTCCGAGGAGGTTGATGTGGAGAGCGTCGATGAGGAACCGCCATCCTCATCCCCTGCTTATGAGGAGCTATTAGAGGTAGTGACCAGGGCAGTAGAAAAGTTAAAAATCGACTGGCCCGCGGAAAAAGCTGAAAATAAACCAAAAAGTAAGCTTGATGAAAGGTTTCTTCCCGCGCGGTCACTACCTCAGCGCCGGGGTCTGCCGTTTTGTCCCGACCTCCACACCGAGGTGTCGAGGTCGTGGAAGAGGCCAGTACAATACAGACTGTACAGCCCGCAGACGTCACTATATAGCAATATAGTTGGGCTGAAACGTCACGGCTATGGGGCGATGCCTCGGGTCGAGGAGACGCTCGCGAGCCATCTCTCACCCGAGCCCACATCGTCCCTTAAGACCCCGACGCTGCCCACCAAGCCCCTAAAGACAACTTCCAGCTTGGTGGGCAAGGCTTATTCGGCGGCAGGTCAGGCGGCGGCATGCCTTCATACCATGTCTATCTTACAGGCATACCAAGCCGACCTGCTGGGGGAAATTGATGACACTGGGGAAGCGTCCTTTGAGGCTATTCATGAGCTCAGAAAGGCAACAGATTTAGCTCTCCGGGCCACCAAGGAGACGGCCAAATCCATCGGCCGCTCTATGGCAGCCCTGGTGGCCACGGAGAGGCATCTCTGGCTCAACCTCTCAGACATCAAGGAGAGAGATAAAAATGTTCTCATTGTAGCGTCTGGACTAATCAGGCACACAAAATTATTCAATATAGTTAATGAATTACCTATGAACTCACTTTATCAAAGCTCTGTGAACCCATCCCCCTAAAACTGCAACTAGCATCCCAAACTAGCTAAACTACAGGAAGAACTAGGTGTCCTGTTACAGATACTTGGACCTTTTACGATCAGTAACAATTTTGCAGAGACCAGTGACTCATTCTTTCTGAGAGGGACAAATAAACTCTCTTAATCCTATGTATTCTCTATATAACCACTTGGGAAATGTATAAACATGTATCCAATTTTCCCATATCACGACTTTCCTTTTATAGGCTTTATTCTATGTATTAATTCTCTCTTTTGAACTATTTTGGTATTAATGTTCCATAGTTGCAAATGTATAGTTGACTGAGATCACATTGGCAGCATGTTTGGTATCTACGGACTCCAACTTTAATTTCCTATTTGGTAATTTATGTTACATGTTACTAACTCTGTGACACATTAGTATTATAAGAATTTAGAGGGTTCTTTTCTCATTCATCCAATCCAGTGTCTTATGCTAATATCTTGCTATAGAACAAAGACTCGTAAAACTTCCCTCCGAGGGGAAACTCCTTATTGGCTCAGACACCTTAAGAGGGTGTGACATCTTCACCTCTTATATTCACTGAACACAAGATCAAGCTTCTCTTCCTGCTCTTCCTCCTCTTCTTCTCTTTTACTGATGAATGCTGACGTCAAGATGATGCTTTAAGAAGCTAGAAGCTTCTAAGGAACCCCAAGCTTGTGCCAGGCCTCGGCCTAGACCTTCCATTCACCAAAGATCCTCTGAATCCAGCCGGTTCTCTTTCGTCAAGAAAATATCAGCAAAGATTCAACAGGAGCCTCCACAAATTGCATCAGGACAGTTTTAATTCAACTTGGAGAGACATGCAAGTATCAAACTTAGTCTCATTATCGGATACATTGAGTATCCTTACCCCTTTTAAAGAAGGGCCTGTTAAAACTAAACTGATGGTTTGCTCAAGGCTGTTGATCTGCTGAATGTCCAACAATGCTGTAACTTCTTGCTTCCTGTACTCTGCTTTCTCTCTCTCTCTTGGTAAACTGTATGCATGTATGTGTGTGAATGTTAGAGTAGTTTAAGTGTTTAGTCTAGTTAATAAAGTCTTGTTCATGTCACACGTAAGGTTGTCCGTGTTTTGCGCTCATGTACGGGAGTCCCTATTCATGTCGGTCCTGACTACAGGCTTTTAGTAGAATAAGATTGTTATTTCCTATAACCTGGAAATGAACATTTCTTAGTTAATAAACAATTAACACTGTGTGTTCATTGAACAACAGGTTAATTGATTGTAATATTAATTTTATTACATTAAGTTAATTTTATTGACTGATTAAAATATTAATAATTAATTATAACTAGTTATGATTAATTATTCATATTTATTTTGAGCTAATTTGCTACATCATGGACGCGCCGCTGTCTCCTGATGGCCTGTTCGGCGACGCAGTGTCAACTGTCGTCGACAGGTTTCAGGAGACACGAAAGCAGACAGCGGCATTTTCTAAAATTATTCCCCGCCGCTCTCATCCCCCCGAGGCTGCTGGGCGGGAGCAGCCTCGGCCGACAGCCAGCTCCTCAGCACACAGGGTGCAACAAAGAGCCAGTGTCGCCTCCCGCGCTCCCCCACAAAGATTTGGGGGGCCGGGGCGGGTGGCACAGGCGAAGCCTTCCGGAGGTAGGACGGATCTGAGGACCGTCATTATCTCCCGGAAGGCTTCAAAGAAGAGGTCCTGACCTTTATAGTGCAGGATCTCTCGAGGGCAGCCCCCTCCGGGGGGATTCGGATATCGGGTCCCTCAGGGGACCGTCCTGTCAACCCTGCCACCCAGCGTGCGTCAGGGCACAGCGGTCTCCGCCGATCCTCCGAGGAGGGTTGGCCAGCACGTGATTCGCCTGTCTGCCGGTGCGCCGCGTCAGATGGACGAGCCAAGTGCTCAAAAAACACCAGAGACCAGTCTCGAGAGACTGGTTCCCTTAGTAGAATATTTGGAAGAGTGGAAAAATCTCCCGAATGTTTCGAAGTGGGTGCTGCTCATGGTAGAACAGGGCTACAGAATTCAGTTCGGTTCACAACCGCCCAAGTTCAATGGGGTGCTTCCTACGGTGGTAACCCCAGAGCAGTCTCTGGTGATGGAGCAAGAAGTAACGACGCTTTTGCAAAAAGGGGCTATAGAAAGGGTTTCCCCTCCCAGCAAAATGTCGGGCTTTTACAGCCGCTACTTCATTGTTCCGAAGAAGGATGGAGGGTTGCGTCCGATCATAGATTTACGTGTGTTAAATCGATCAGTAAGGAAGTTGAAGTTCAAAATGCTTACACTCAGACAGATCATCCCTCAGATCAGGTCCGAGGACTGGTTTGTAGCGATAGATCTGAAAGACGCATACTTTCATGTATCCATCCATCCTTCACACAGGAAGTTCCTCAGGTTTGCTTTCGGGGGCGAAGCTTACCAATACAGGGTTCTTCCGTTCGGCCTATCCCTCTCACCCCGCACGTTCACGAAGTGCGTGGATGCAGCGCTGGCTCCGCTGAGACTCCAGGGCATCCGCGTGCTGAACTATATCGACGATTGGTTGATACTAGCTCAAACAGAACAATTGGCAGTTCAACATCGAGATGTTGTTCTGTCGCACATGAAAAGGCTTGGGCTGAGGCTCAACGCCAAAAAGAGTGTGCTGGTCCCAAGTCAGGTTGCAAACTATTTAGGTGTAATCTGGGATTCCACCACGATGCAGGCGCAGTTGTCCCCTGCTCGTGTGAGTTCCATTCTCGGGGCCGTGAAAGGGGTGAAATTAGGCCAGTCACTCACTGTAAAACAGTGTCAGAGACTGTTGGGTCTGATGGCAGCTGCGTCCAACGTCATTACTTTTGGCCTCCTGCACATGAGACCCTTACAGTGGTGGCTCAGGACCAAGGGGTTTTCCCCGAGGGGAAATCCTTTTCGCATGATCAAAGTCACGCGGCGATGCCTTCGTGCTCTGTTCATGTGGAAGAAGCCTTGGTTCCTAACCCAGGGACCCGTGCTGGGGACTTCTGGTCGTCGTGTAATGCTTACGACAGATGCTTCCCTCACGGGCTGGGGGGCGATCATGAGTGGTCGCTCGGCTCAGGGTCTTTGGGAGGACCATCAGCTCTCCTGGCACATAAATCGGCTGGAGATGATGGCGGTGCTTCTTGCACTGAAACACTTCCTCCCCGACCTGAGAGACCATCATGTGCTGGTCCGAACGGACAACACTACAGTGGTCTCGTATATCAACCATCAGGGGGGTTTGCGGTCTCGCCCATTATCAAAGTTGGCCAGTCGCATCCTCCTCTGGTCCCAGGGAAAGCTCCTCTCGCTGAGAGCAGCCTACATCCCCGGGCGGTTGAATGTGGGAGCGGACGCCCTGTCGAGGCAGGGCGCGAGATCGGGGAATGGAAACTCCACACCAAGGTGGTGGAGTTAATATGGAAAACTTTCGGTCGAGCTCAAGTCGATCTTTTGCCACAGAGGAGTCAGCTCAGTGTCCTCTGTGGTACTCACTTCAGCACCCAGCACCTCTAGGGCTGGATGCCATGCTACAGACGTGGCCGAGGCTACGTCTGTATGCATTTCCCCCAGTCTCAATGCTCCCGGGAGTTCTGGAAAAGGTTCGCCAGGAGAAGGTCGACCTAATATTGGTGGCCCCTTACTGGCCGACCAGAATATGGTTTTCGGACATAATGTCTCTTCTGCACGGCTCTCCCTTAGAGCTTCCCCTCAGGCAGGATCTCCTGTCTCAAGTGGGCGGCACGATTCTCCATCCCCGCCCAGAAATGTGGAAACTGTGGGCCTGGCCCCTGAGGGGGCAAGGCTCATAGGATCTGGTCTCCCAACTGAGGTTGTGGAGACCATCCTTCATTCCAGAGCTCCCTCCACGAGGAAGTTGTACTTATACAAATGGAAATTGTTCTCTGTGTGGTGTGAACAACATAATTTGGACCCGGTCCATTCTTCAGTCTCAGACGTGCTTCGGTTCCTTCAGGAAAAGTTCTCGGAAGGTTTAACCCCTTCCACGCTGAAAGTATATGTGGCCGCTATTTCGGCTCATCATATTCCTGTAGGGGGCTCCTCGCTGGGTCGAGACCCTCTAGTAGTACGCTTCCTCCGTGGTGCACTCAGGTTGAGGCCTGTGGTGCGCACAAAGACCCCGACCTGGGACCTCACTATTGTGCTCCAAGGGCTGGCTGAGGCTCCCTTCGAGCCAATAGAGGAGGTGTCAGACAAATTCCTGACACTCAAAACTATCTTTCTCTTGGCCGTCTCTTCTTTGAAGAGAATTGGTGATTTACAAGCGCTGTCAATAGCTCCATCTTGTCTTGAGTTTGCGCCTGGTATGGTGAAAGCCTTTTTGCATACCAGGCCGGGCTATGTTCCAAAGGTTCCGACGAGGGTCCCAGGCCCCATTGTACTTGAGGCTTTCTGCCCGCCTCCTTTTGCAAACTTGGATCAGGAAAGGAAGAATCTGCTTTGCCCTGTAAGAGCATTAGATGCGTATGTCCACAGAGCTGCCCTGTGGAGAAAAACAGAACAATTGTTTGTGTGTTATGGGTCCCCTAAGAAGGGGGGCCCAGCATCTAAACAGCGGATGAGCAAGTGGGTGGTCGAGGCCATCTCACTTGCATATGAGACGGTGGGGCGCCCGTGTCCTTTGATGGTGCGGGCTCACTCCACGAGAGGTATGGCCGCGTCCAGAGCTCTTCTATCTGGTGTCTCTATGGACGACATTTGTGGTGCGGCTGGATGGTCATCCCAGCACACCTTTATCAGATTTTACAATCTTCACCTTAATATCACTCCGGGGGCCAGGGTGCTACAAGATAGCAGCCAGGCACTTGGAGAGACGGCGTAGTTGGGATTGCGTTCCCATCACGTCATCCGACGTAGCGTCGATAGTTCCCACGAAAGGGAACGTCTCGGGTTACGAGTGTAACCCTTGTTCCCTGAGTAAGGGAACGAGACGCTACGTCACGTGGCCGTATCTCCTGCATACCTGGTGCGCTTGCTTCAGACAACCTACAGAAGCTGGCGTGCTTTGTGTTCAGGTGTGCTTTATAGCTTCCTGATCCGTGACGTCACCCGCCTCTGACGTCGCGTCTTTTCATTGGTTGGATACAGAGGTGCTTCACGAACACAAAAATACAGAGGGTTCCCATCACGTCATCCGACGTAGCGTCTCGTTCCCTTACTCAGGGAACAAGGGTTACACTCGTAACCCGAGACGTTTTCAACATAAAAGAAATGTTTCTTGAGCCAAAAATCAGCATAGAATGATTTCTGAAGGATCATGTGAAACTGATGCTGAAAATTTTGCCATTATAAATAACATAAATAACAATAATAAATAACATTTTAAAATGTACTTAAATAGAAAACAGTTATTTTAAATGATAATATTACTGTGCTATTTTTTGATAAAATAAATTCAGCCTTGCTGAGTGTAAGAGACTTTTAAAAACTGAATATATATATATTTTTAGATTCATGTCATTCTTGAAATTGCTAAAATGTATTAGAATGTGTAGAAATGACATTACATTAACCAAAAATAGTACATGCTGTAAAAATTGTTGTTCATTGTTAGTTTGTGATGGTAACAGACTGATCCTTATTAGAAAATGTTAAATGCACTATAATGTATACTCAGAAGTATTGCTGTCATTAACTCTAGTCACTGTCGTTACAGTTTACTGACCCCGCCGAAGAGTGTATCTGCTCTGAGCGCCCTGCGTGACGGGAGTTGGAGGGACGGCTGCTATTAAAACTGCTCTGCACACTGACCTTAAATGTTTCAGGCCCAGCTGGCTGGGCACAACTGTTGCTTTTAGACCTTAAGTGGAAGTAAAATAACGTCAAGTGATTCAGAGTTGAAAAATACTGTTAATAAACGCAATACAGCACCACTGCAATATGCCTGATGGCTGAAACCCAGAGCATAATGCATACAAGTGTTTACGTGCAAATAATTTGCCTAATTGCAGCACAATTTTTTAACCACTGAAACCAATTGTCAAATGATATTATTCATTAATTATGAACTTTAGGACAACATTGGTTTTGGTAGATGTTATAATTTAATAAGCATAAGTCATTTGCTCTCTCAAATAGCACTTTTACTGTTAACTTGCATTGTTACATTAGATAACCAGTAGTGCCAGAGTAGTACCAGATTGCTTTCTGTTGTGCAAGTTGCATTCCTTTTTATAATGTTGTCAATTGTTTTGCAACATATGGCAAGAGAAGTATTAAAGTGATCTGATGCAGACTAAAAGCAGACTAAATGTACTGTCAAAAACTGTATACTGCAATGTTGAAATACAAATGCAGCCTAGAGTACAGGGCAGCCATTCCAGATTGTATGTTTACATGATGCTCATGAAACAGAGCACTGTGGATAAGACATTTGCACATCAAACGGTAATATTTGTTTCTCTTTTTTAAAGTATAGGTTTATGATGGAAGGGAATGGATGGTTTGTTTTTCCAATGTTGAATAAAAGGCTTTTAAACTGAAATATAATGTTTGTACTGTACCTGGAACAGAGGATGTCAGAGATAGGGAACTGAAATATGATATTCAAGAGAATCTTTGAGTTTTTTATTTTTATTTATTTATTTTTTAAAGACATCTGAAAAAAAGTTTTCAACATTAATTTAATCATTTAGGAGATATGTGCCGATGTATTTTGGGGTTTGGCCCATAATGGCAAATTAACCTATTTCATGTAAACAATGTTCAAACATTACAGTACACTACTGGCATAATGTTGGTTTAATGTTGAACGTTTGATATTTAGGGACCATCACTAAAGTTACATCTGACATTGATATGCACATTTCTAACTTCAATAACATTTGAAGGGAATAATTTACAGCCATAAAATCAACTGTAAAGTGATCATCTAGGTGTCAGCTATGATGCACACCTTTAAATTTTTTGGTATTTATTAAAATAAACTGAAATTATATGTAAAAATTACTATTTTTACACATCATTTGACAGTATATTTCAGTAAATATCAATGATGTAAAAGGTGTGCATCATAGCTGACACCTAGATGAACAGTTTACAGTTGGTTTTATGACTGATATTTGCATATCATATATAGCGTAAGTACAGTAGTGAAAAATAGTAATTTTTTACTGTGATTTCAGTTTATTTTAATAAATATCAAAAATGTAAAAGGTGTAGCTGACACCTAGATGAACACTTTACAGCTGGTTTTATGGCTGTAAATGATTCCCTTCATATGTTATTGAGCTTTAAATGGCATATTTATGTATGAGCCCATATACAGTAGTGAAAAATAGCGATACACGTTTTGACAGTTTATACGATTTGACAGTTTATTTTAATAAATATCAAAAATATAAAAGGTGTGCATCATAGCTGAAACCTAGATGAACACTTTACAGTTGATTTTATGGCTGTAAATTATTCCCTTCAAATGTTATTGAAGTTAGAAACGTGCATATCAATGTCGGATGTATCTTTAGAGACGGTCCCTAAATTTGCGAATATTAAGCATCCAGCGTCAAACCAACTTCATGCCAGTCAATACCCAATACATTGTACACGTGAAATACAGGACAATCTGAAAAAAATATTGAAGGAATTTCAAAATGATCAGCCATTTATATCAATGTGAATGACAGAGGAAGGCTGTTAGCTTAGAAAAGAAATAAGCTGACGTGAAAAAAAGAAGATAGAAACAGCCGATACTGTTTTAACTGGTGTTATCAAAGAAAATAAGAAAACCTTTTGATTTTTTTTTCTCCTGTTTATCGTGTGTTAAAGTAATCAAATGGCATTTAAAAAAAATATTATTAGAGAATTATATGTCTTTTTAAAGTTCCTATTTTTTTTTTTTTTTTTTTTTTTTTTTTTTTTTCTTACAGCAGTTCTAATGACGCCATCATAGACACGTCGAGCTGGAGTTATGTTTATATATTTGTACCTAAACATTCTATTACTGTTATTATGACGGAACTGGAACTTTTGCTGCTCTAGTCTTTAGTTCTTGTTTACGACTAATAAGAAGAACAAGGTCTTAACATGAAGGTAAATATCTGATACATAAAGTAATTTAAATAAAATTTTATTCAAATAAAATTTACTTCAAATACATAAAGTAATCACCAACTTATGTTGCAGTTTATATCAGAAAAACATATTTCTGAAACATCTCTAATGATGATCTCTATTATTTGTTGTTCATGACTCTTTCCATCTAACGTTACATGCTACTGTTTGAGTCACTGCAGTGGCAAATGTGAGAAAAAAGGTCACTGAACAGCAATATATGAACATGGTAAGTTTTGAATGTTACATAATAAAACATAATAAAATAGTATTAACATGTTAAAGTGCAACATGAATCTTTTATCTGAAAAACAAAAACATTATCACTGATACTAGTTATACTATTCTTGACTCTCTCCATCTACATGCCACTGTTTGAGTCGTCACAATGGTAAATGTGGAAGAAGAGTCATGTGAGAGCAAACAAAGAAAAGGTAATTGCTACTAAACTTTTAAGGGCATTTAATTGGCATTGTGCAGGTCATCTGTAGATAGATACACAGGCTACATAGACTTGTTTTAGATGTAGATATGTATCTCTTTAGGCACATATCTATAGAAATATACATAAATCAAAAAGTTGAAATGAATATCATATAAACATTTATTTCTGAAATATTGCTCTAATACTGGTCTCTGCATGACTCTCTGCCACTGTTCGAGCCACCACAATAGTACATGTGGGTCATGTGACAACATTAAATTAAAGGGATAGTTCACCCAAAAAAGAAAATTTGATGTTTATCTGCTTACCCCCAGCGCATCCAAGATGTAGGTGACTTTGTTTCTTCGTAACTTTGTTTCTTGTAACGATCGGTTTGTGCGAAAAACTGAACAGTATTTATATAATTTTTTACCTCTAAAACACCACTATGTCCAACTGCGTTCAGGGTTCGTTTAGTGAGGTCTGATCGCGCTCTGACAACGGCAGTGATGTCTCGCGCATATACTTCAATGAGAGCGAGACATCACTTCCGCTGTCAGAGCGCGATCAGACCTCACTAAACGAACCCTGAAAGCAGTTGGACATAGTAGTGTATTAGAGGTAAAAAATTATATAAATACTGTTCGGTTTCTCGCACAAACCAATCGTTTCGTATCTTAGGACATCAATGTGTAGTCACGAGCTGCAGGGTTTCATTTGGATTCATTTGGTGAACTATCCCTTTAACATGGTAAGTTCAGTAACCCAATTTTTTAATAACAAAATCAGAAAATTGTATTCAAGTGTTAAAGTGCATCATGACCCCCCCCCCCCCTGAAAAATAATAATAAATCCTAATAAAAATATAATAATATCTCTGATATTAGTCTTCTCTGTTTATGACTGTTTGCTTGAACACAAGATGTAAACACTTCATTAGAGTGCTGAAAGGCATTAATATAGTACAGGTCATTTATACATCTGAAGATAGATAGAAATATAGATTCTGAAATATCACACTAATACTGGTCTTCTCTGCTTGACTCTCTACATGCCTCTGTTTGAGCCGCCACAATGCTACATGCGGGTCATGTGACAACATTAAATTAACACCGTAAGTTCAGTTACCCGAATTTTAATAGAGTAAAATCAGAATGTGTTTTTTTTATTTGAATGCATCAAAAAATGTATCTCTGATACTGATCTTCTGTGTTTCTGACTCTCTTCATCTACATGGCGCTGTTTGAGCGCACCGCAACGGGAAACGTGGCCAGAGTGGTCATGTGACAGCATTAAATTGACACGGTAATCCAACTTTTTATTCCAAAACCTAAATAACATGCACTGTTCAACAATATTGACATCAGTCTTGTTCAAAGTCTTGTCCAAATATTTATGCACAACTGTCCAAGTACATCTTTGTTGTTGTTCTTTTTGACTGTGCAGACAGGACAATGGACGAGGTCTGGATTGCAGCTACTCTTTACCCAACCAGGTTTGCTCATTTGCAACCTGGAAATATTACTTTAAGATCAATACTTTTGGACTGATGATACACATTCATTTGAAGTTTTCTTATGACAGCAGTTATAAAAACATTATGGTATATAACAATAACATTTTTACAGTTTTCTACAATTTACATTTTTTTTTACTTTTCTTTCAGTCTAACAGAAAGAAGGAGTGATTTCCTATGGAAGTCAGTTGTCCCTTTTGACCCCAGCATGTATTGCTATAACCTGTTTCATCAAACATGGACTTTGCTGTAAAGATACATTAATATTTGAACAGATACTTTTCACTTCTTTGTAAGTTGAATACGGAAGGCGGCCTGGCGGAAGCTAGATATTTTACTTCACAACTTGTTAAATATGTATATAATTTTTTACACAAACACATCACTTCACTTCAGAAGGATTTTATTAACCCCCTGGAGCCGTGTGGAGTATGTTTAAGATGGATGTGGATGGATGCCGTTTCTTCAGCTCATACTCGTTGATCCCGCTCACTGCCATTATAAAGCTTGGATGCATCAGGATGTTTATTAATATAACTCTGATTGTGTTCATCAGAAAGAAGAAAGTCATATACACCTAGGATGACTTGAGGGTGAGTAAAGCTTGGGGTAATTTTCATTTGAAAATGAACTAATCCTTTAAATGCTAAACTGAGAAGAAATTCTTAAATATTTTTCAAATTTACACTCACTTTACATTCACTCCACTAAATGAATTCTTCATGTAAAACCTTGAGAGGACTATGTGATGTTTTAATTTTTAACCAGGCAGATTTGTGTTGGAAACTCCCTATGACAACCACTGACCACTGCAATCGCATCGACGTCTATATGCAACAACAGCACACATTTGTAAGTATGTGGATTGTGAATTGAATTTGTATTTGAATTTCACTAATAACTAATTTGAGTAAAAAGTAGACATTAGATGGTACTGTTCTGACACATTTTGTAGCACTTGTTTCTTGCCTCCGGAACCAACTGGAATCTTTGTGTAAGTGGAAAAAAATGCCAAACAAAGCACAAGAGGTGAGTCATCTTACAATATTGTTATAAATTAGTATTTTTTTATTACGCCATTATGTCTCATGTCCATGCATACTGTATTTTGTCTTTTAGGATGCTGTGATCAATATGAAATCCGTGCAGGAGATTGCTAAGCAGTTGGGGTTTGAATGGACCGTTCTAGCATTTGAACTTGGATTCACCAGAAATGAAGTCAGACAGTTTCATGCAACATCCAAAGAAAAGAGGGTTCAGGCTCAGAGAATGCTGGAATCATGGTGTGTATTAATCCAACACACTGTTAAATGAGCTCTTATTCTTAAAGTTGTGGTGCTATTAAGTGGTGGTACCTCTAATGTTTGATAGGTATGAGCGTTCCTGGGACAAACCAAACAAAACCAGGCTGCTGCAAGACGGTCTTGAGCGGGCGGGCCGTCGTGACCTGGCCGAGAGGCTGCGCTGCCTGCACTGGGGTCACCAAAAGCTCAGCCGCAGAGTCGAGCTGCCCTCTGCCTTCCCCTTCATCATTACCGTCCACAAGACCATAGACAACAAAGACGCCTTGAGCAGGATAAATGTGCTTAATCGCAGTTATAACTAAAATGGCAAAAAAGAAATGAAGGTGAGCTAAAAGTCTGAAACTACTAGTGAAAATGCCCTTCAAAATTTGATCTACTTTGTTTTCTAATTTAACTAAATGTTTTTCATCGTAAATGCTATTATCAGACAACTATTTTAAAAAAGAATGTCATTTGGCTTGTCTATCTTTTGCTTCGATCTCAGCCACACTCTAGCTAGCTGCATGAACTTTAACACCTTAAAGAATTAGTCCACTTTTAAATAAACTTTTCCTGATAATTTACTCACCCCCATGTCATCCAAGATGTCCATGTCTTTCTTACTTCAGTCGAAAAGAAATTAAAGTTTTTGATGAAAATATTCCAGGATTTTTCTCCATATAGTGGACTTCAATGGGCACCAAACAGTTGAAGGTCAAAATTAGTTTCATTGCAGCTTCAAAGCATTCTACATAATCCCAGACGAGAATTAAGGGTCTTATCTAGAGAAACAATCACTCATTTTCTAAAAAAAAAAATTTAAATTTTATACATTTTAACCAGAAATGCTCATCTTGAACTAGCTCTCTTCTTCTTCTCTATTTGAATTCCAGCAGTGTAGACGCTGCTAAGTGTATTACTGCCCTCCTCAGGTCAAAGTTTGAACTAATTGTTATATACTATTGAACTAGCATATTGAATATAAAAATTAGTTCAAACTTTGACCTGTGGAGGGCAGTAATACACTTAGCAGTATCTACACTGCTGGAATTCAAATAGAGAAGAAGAAGAGAGCTAGTTCAAGATGAACATTTCTAGTTAAAATGTATAAATTCTTTTTTTTTTTTTTTTTTTTTTAGAAAATTAGTAATTGTTTTTCTAGATAAGACCCTTATTTCTCGTCTGGGATCGTGTAGAACAATTTGAAGCTGCAGTGAAACTAATTTTGACCTTCAACTGTTTGGTGCCCATTGAAGTCCACTATACGGAAAAAATTCCTGGAATGTTTTCATCAAAAACTGTAATTTCTTTTCGACTGAAAAAAAAAGACATGGACAACTTGGATGACATGGGGGTGAGTAAATTATCAGGGAAAGTTTATTTAAAAGTGGACTAATCCTTTAAGCTCATTTTATCCAGCACGATTTGAGAATGCTCCAAATTTTCAATGTGGCCTCAGACTTTTGGACCCCACTCTACATATTCACTGGTATTCAATATAATTTTAATGATTTAGAGCTTTTTTTAAATACATACCTCATGAAACTATTCTTCCTGTTACCAATTACATGAATCAGACCGATTCAATTCACTCTTCTGTCATTTAATTAAACCCTCATACAATAAATTTACATTTACGGTAAAAGCACACTGCCTTTACTCACGTGTTGTTGTTTTGATAATAAAAAGGTCATAACTGTCTTTCTCAGTCATAGTTGTAAGCACTAGCCCTTAATGCGTTCAGGGAAAAACTGCAGTGCTGCTTTATTGACCCTAATCTGCTTGAAAAGCAGTTAAATCTACTTCAGTTAAATGATTCACAACTTTCCAGTATGCTTCAATGCTTCAACCTAATATCAATTTTAAAATGATAATAAATCCTGTCTGAGCACAGAAGACAATTTTATTGTATTTTATAAGTATTTTTCATTTGAATCATTTAACAAATATAAATTTTTAATCTATACACTACATAAAGATTTGAACAAAACATTACAGCAAGGTCAATTGTGTGTGTGTGTATATATATATATATATATATATATATATATATATATAAATATATATACACACACACACACACACACACACACAAACATACATATACAGTACACATTAGACATACACATACATTATATACATATACACCAGGGGTGTCCAAACTCTGTCCTGAAGGGCCACTGTCCTGCAGAATTTAGCTGCAACTTGCCTCAACACACCTGCCTGCAAATTTCTAGTATGCAGTATATGTTTACACGACAAAGTAGTACTAAAAACAGAAAACTTTGTCCTTTTCATGTACTGACAACAACATTGTTAAA
This sequence comes from Chanodichthys erythropterus, assembly GCF_024489055.1. Classification (NCBI taxonomy): domain Eukaryota; kingdom Metazoa; phylum Chordata; class Actinopteri; order Cypriniformes; family Xenocyprididae; genus Chanodichthys; species Chanodichthys erythropterus. The sequence continues at coordinate 44,385,235 of NC_090234.1, read as the reverse complement.
ACAATCCCCGTTCACACAGATCCACAAAAAAATACTAAAAATGCTGTGTTATGCTGCCAGACCAGTAGTTGGCGATGTCACTTTGTAAACCCCCCCCCAAAAACTACACGTCTATAGAATCAACATGTAATACGTATGCGCATGAGGTTACAGATTTCACAAATTTTTGTTTTTTAGGTTACATGGAGATGATAACACTATCGTTTTTAAAAGCTTCAGCTTTAAAATTTAGCAGGTCCCCAAAACGCTGTTGACATGTAAATGAATGGCCAAAATGCATAAGAAGTTTAGTTTAAAACAATGTCTTGTAAACAGCCCCTAAGACCTTGATTAGCTGGTTCAGGTGTGTTTAATTGGGGTTGGAGTTAACTTTGCAAGACAGTGGCCCTCCAGGAACAGGATTGTACACCCCTGATATACAAAGTGTATCTGTCTCAGTTTGCAGACAAGGAGTAGATATATGGATCTAATTGCAGCATTTATTTAAAGAAGATATTCCAGGAGGCAAATTTTTTTTTTTTTTTTTTTAAAAGACCAAGCTTTTGTGCACATACACACTCAAACACGCAAACCTATAGACTAAACACGTAAATGAACAGCAAGAATGCATTAAAGGGTATTCGGTTTTCAGTAGGAAAGGTGTCATTTAAGCAGCCCCTAAAGTATTAATTAACAATTTTTACAACGGAAGTGATTCAATCAAACACCAACTTTAGCTCGATAATAATTTTCCTATTGTCACTGTGAGGCTGCTTTGAAACAATATTGCGAAAAGCTTTATATAAATGAAGAAGACTTGACTTAATTTTTGTTAATTTGTTTTGTCTGTTTTGTTTGAATATCAGATATTCGGTATCAAAACAAAACCCAACACCATCCTGACCTTTGTTTTAAACTACGCATTGGATTGTGTTACGTTTTAGGGTTAAAGGAAATCATCACTTTGAAATTATAAAGTTCCATCTTAGTATGAAATGCAAAAATTTTGAAGCTCAATTTCTCAAAACTGCTCAGAATGCAGATAGAACCTTATAATTCCAAGGTGGCGAAATGTCATAAACTTAACAGAAAATGTCCTGGCAGAAACTTTTCACAGTTTCACTGATGAGCCATAACAAACATAAAACCCAGGATAGAGAGGCTGAGTGAATGTGGTCTGGACTGTGTGGATGAGGCTCATTTTGTCAGAGACATTGTAGAAGGACAGAGTTCCTGCAGTGAGATCCACATACACTCCTATTCTAGAAGATCTGCACACCACTGGGAGATGGGTCTGTTTGTTATTGTGTATGAATGAACATCTGGAGTCAATGCAGTACAAACTCCAGGACTGATCATTATGTCCAAACAAACACTTTTTATCCCCTCCTTTCCTGCTGATGCTCTTATATGACACTGATATATACACACCATAACCCCCACTCCACTCAACCTCCCAGTAACAGCGTCCACACACTCTCTCTCTACACAACACCTGATAATTACATTCATCAAATCTGTCTGGATGATCAGGATATGGTTGGACTGTGTCAATGTAAGTAATCAGTCTGTTCTCAGACAGACGAAGGTATTTATTCAATGTGTTTAGATCCAGAGTGAGCTGATGGGAATCTGAAGGAGATAAAACGCATCAGAATCAGACTTTGTCATGGCCTTTGTTAAGCAGTCATTTCAGTACAGCTTACCAGATGTCCTATGCAAATCATCATTTGCAATAACTATAAAATTGTTTTTGCTTTTAGTGACTTACATTGTAGGAAGTCGTTTCTGGGCCTGGTAAGAATGTTGGTGAATGTGACTGTGGGAGTCAATAGACATTATGAGTGTAATTCTATGTAAAGAGACATGATGATATTAAATGATGGAGAACTCGTTTCTGAAAGCATATAAAGCTTCAGGATTTTACCTCTGTCAGATATCTTTTTGATCTCCTGTTTGCAGAAATTCTCAAGTTTGTCTCTCAGCTGACAAATAGATTCTCTTATACCATCAAAAGTTGGAAAGCTGAAGGGAATACTGGGTACAGCTGTAGGTTCAGGAGGTGCTGAGAGAGACTGGAAACTCTACAGAAAAAATAAATAAAAACTCATCACTTCATCTAATAAATTCATTCAGATCTGTGCAGCTCTTGTTGACTTGACTTATCTTTAATACTGCCTTCACATGCTATCAGAATTACTGTAAATACAAGTTTCCTACTTAAAAATTGGACAGGAATGTCCTCTAAAGTCATATTTACCACTGGGAAGCTTGGAGATCATTTTGATACCAGAGTTCCCGAGATGGGTGAGCCATAAACTTTAAACATGTCAGAGAGAAGAATGATTGCTGCTGTGACTGGTATTATTTATTATTTTTTTCTATGACAGCCTAAAACCTATTTTAGGATTAAGTGATGTGTGTAAAGCAGTGGTCTCAAACTCAATTCCTGGAGGGCCACAGCTCTGCAGAGTTTAGCTCCAACTCACACCTGCTTGGAAGTTTCTAGTAATCCTGAAGACTTTGATTAGCTGGATCAGGTGTGTTTGATTAGGGTTGGAGCAAAACTGTGAAGAGCTGTGGCCCTCCAGGATTTGAGTTTGAGATCACTGGTGTAAAGGAAGCAGAGTACGTGTTTTTCTAAAGCACGTAGTTTTTGCAAAAAATTGCAAACTTGGAATGGTGCATGTTGATCCAGATGTCATCGTCTCTTCACAGGTGCATCTGAAGTCTTTATAAGAGAAATGGTTGTCAATGAATAGGACTCTAAATATCATTTTGGTATTAATAAGATTTTCCCAATAAATATGCAAGAATAAACCTGGTGTCCTCCAATATTCCTTTTTTTTCCAACAACAAAGCATTTGAATGCGACAAGCTCATAATCACAACTTCAGAAGTGGGAAGTAGGACATTTCTGATAGCACGTGAAAGGCAGCATAACTCACCTCAGTATCGGCTACATTATAGCTGAAAATTCTTGAATTTGCCACTTTACTCTTTATTTCTGATAATAAAACCTCTGCATGTACAGTAATTAAAGTAAATATAGTTGCAGGCAAACAGTTATGACAGTAAATTTGACCCAAATTTGGTTAACATTACTCAAAAAGGAAATGAATAGATTTATTTAAAAATCTTCTGACATGTAGTTTCAAAGTTACTTAAAGAAATAAAGTGTTATAGTACCAATTTCATTGATTACTACCAAAGTCCCTTTCCTTTTTGTTATTTTATAGTCTTTGTTACTACATAGCATAAGAAATCAGGAGAAAAAAGATACATTTGAAGAATTATTTTTTTGGGCCAAATGGTTCAAAAGTTATAATCATGAATTTTGTTGTTACTTTTTTCTAGTAAATATATATATAACTATAATATAAATATAACTGCAGTCTCTCTAGAATAAAGATGTCCAGTTGAGAGTCTGACTTATGTATATATAATAACAACACTTCGCATCACCTGACAGTATTCCAGACAACATCGTTTGAGTCAGCTACTCTTTCTGCTCTCATGTCATAGCAGGATCTTGTTCATAAGGCCACTATCCTGTTTTTCTAGATCTCTGTTACCTGGAGGAAGTGAATGTGAACTGGTGTGTATGAAAGCTGCTCCAGCTCAGTGTCTCTCCTCCACAGATCAGCAATCTCCTGCTCCAGTCGCTTCAAGAGTCCTTCAGCTCGACTCAATGCAGCCTTTTTCTGATCTCTGATCAGTTGTGTGACCTCAGCACGACTTCTCTCAATGGAGCGAATAAGCTCGGTAAAGATCTTCTCACTGTTGTTCACTGCTGCGTTTGCAGAGCACTGTTAAAACACACATCACAATCAGCTCTTGCAATGGCCTCACACCATCTGTGAGCCACAGTGAGCTCCAGCACTGCAGGAGAGCCAAACTATGTCACCTTCACAGACTTCACAGCATCTCTCAGCTTCTGGAGATATTTTTCTCTCTGCTGGATTCTCTGCTGGAACTTTCTTTGCATTTCCTTCAAGTGACTCTGATGAAACAGAATCAACAGTAAAACTATATGTCATAAACTCATCCGATTCTTTCAAAAAAGAATTTCCCATATCAACTTATGCCTTCTGATTATACATATCCAACAGACAGAAAATTTCTACAGATGACCAAAAAATATACGATTACAACAATATATGGTTTGTGTTTTTCACGCGATTCAGGGTCTTTTTTAAAAAAAAAATATAAATAAATATTTTATTAATAAATGAAATGAGAAAATGCTAAGTTGTTGCATTTACCTTAATGTAGAAAATTGCAAAGAATCTATTTTTACTTCATTATACAATAAAAATCCACATCAGATCACAGTTGGAATTTATTACAAACACTCGCTGGTGTTTTAAAGTGAGTTTTGAACAAAAAATATAGTGTTAATCTCATAAATTACCATGTGTAGCTTGATGCAAATTATAGCAATAATGCTGTTACCAGGTGTCATACTGTATATTTTGTGATGAATTTAGTCAAAAGAATTCATGTAAGGTCATAAGAAAATGTTTTGATTTGTTTTCTAGAAAGACTTTTGGGGTAATATATTGGGGATGAAAAGAATGTGGGTGGACTTTCTAAAGATACTTTGTTATATATGTAGTTTTATTTTGGGTATGTCATTTATGCACCCCCTGCCAAAATGGGGGGTGCTTGATATGGGGTTGGTCTGCCAGTGATTTTAGATATATCGCTTTTCCCCTATTAAAGGTCCAGTGTGTAATATTTAGGAGGATCTATTGACAGAGATATACATAACTATGTTTTCAGTGGTGTATAAAGACCTTATATAATAAACCGCATTTTTTTATTACCTTAAAATGAGCCATTTGTATCTACATACACTGCAGTTCCCCTACATCCTCTGCAGTTTCTACAGTAGCCCTAAATGGACAAACTGCTCTGAGCGTGTTTCGTCACTATGTTGTTGTTCTTATTTTTCTTTGTTGGTGTTTTTAGAAGCAGCTTGCATCGCCATGCGTCGTCATCTGGTTTATTAGAAGTAGCGACCGTTCTTTGTGAGAAGTAAGAAGAATAATATACCTTGACAAAGGCTTCTGCCGAAACGTTGGCTAATAAATTATTCGCAAGTTGAGTGTGCAGTCATATATCCTTTTTTATACACATTTGAATTCATCTCTTTTGACTGGCACCTCAGACGGTAGTGCGTTTGTTTTCTTTTTTCTAAGAAGTAAGAAGAAACCTCATTGCTTGATTGACTGTTTCAGACGACAACATCTTTGGATGTTGGGAGGGGTGAACGGTGGACTGCAATTTGCAACCTCACCTCTAGATGCCACTAAAATTTACTCACTGCACCTTTAAAGGCCCATTGAAGTGTCTTGGAATGCTCACCATTATTCACTGTGTTGACGTAAGTTCAACTGAAACAGGAAGTCTTATATCACAGCTCGGCCAGAACCGTTGAGCTCGGTAAAGCTTTATTTTTCTTCAAATCTCTAACCGTTTCTCCCCCTAATCTCCTTTATATCGCTTTAAAATATAGCATTCTGTGCAGAATTCAAATGTATCCAACCATTTTGTGGTCTGTGCTGACTCATGTATATGATCTGCTCTCGTGTCCCTGGACCAGAGCATAGTGCTCACACTGCAGGGGTAACATGAAAACGGACTTCGTTCATTTCAATGGAAAGCATATTTACACAGTGTGAATTGTTCCCTGTTCTCTATATAGAGCACTATGTGCCATTCACAATATAGAAACTAGTAAATGTGTGAACAAATAACCGATTTAAGCGCAGCTTCAGTGTCTGTTTATTGTGTAGGGGGCGGGAATTCAGATTCTAGAGAGCATTTGATTGGACAGAAGATTTGATGAGAATCTGAAGTCCATGGTAATGTCATGAAAATCTGTGATCCATTTTAGCGGAAGAGTCTGTAAGTTTTGAATGCTTATATCTACTATATGCGAATTTTGTCATTGTTTTAGAACCTTAAGGCTAACATATTCATACTAAAAGCTAAACAAATTTAGAATGACAGGTGGAAGGAGAGTGCATATATGCGAGTTTTGTGATCTTCCTGATGTGCAATTGACAGGTTTGTTCTGTTGAACTGTTGTTTAACGAGTTCGTTTGCCCATATAATCTTTAGGGTATTAGGTTAGCTAATTTGGCTTGCTGTCCACTGAGGAGGGGCTCGATGAAGCATCTTCAACTCGAGCTCTGATACACCCCCCAGTGAATAAATATAGGATGTGATTACATAGGGCAAGGTACCTGAGATGAAGGTGGAGTTTGGGGAGGTGGAGGGATGCTGAAACAGCTGAGACTGAAGAGAGGTAAGCAGCTGCTTATATACTCTGGCTGTTGATTGGAAGATTAGATGGGCTCGCTCCTCCCTAAATTACGTTTAGGAACTTCACATAAAAACAATATCTCATGAGCAAGTGTGTGTTATGGCCATATATGAGCATGGCTTTAATTAGCTGTGCTGGTATACGGCCATAACATTGCAAGTGTGATATTCACTTTCATATAAATCCAATTTCAATGGGGTGGTGAGTCTATAGTGGTTAGAGATCTAGTATAGCACATTTATAGGTTCATACCACAGATTTATAGTTTTCCTGAAATAAGATGAACATGAAGCATAAGTGTCAGCATTATTTCATTAATGACATATATTTATACCTGTTTCTCTGTCCTCAAAGCTGCTGCCGATATAATGTCATGGTTTTTATGCTCATCCATAGTACATAGCACACAAATATACTTTTTATCAGTATGACAGAAAACCTCGAGAAGCTTATTATGTTTATGGCAGATCATCTCCTGAAGTCGTCCAGTGGCATCCATCAAGTTGTGTTTATTTCCTTTAAAGAAATTCTCATGTTGTTCAAGATGAATTTGACAGTAAGAATTCAGACACACCACACAAGACTTGACGGCTTTGTATTTTCTTCCAGTACAGATGTCACACTGCACATCACCAGCTTCAGCTTGACAGGCAGCAGGAAGTTTAGTCTTCTTCAGTTTCGCAACCATTTCAGCCAGAATGGTGTTTTTACCTAAAGCAGGTCTTGGACTGAAGGTTTGTCTGCACTGAGGGCAGCTGTAGACTCTCTTCTGATCCTCCTGATTCCAGCAGCCTGTAATACAGCTCTTACAGTAACTGTGTCCACAGGGGATGGTCACTGGATCTTTCAGTAAATCCAAACACACTGGACAGAGGAACTCCTCCTGAAAAATTCTGGCTTCTGCCATTTTACTGAATGAATTGAAACACAAACACACAGCAGCTCAACTATACTTCCTTGAAACTAGGTTGTGGTCTGTCAGGAATTATACAGCAGAGAAACACACAAGACAGGAGTAGCGAAATTCATCCATCTTCTTTACTGTTTCACTTTCGTTCTCACATACATTACGTCATCACACAACACTTCAAAATAGTAGTCAAAATATAATTCATGCATGAACACAACAGAGGACTTGAAATTGTTTTCTGGTTCTGGTTTTCTGTGAGTGACATGTGTAAAACAAGTTTGTGTGCAAGCCAGTAAAGTCAAAGATAATAACAGATGTCAGCCTCAGAAAGAAACTCAAAGATCACACGTGAAATTAGCAGCAAATGAAGCATGAGCTCAATGGTATTGTCTGTATTTTCAGTGCAGTGCTATAGTGGTCAAAATAGTAATGACAAAAACAGAGGGCTTCACTTTATCAGATTCTGCCCATTAAGACTAAGTTTGAGAAAACTGACAGGATTAAAGAGTTTCACAAGTTTGTTTGCCCATAAAATCTTTAAGCTATTAAGGTTAAAAGTATGTGGCTTGCTGTCTGCAGTGGAGGGGCTCGAGGAAGCAGCTTTAACTCGAGAAGATATACCCCCCAGTGAGACTACCAATAATTGGAAGATGAGTATGGTAGCAAAGTGCCTAAATTATGTTGGTGGATTTAGGGAGGTGGAGGGATGCCAAAACAGCTGATGCCGGAGCAAGGTGAGGGACTGCTTGTATGTTTATTGAAAGATTAGATAGGTTCAACTCCTCCCGAAATTACATTTAGGAACTTCACTAATATGCATCTCAAGGCTTTGCAGTGAACATTTCATAGGCATGGACTGTTAATTCATAATTTCATTGTACTAACTGTATTTGTAGGCCCCATGACTATTTTCATTTCATCGTCTATATCAGGTGTCTCCAAACTCGGACCTGGAGGGTCACTATCCCACAGAGTTAAGCTCCAACTTTCCTCAACACACCTGCCTGGAAGTTTCTAGTATGCCTTTAGACCTTGATTAGCTGGTTCAGGTGTGTTTAATTTTCAACTAGTTAGGGCTTGGCAAGTTCAACTCAGGAGAACAAACTCCCGAGGATGAGAGGACGCTAGTCCAGTGATTCTGCAAATGGTACAGCAGCATACTTGATAACTACACTCAGCTTGCTCTGGCTTCTCCGGTTATCTCTATGTATATTTTAGGCAACAATAAAACGAAACACACCAACTCTGCCTCTTTTCGTTTTAAAAAAAAAAAAAAAAAAAACATATTAATAGCCTCACAAATGTGGTTCAGGCAATGCATTCATTGATTATCTTCAATGTCTGCATATATAGTATTTATAACAAAACGAAATATTAAACAACCCTTTTCATTTACATTTCAAAAATATTAAACATTAATATATGTGCATAGCCTACTCTGATTATCTTCACTGTAATAAAATGAACAAAACACAACCCTGTCTCTTTTTGTTAAATGTTATTAAAATGTTTTAATGATCAATATTCATATAAAAGGTATAAGAATATACTATAAGAAATAAAGCAAACAATTCAGTCAAGCGTACAAAATGAGCGCTTTAGCCTAAATAAAGTTATGAAACATCACTTTGCCCTCAGCCAAAATTTGCCACGTAACAAATTATAGATTCATGAGACCAAAGAACGCCCGTTAGATATACAAAAGACGACTTATGTCATGTTTAACCACTACAGAGACATCTGAGCCAGCGGCAAACATCAGAAGAACTAGCCGAGGTAAGGCTGTTCTTGGCTGGGTACATGAGCGCCGAGTTGCCGGTAATCGCCTGGATTTCACAACTCCGACAACGTCAGATCAAATTTTCAAATACGTTACCTTTATCAATAAACCACAGATTTAAGCGTTAAACCAGTACATTCTTGTCTGAAAACTCTTAAAAGAATATATCATGACATAAAGCAGTAATATGTTTAAGTTACGCTGGTTTTCCTCTTTACCATTGACGCTTGCTGGTTAATGCGAGATGCATTCTGGGATACCTGGCTGTCTCAAGTCCGCACAAGTCTCGATGCATCCTTGATAAAAGGGGTGGATCAAGAACACATCCGGGGATTTGAACTGTACTTGGCTAGATGCGAACTTTGAATTGGAACAGTACTTGGGCAGCGAATTATGACGTTTCACAAGTCCACAAGAACACAAGTACAGACAAGAACGCGTATTGAGGCTAGTGGCCCTCCAGAGACCCCTCTATCCTTATACTTTGTGGACATTTTGTTTAAGCAGAAGGTGTGAAAGAAACCAAAAAAAACCTTGATAAAAATGTAATGTAGCAGGCACGTAGTGTCATGAGTTATCTGTGTTTATGTTTGTTTTGTCAGGAGTGATCTGTGCCGGTGTTTGTTTTGAGTTGGTTTTTGCACATGTCTTGGTTCTGTTTCCTGTGTTTTGAGTTCATTTCCATGGTAATTCGGTTCTGAGTAATTTCAATGTACCTGTGCCTTGTGTCGTTGATTAGTTTGCTTTTGTGTATAGCCCTGAGTTTGTTCTATACTTTGTCTGATCTTGCATGATTAAACCGGTTGTTCTGTTTGCATTTTGCCTGTCTGAGTATTCTGAGTGTTTTGTTTCTTTGAGTTTTCCTTTAATAAAGTAACTGCAGCGAATAGATCCTGTTCACCTAATTTTTGCTGTTGCTGCAACTGGCCATTGAATGATAGAGTAGCCTGTTCTATTCTTATGGTCCATTCTTCCCTTATAACAAAGTTGTGTGCATTACTGTGTTAGATATCAAAGAATGAGGAGGTGAAAGGCTACTGAAGCTCCTTTAGGTGATGAAAATGGGACATCAAAAGCCCATTATTCTAGATATGAATCTAGCACAAGCAAGCCTTGCATTTAGGACCAGAAGAATGAGAAGCGTTTGCAGTGTTTGCTCTGCTCAGAGACCCAAAGCGCTGCATGATTTATATATTTAGGGCCCGAGCACCGATGGTGTGAGGACCCTATTGGAATTGCTCAGCCAATTATTCTTCTTCTCCAAAATGAATCGCAAAATGGCAAAATGGCTCGATAGCGCCACCTACAAAATTTAAATTAAGCGCCCTTCGTGCTACGTTTCACTTACAGTTATGAAATTCGGTAGACAGATGTAACAGCCAAATACCTACAAAAAAGCCCCTGGGTGCAAAGTTTGTAAACCCAACAGGAAGTGAGATATTTTGAATTTTCTCTGCAAAAATTTGGCAGTTTTTGCCATTTCCACATGTTGTACTTTAACGAACTCCTCCTAGAGCTTTAATCAGATCAACATCATATTTAGTCAGTCTAATCTAAAGGCCTTTGAGACGTTAAATTGCGAAGATCTAGAGTTTTCGCTGAAGGGCGTGTCCGTGGCGGCCTGGCAAAGTTCGATGTTTCGCCATGAAACCGGAAGTTGTTGTAACTCGGGCATACAATGTCTGATCTGCCCCAAACTTCCCATGTTTTATTAGAGTCCTGACCTGAAGACATCTATATGACAATATTCAGTTACAGTCATAGCGCCACCTGGGGGCAACAGGAAATGACATGTTTTACACTGTGATCAACTCCTCATAGAAATTAAACCAGATCAACATCATATATGGCCAGTCTAATCTTAAGGCCTTTGAGACGTTAAATTGCAAAGATCTTGAGTTTTCGTTGAAGGGCGTGTCCGTGGTGACCGACAAAGTCTGATGTTTCGCCATGTAAGGTGAATCACTTTTTTGAGGGCCGAAACATACTCGAAAATTCATGAAACTTTGCAGATGCGTCAGAAGTGGTGAAAATGTATGTCTGATATGGGTTTCAGAATTAAGTGTGGCAAAATGGCTCGATAGCGCCACCTAAAAAATTTCAACGAAGTGCCCCTGACACTACGTTTCACGTACAGGTATGAAATTTGGTACACACATTTAACAGCCCAATACCTACAAAAAAGTCTCTTGGAGTGAAATCTGAAAACCAACAGGAAGTGAGATATTTTGAATTTTCTTTGCAAAATTTGTGCAGTTTTTGCCATTTCCAGACGTTGTACTTTAACGAACTCCTCCTAGAGCTTTAATCAGATCAACATCATATTTGGTCAGTCTAATCTAAAGGCCTTTGAGACGTTAAATTGCGAAGATCTAGAGTTTTCGCTGAAGGGCGTGTCCATGGCGGCCTGGCAAAGTTCGATGTTTCGCCATGAAACAGGAAGATGTTGTAACTCGGGCATACAATGTCTGATCTGCCCCAAACTTCCCATGTTTTATAAGAGTCCTGACCTGAAGACATTTATATGACAATATTCGGTTACACTTTATTTTACAGTGCCATAGTTACATTGTAATTACTCAAATAAGTACTGAGTAATATTAATTAACTACATGTACTTACTATAGAGTTACAGTTAGGGTTAGGGTTTGGTTTAGGGTTAGTTACTTGTAATTATGCATAATTTACTTTTATTACTATAGTAAGAACATGTAGTAACTTGTAACTACGGCACTGTAAAATAAAGCATTACCCAATATTCAGTTACAGTCATAGCGCCACCTGGAGGCAACAGGAAATTACATGTTTTACACTGTGATCAACTCCTCATAGAGATTAAACCAGAAGCACATAATATATGGCCAGTCTTATCTTAAGGCCTTTGAGATGTTAAATATCAAAGATCTTGAGTTTTTGCTGAAGGACGTGTCCGTGGCGGACTGACAAAGTCTGATGTTTCGCCATGAAAGAGGAAGCTGTTGTAACTCAGGCATACTATGTCTGATCTGCTCCAAACTTCACATGAGTGATAAGAGTCCTGGCCTAAAGACATCTATATGACTATATTCAGTTAGCTATAGCGCCACCAGTTGGCAGCAGGAAATGTGGCACTTTTACATGATTTTGCCATAATTCTCCTGTATTTACTTGCTCACATGCATGTCGCCCACTGTTCGCTGTTTTCCTAAGGCCAACGGGTGGCGGTGAGCCCGGGTGCGAGGGCCCTTTCATCGCTGCTTGCAGCTTTAATTACATTTAGAATGTTTAAAGGGTTAGTTCACAAAACAATTAAAATTCTGTCATCATTTACTCACCCTCATGTTGTTCCAAACCCGTAAGACTTTCGTTCATCTTTGGAACACAAATTATCTTTTTGACGAAATCTGAGAGCTTTCTGTCCCTCCATGGACAGCTATGCACCTATCACTATGACGCTTCAAAAAGTTCATAAAGAGATCATAAAACTAATTCATATGAATTGAGTGGTTTAATCTAAATTTTCCACGGTCAGTTCCTATGATGCACAGATTTAGGCTTTTATTCACATATAAACATTGATCAGCGAACATAAACAGAAACATGCAAGAAAACAAACCTCTTGTGGAAGCACAAACGTGCTGTGTAACACAAGAGAATGAACTTCATTAGTTCTCGCACATCAAGCAAGCATGCTTGAGCTTCCATTTACCATAACTGATGTGTGAGTTGATGAATGTTTATACGTGAATAAAAGCCTAAATTCAGTCTGTTTATCATATAAAGTGATCGTGTCTCTTCAGAAAATTTGGACTAAACTGCTCAATTAATATGGATTAGTTTTACGATCTCTTTATGATCTTTTTGAAGCGTCAAAGTGGAAGTTGCATATACTGTAGCTGTCTATGGAGGGACAGAAAGCGGTAACACTTTACAATAAGACTACATGAATAACCATGAACTAATACCTGAATTAATAGTTACTTCAACATGAACTCAAGATTAGTTAAGATATGAACTAATCATGAACTAATGAAGAGTGATCCTTAACTACGACAGGAGTCATAAGGATTCATGCATGAAAACAGAAGCCTTAAGTGTTAATATATGTTTGATAATTAATGCATTAATTAACATTTAGGGTATAAATCAAACAGTCTCTATAAGAAGGAATAATAAATATTTGGACTTTGAAATAAATTTAAACAATTTATTATTGTCAGAATTTAAACTACTGACATCAGCAGCCTCATTATAAACATTACTGAAAGGCACAGGATTAGTTTGTCATTTTCACTGATCCTCCTTATCAAACATATAAAATACTAAATACACTAATAATTTATCTTAAAAGGTCTTAATATGTATTGTGACATTCTTTCCTAACAAACTAAACTACTGTGACTTACAACAGTTCCTGAGGAATCGGTTCCCAAAAAAATAACCAAACAGGAAACATGAACTAAGGTCAGGGAGCGTTTGCTGGGATCAGATTCAGAAGTTCACTCTCCATCCAGACGCAGCCGTGATCATACTGTACCTCTATTCTCTGACTTTTTGAAAAGTCACACAACATCACTTAACGGGGCTGAATACTTATATAGTTGTGTTAGTACATGTGTGTTTGATAGTAAGTTAATGATAAATCATGAGCTGAATTTGGTTAACAGTGAATTAATTATGATGTGCCCCCTCAAGTAAAGTCATGACATAATTATGCATTAACAAGCTATTAGTTGATGTTAGTATATGCTTAGTTAATAATGAATTAAGTATGATGTGCCCCCTCAAGTAAAGTCATGACATAAGTATGCATGCCATTAGTTGATGTTAGTATATGGTTAGTTAATAATGAGTTAATTATGATTGTGCCCCCTCAAGTAAAGTCATGACACAATGCACTTACAAATCATGAACCAATATATGAATAAACACTAAGAGTGTTATTCTTATTCCTTTACACCCCGGTACAAAAATAAAAAGTATTTGTATTTTATTTTTATTTATATAATTAAACATATATGGACTTGAAAGCAAGCCATAAACATACCTGTAAAGACACACATATGGCACATTTACATGTAATATCGGGCGCGTCCACAAGCTAATGCTAATCAAAGCATATACATTTAAATGACAAAAATACAAATACAGTTAATAACTGCACATAACCTCCTGAAAATCCCAATTAAAAATATACATGTAAATATGTCTTTATTAATTATTAATTCGGTTTACCAAAGCAGTCAACATTTATTAGTTTAAAATGCCAGCAACACAACAAACGAGCCAAGAGAACACCTAGCGTGCGCCACTAATGAGTGTCCCACCAGAAACAAACCCTACTTTAGTTTCGGGAATAAACTATGACTATTTAGCTATGACTAAATATAAATGAACTGTAAAAATCAGAAAACGGTTTAGATCTAATTAAATTTATTAGTGGTAGTTAATCTATTTTCCACATTTGATTAGACAGATCTATGTAATTAATGGCTAAATAATCATGTGCCATTCCAATTATTTGTCACAAAGCTGCAGATGGCAGATTATGATATTACAATGTAAATTATGACAGTATTAAATCACGTTTAATTCAAATTCAGAGTACTTCTTGTTTACTCTTATGGAGCATGATTTATTTAGTTTACCCCTAAATGCTAATTAATGCATTAATTATCAAACATATTAACGCATAAGGCTTCTGTTTTCATGTATGAATCCTTATGACTCCTGTCGAAGTTAAAGCAGAAGTACCTTTTTTTTACCTTCATAAATAGTTTTCTAAGTCCTTACGATGGTTAATTGACTTGTAGTGGTGTGTTTGAGTCTTGCACTAACACCCTCTGGCACGTCTACGCCAAAATACAGCACTTGCAAGTTGAGCTGCACCGACCCGACACAATCTCGCCTCATGTTCACGTTTACGCGAATTGACAAAATGCTTCACGGTAATTCAAAAACAATGTATATATTATGACTTTATAAGACAATTTCGAAAATTACCCACCTCCATCGAGTGTACTGTATTTGCAAATTACCCACCTCCTTTTTTATTGTACTGTATTTGCAAAACTACTGTGCTGGTGATCGTTGTAGTCCAGAGCTGCGCTTGGAGTATTTACGACAGTATGATTCACTGAAGGAACCTGTAGGGGGAGCTTCGCAAATCTTACTGAGTTCTGCTTTAAGGATCACTCTTCATTAGTTCATGATTAGTTCATATCTTATCTAATCATGAGTTCATGTTGAGGTAACCATTAATTCGGTTATAAGTTCATGATTATTCATGTACTGTTAGTGTAACATGTTACCCAATATATATGTATATATATATATATATATATATATATATATATATATATATATATATATATATATATATGTATATGTGTGTGTGTTTATTTTATATATATATATATATATATATATATATATATATATATATATATATATATACATACATATACACACAAATACATACACATACAGTGGGTACGGAAAGTATTCAAACCCCCTTGCATTTTTCACTCTTTGTTATATTGCAGCCATTTGCTAAAATCATTTAAGTTCATTTTTTTCCTCATTAATGTACACACAGCACCCCATATTGACAGAAAAACACAGAATTGTTGACATTTTTGCAGATTTATTAAAAAAGAAAAACTGAAATATCACAAGGTCCTAAGTATTCAGACCCTTTGCTGTGACACTCATATATTTAACTCTGGTGCTGTCCATTTTTTCTGATCATCCTTGAGATGGTTCTGCACCTTCATTTGAGTCCAGCTGTGTTTGATTATACTGATTGGACTTGATTAGGAAAGCCACACACCTGTCTATATAAGACCTTACAGCTCACAGTGCATGTCAGAGCAAATGAGAATCATGAGGTCAAAAGGAACTACCTGAAGAGCTCAGAGACAGAATTGTGGCAAGGCACAGATCTGGCCCTTCCTAGAGCTGGCTGTCTGGCCAAACTGAGCTATCGGGGGAGAAGAGCCTTGGTGAGAGAGGTAAAGAAGAACCCAAAGATCACTGTGACTGAGCTCCAGAAATGCAGTCGGGAGATGGGAGAAAGTTGTAGAAACTCAACCATCACTGCAGCCCTCCAGCAGTCGGGGCTTTATGGCAGAGTGGCCCAACGGAAGCCTCTCCTCAGTGCAAGACACATGAAAGCCTGCATGGAGTTTGCTAAAAAACACCTGAAGTACTCCAAGATGGTGAGAAGTAAGATTCTCTGGTCTGATGAGACCAAGATAGAACTTTTTGCCCTTAATTCTAAGTGGTATGTGTGGAGAAAACCAGGCACTGCTCATCACCTGTCCAATACAGTCCCAACAGTGAAGCATGGTGGTGGCAGCATCATGCTGTGGGGGTGTTTTTCAGCTGCAGGGACAGGACAACTGGTTGCAATCGAGGGAAAGATGAATGCGGCCAAGTACAGAGATATCCTGGACGAAAACCTTCTCCAGAGTGCTCAGGACCGCAGACTGGGCCGAAGGTTTACCTTCCAACAAGACAATGACCCTAAGCACACAGCTAAAATAACGAAGGAGTGGCTTCACAACAACTCCGTGACTGTTCTTGAATGGCCCAGCCAGAGCCCTGACTTAAACCCAATTAAGCATCTCTGGAGAGACCTAAAAATGGCTGTCCACCAACGTTTACCATCCAACCTGACAGAACTGGAGAGGATCTGCAAGGAGGAATGGCAGAGGATCCCCAAATCCAGGTGTGAAAAACTTGTTACATCTTTCCCAAAAAGACTCATGGCTGTATTAGATCAAAAGGGTGCTTCTACTAAATACTGAGCAAAGGGTCTGAATACTTAGGACCATGTGATATTTCAGTTTTTCATTTTTAATAAATCTGCAAAAATGTCAACAATTCTGTGTTTTTCTGTCAATATGGGGTGCTGTGTGTACATTAATGAGGAAAAAAATGAACAAATGATTTTAGCAAATGGCTGCAATATAACAAAGAGTGAAAAATGTAAGGGGGTCTGAATACTTTCCGTACCCACTGTATATATAGCCTAAACATTTGAAAATTTTATTCAACAATTGTCATAAATTATACTTTAATCTTTTAAAACACATATGAAGAGTTTCGTTGCAAAACGAGATAAATCCGTTTTTAACATTTTTGTCAAAACATGTTTATTATTATGTTATCATGTTATTATTTTGTTTTATGGTGCTACTTAGCTGTATTTTTAAGTTATGAAGGTTTAAATCAAAACAAACCAACTGCAGTTGAATTGATATTAATTGGAATGCACAACCAAAAAACAAGATTTTTGAAAAATTAAAAAAATGGATTTATCTCGTTTTGCAACGAAACTCTTCATATCTAATATTTGAAACTAAATCCATATTTTTTATATGATAGTGTTGAGGCTATAATTTTGAAAAAAGCTTTAGCAGGTCAGCCAAACTTAATACAGACCACTGAGAATGGCTTCGTCTCAAATCCTAGTGAGCTGCCAGTGAGAAGGCATTGTTGGGTTTCATAGCCTTGGGCAACATTTTTGGCATCACACTGAGAACACTGGCGCACGCTGTCTATGTAGGCAGCTCGATATACTTTGAAACACAGCCGATGTGACCAATCAGCGCTTTGTGTTACAGCTCAGCGGTAGCATGATTGAGTGAGACATGCAACGTCAATGTTTCAAGATCAAAAGCCGAACAAAATGAAAATTAAACGGGGCCGACATCACCGTTTGTCCTGAAAATCATTTCGAGATCATTGCAAGCCCTTATTTTAAGAGCATGTTTACAGGAGGGCTGTATGAGAGCACTCAAAGAAATGTCACTATACACGAAGTGGACGCTGATTCAATGACTGTCATTATTGACTATTGTTACACTGGCAAAGTGACAATCACTGAGGGTAACGTGCAGAGGCTTTATGCAGCTGCAAACATGCTGCAGCTGGAGTATATTCGGCAAGCTTGTGCTAACTTCATGACAAGAAGGCTGGACCTTTCTAACTGTGCAGGGATTTTGAAGTTTGCCGACACCTTTGACAATCTGGAGTTGAAGAGCAAAGCTCAAGCATTTATTGCGAAGAACTTTGTCCAGCTCACTGCCAATGTGAGAGAGCTTTGTGTGTGGGTTGTGACGGTAAACGAGCGGCTTTATGTGGTAAACAAGAGGAGGATGCTCAGCTACGAGCCGAAGACAAACCACTGGCTTTAGTGGGGCTCTCTTCCATGTACTAACAAGAGTTCAGTACATGGAAATTACATACAGTGAGTCTCAAACTCCATTGTTTCCTCTTTCTTATATAAATCTCATTTGTTTAAAAGACCTCAGAAGAACAGGCAAATCTCAACATAACACTGACTGTTACGTAACAGTCGGGGTGTACGCCCCCAATATTTGCATATGCCAGCACTTGTTCCCAACATTATTAAAGGCATTAGACAAGGGCGGGCACTCGGGCAGTAACGTCTGGAGCTGCACAGCCGAATCATCAGATTAGGTAAGCAAGCAAGGACAATAGCGAAAAATGGCAGATGGAGCGATAATAACTGACATGATCCATGATATCATGATATTTTTAGTGATATTTGTAAACTGTCTTTCTAAATGTTTCGTTAGCATTTTGCTAATGTACTGTTAAATGTGGTTAAAGTTACCATCGTTTCTTACTGTATTCACGAAGACAAGAGTCATCGCTATTTTTGTTTTTAAAGACTTGCAGTCTGTATAATGCATAAACACAACTTCATTCTTTATAAATCTCTCCAACAATGTAGCATTAGCCGTTAGCCATGGAGCATAGCCTCAAACTCATTCAAAATCAAATGTAAACAATACAAAAGTATACAATAATCCGACGCATGCATGCCGCATGCATGACGAACACTTTGTAAAGATTAATTTGAGGGTTATATTAGCTGCGTAAACTTTGTTCAGGCACTGTTTAAGGCAAGCGCAAGCTCTGTGGGCGGAGAGCGTCAGCATTTAAAGGGGCAGCAGCATAAATCAATGCGTTTATAATGATGCCCCAAAATAGGCAGTTAAATTTTTTTTTGAAAAATCTAAGGGGTATTTTGAGCTCAAACTTCACAGACACCTTAAGCCGAGTTCAGACTGCACGATTTTAGCCCCGATTTTGGCTCGCCGAAAGGTTTTGAGAAATCGCCGACAAATGCCTGAAATCACAGGCAAAGCGGTGCTCGTTCACGCGAATGACAATCACGCAATGTGAATGAGCAAAGACGCGATCTGAGAGAATCGCAGACGAGTTGCCAGGCCCTTGAGATATTTGGCATGCTAAATATCTGGACCTGTCGGTGATTTAAAATCCTGCTGTGTGAAAAGTGTTCTGACTGAAAATTACATTGGCGATGACCGACAGCCAATGAGAGAGCAAGATACAGAGCAGTGTGGAGTTTGGGGAGGAGTTATAGACCACAATATCAGCAAGCATGGCTTCGTTTCAGATAAACATTACAATTATATCACACAGAAACAAAGCACAAACATTTGCTTGACCATCCGCAACAGCAGCACATTGAAAAGTAATGTATTTAGCTCCAACTGTCGTTGCAGAACACACAATTCTTGTTATTCGCTTCTCCCCAAACATTTCCTCCTCCATATTCTTCTTTTATGTTGTTTTCGCTGCAAATCAGCGCACAGGCAATTCATATTTCAAGCTTCTTGCGGGCTACTAGTTTTAATAATAATCCCACCGTGTGTCTCATTCAGCTCCCTAGTTCAGTAGTCAGGGCACTGATCAGGGTATCAGCCACATTCACTTTCATTACATACTGATTCACGACCTAGGGAGCTGATTGAGACGCTGGGCCAGTCTCACGTGAGAACTCCGGTCCTGCACGCGTGATATCGCGTTGTTTCCTTGTCATGTCTCGTGTGTGTTTGGTTGTGAAATGTAGTTTGTGTGCCAGACAGAGTTGTCGGCGATTCTTCCTATTGTAAAGTCAAGCAGTGTGAAACCTTCTGTCGCCGATCCATCGTGCAGTTTGAACACAGCAGCGACTGAATTCTGGCCAAGATAGTCATGCAGTGTGAAAATAACAGTGACCCGACTACTTTCAAAATCGTGCAGTCTGAACTCGGCATTAGACTTATATTACCTCTTTTAAAAACATGTTCTAGGGGACCTTTAAGAATATGACCAGAAGTAGTAGGTCAGCACTTTTTGCCTACTCTTTATGTGAAGTCGGACTACTTTTGTCACATACTGCTTTTCCCTACTATATAATAGGGAAGTATGCAATTTCGGATGCAGCCAATGATTAGCTTATTCAGCTGTGTTTATTTGGGGCTGGAGCTGAACTCTGCAGGACAGTAGCTCTCCAGAAGCAGAACTGGAGACCCCTGCTCAAGAATCTATTCTACTCTCTTAAAAATTATGAAAAAATATGGCTCAATGTATAATAGTAATATAAAGGAATTTTGGTAACACTTTAGATTACAGCCCGGAAAGTACTGCGTAATTACAACATTTACAGCATAACTTTCAATAATTA
Source organism: Chanodichthys erythropterus (assembly GCF_024489055.1). Taxonomy (NCBI): domain Eukaryota; kingdom Metazoa; phylum Chordata; class Actinopteri; order Cypriniformes; family Xenocyprididae; genus Chanodichthys; species Chanodichthys erythropterus. The sequence goes on along the minus strand of NC_090234.1, from coordinate 44,364,744 downwards.
TAGTGTAACTATACAGTAAGTATGTGTAAGTATAGGTGAACAATATGTGAAGTATTGGGAATAAAGGGGTAACGACCAGGAAAAATAACAAATTATTTATACTTTTAATATTTTATAACTAAGGGGTACGTATGACATAACTAAGGGGTAAATATGACATTACGGGCCGTAAATTAAAGTGGAGCTTGTTACACTCTTGTTTCATAGTTACAGGGTAAGTAATTAATAAAAATAAATAAATAAAAACGCAAACAGTCATATCACTTGGAAAACTTCATTTGAAAAACAACTTATTTCAAAACAGATTTAAAGTTACAACACTTCTTATTTCTTTCTCTTGCTTGGCTTCCTCCTCCTCCTCTTGTTCCTCTTTTTATTTCTTTCCACTGATGAAACTTAAGAGGGAATCCCATTTGCTATTCTGTATTTAAAAAATACAGAACACCCGGAAATGTGCTCACCGTTTACTCATCTTTTACCCTCATGCCATCTGAGATGTATACGACTTTCCTTCTTAAGATGAACACAAAAAGGATTTTAGGAAAAAAATAAATCATCTGGGAACGCTTTATAATGCAAGCTCACGTGTTCCTAAAAGTCGAAGCATCAAACAGCACAAACAGTAATAACTACAGTAATCCATACGATCCTAATGGATGAATCGATGTCTTCTGAAGTGAAACGATACGTATTTGTAAGAAAAATACCAAATATTTGAATATTTTTAAAACTTTCGACCAGCTGTCTTCTGCGCGTGCATGCGAGGGTTGAGAGTTCATGCTTGACGTAACTTGAAGCGTGACGTAGGCGTGCCGAGAAACTCACGCAGATGTTGGATGCGGTCAGTTTTTTTTATTATTATTATTATTATTTTAGTAATGCTCACAACAAAATACACAGCATAACAGATAGTGAGAATGAGAAACAAACAAGACAGAATAACAGAGACGGCAGTTCTCGCGCGAGTTTCACATGAAAGCTTCAATGTGCTTCGATGAACGTGAAGTCGACTGAGTCTCATGCAGGCGCTGGTGACAGCTGGTCGGAAGTGAAAAGATGAATAGCCTAAACGTACTCGGTTACTAACGTAACCTCGGTTCCCTGAGATACGGAACGAGTACTGCGTATGGGGAAAGGTCTCCCTTTTTCCCCGCTGCTGAAGCCTTTTTCAATAACGCAGTGTAACTGCACCGTCATTGGTTCACTCATAGACAAGTTGTTGAACCAATGGCGGCGCGGCATAGCTGCGCGGCCTATGGCGACAAAGCGCGCGAATATTCCCGCCGAAATGGGCGGGGTATAGGGCTATATAAGCAGGTGTTTCGCCATAGGATTTCAGTGTCAATCGACTGAAGCGACGACCCTGAGCCGCAGCCTCGTGGCACGGCAAGTGACGCAGTACTCGTTCCGTATCTCAGGGAACCGAGGTTACGTTAGTAACCGAGTACGTTCCCTTTCGATACTTCACTCGTACTGCGTATGGGGAACGAATTCAACCACGCCGTGCCACGGCTGGGAACGATATAGCTTGCATTTGGCCACCCAGAGGGGGGCAAAAAGGACAGGCGGAGGCAAAGCCTAACCGAACCCATGGTTACACTGAAGGAAGATACTTCCTATGGTGGCGTGAAGCGGGACCTGTTGGAAGCCGCTAATCACACCGACAGGACCCGAGCTTGTAAGGTCGGGACATCGAGGTGATAGAACCTGACAAAGGTGGACGGCGAAGACCAGCCGGCCGCCTCACAGATGTCTTGGATGGAAACTCCGTTGGACCAAGCCCACGAGGAAGCCATTCCTCTAGTGGAGTGGGCCCTGACTCCTATGGGGCAATTAGTGCCCAGTGAGGAGTAGCACAGGTTAATAGCATCCACTATCCAACGGGAAATGCGTTGTTTCGAGACCGGAGACCCTTTGGTGCGGCCGCCAAAACAAACAAAGAGCTGATCTGACTGTCTGAAAGACTGTGACCGGTCTATGTAGGTCCTCAATGCCCTGACTGGGCAGAGTAGCTGCAGCTCTGGTTCGTCCGCCGAGGGAGGAAGAGCAGAGAGCGAGATGACCTGAGCTCTAAACGGAGTTGAGAGCACTTTAGGGACGTAGCCATGCCTAGGTTTCAGAACGACCTTAGAGTCACCAGGCCCGAATTCGAGGCACGCAGGGTTCACGGAGAGGGCCTGCAAATCGCCAACACGCTTTACCGATGCTAGTGCTAGTAGCAGAGCGGTTTTTAGCGTTAGGGGCCTGAGGTCGGCTGAACCCATTGGTTCAAATGGGGCTCCTTTCAAGGCCCTGAGGACCAACGAGAGGTCCCAGGAGGGAATAGTGAGAGGGCGAGGAGGATTCAAACGCCTAGCACCTCTCAAAAAACGGATCACGAGCCCGTTTCGTCCCACCGATTGGCCAGCAATAGGAGCGTGGAACGCTGCAATGGCTGCTACGTAAACCTTAAGCGTGGAAGGGGAGCGCCCCATTTCCAAGCGTTCTTGGAGGAAAGACAGTATGGAAGATACGTCACTCTCCACAGGGTCTATGTTGCGTGTTGAACACCAATCAACAAAGACTGACCACTTCTGGTCGTAGAGGCGCCTCGTAGATGGGGCTCTAGCCTGAGAAATGGTATTTAGGACGTCCTCGGGGAGGCTAGTCGGCTCCCATCGAGGGACCAGAGGTGCAGAGCCCAGAGCTGCGGCTGTGGGTGCCAGATTGTTCTGTTTGCCTGAGAGAGGAGGTCCCGTCTCAGGGGAATCGGCCACGGGGCTCTTAGAGAGAGCCTGAATAGCTCTGAGGACCAAACCTGGTTCCTCCAGAGCGGGGCCACCAGAAGGACTCTGTGCTGGTCTTCTCTGATACGCCTGATGACCTGGGGGATCAGTGCGATCGGAGGGAAAGCATAAAGGAGCGTGCTGGGCCATGTGTGGGCCAGAGCATCTACTTCCTTCGAGAAAAATGTTGGGCAATGAGAGTTGTCTTCTGAGGCGAAGAGGTCTACCTCTGCCTTCCCGAAGAACTCCCAGATCGTGAGGACCACTTGGGGGTGGAGCATCCACTCGTCGGAGGGGATGTTGCTCCGTGACAACATGTCCGCACCCAGATTGTTCCTGCCAGGAACATGAGTCGCTCTGAGCGACTGAAGCCTCGGAAGAGCCCATTCCAGCAGACGTTTCGCCAGAGCGCATAAGCGGCTGGACGAAAGACCGCCTTGGTGGTTCAGGTATGACACCACCGTCATACTGTCTGACCGAACTAGAACATGACGTCCCGTCAAGTAAGCCTGAAAGAACTGAAGGGCTTTCATCACTGCTAGCATCTCTAGACAGTTGATGTGTAGATGGCTTTCCTCGTGGCTCCACGAGCCGAAGGCCGGTCTGCCCTCGCACACAGCGCCCCAGCCCAAGTTGGAGGCGTCTGTTGAGAGCACCGTCCTCCGTGAGACCGCCTGTAAAGGGACTCCGCGTTGGAACCATACTGGATCCATCCAAGGTTTCAGGGCTAGAAGACAGGCCCGATTGACCTTGAGACATAGGCGGCCGTGCCGCCATGCGCTGGGAGGAACCCGGAACTTCAACCAGTACTGAAGAGGCCGCATCCGAAGAAGGCCTAGCTGCAGCACCGGGGAGGCGGAAGCCATCAGCCCTAGCAGCCTCTGGAAAAACTTCAGAGGGAGATAGGCTTTGTTCGTGACAGATGCCGTGAGCTGCTGAATTGCCAGGGCGCGCTCTGGCGAGACTACTGCCGTCATACGGACCGAGTCGAAAACTGCTCCCAGAAACGAGATTCGTTGAGTGGGGCATAGCGAGCTCTTGGCTAAGTTGACCCTGAGACCCAGGCATTGTAGATGGCTGAGGAGCACGGATCTGTGGCGTTCCAGCTCGTCTCGCGAACGGGCTAAGATGAGCCAGTCGTCGAGATAATTCAGAACCCGGATTCCCATCTGTCTCAGAGGGGAAAGCGCCGCGTCCATGCACTTGGTGAAAGTGCGGGGAGCCAGAGACAGCCCGAAGGGCAGGACCGTATATTGGTATGCCACCCCTTCGTATGCGAATCTCAAGAATCGTCTGTGACGGGGGGCTATCTGGATGTGAAAATACGCATCCTTCAGGTCCAGCGAGCAGAACCAGTCCTCGGGGCAAATGTGCGCGAGGATCTGCTTCAGCGTCAGCATTTTGAACTTCCGTCTCATGAGGGAGTGATTCAAAAGCCTGAGGTCTAGGATGGGTCTGAGACCGCCATCCTTTTTGGGGACCAGAAAGTAGCGGCTGTAAAAGCCTGTCTCGCTCTCTGACGGAGGAACCATTTCCACAGCTCCTTTTTCCAGCAACGACATGACTTCGGCCCGGAGGACATGAGCGTCGTCCGGATTGACCGATGTTTGAAGCACCCCGGCGAAGCGGGGGGCCGTCGTGCAAACTGGAGCGAGTAGCCCTGGTTTACGATCCCCATGACCCATTCTGACACATCGGGGATGGCCTGCCAGGCCTCGGCCCGAGTGGCTAGGGGTTGAATAATGTTGGGTGACAGACCGCCGTTGAGAGGGTCGTACACCGCGAGGGGTGGAAGAGGAAATTTGCTCTTTTTGTGATGAGGTAAAAATTTGTCCGCCGTGAAAACGGCGTTTGGAGTGGGCGCAACAGGTGTGGGCCCAGCTGTCACTTGGAGCATGTTTCCCACGCCCGGAAATAAACGAGGCGGAGGGGAAATTACCCGTGGGAGCTTTTGGGGTGGTCCGGTCGTAACGGGACGGTCCCCCATCCTCTTCCTGTCCGACGAATCAGGACGACTTCGGAGGCACCGGGTCCAGCACAATCCTGGGCCGGGGTCCCTGGCGCCTCGGGAAGGGAGGGCGCTTCGCAGGGCGCGAGCGCTGGCGATGCTCCTGGGGCGGCGCTGCCTGTGTTGCAGGTGGGGCTGGTTTGTTCTGCTGAGCCGGCGCAGTCCTGGGGCGGCTAGACGCAGAAGCGGAGCTGGAGCGCTTAGGCAAGAAATGCCTCATAGCCTGAGACGATTTCTGCGCGGCAGTAAAGCGCTCAGTGAAGCCATCCACTGCAGGCCCGAAGAGACCAGAAGGCGAGACCGGGGCGTCTAAGAAGGCCGTCTTGTCTAGGTCTTTGATCTCCGTTAGGTTGAGCCACAGGTGGCGCTCCAACACGACCAGGCTGGCCATGGAACGACCGATGGCCTGGGCCGTAGCCTTCGTAGCTCGCAGGGCAAGATCCGTGGCGCTGCGGAGATCTTTGAAGGCTGGCGCGTCGATTCCAGACTCATCCAGAGAGCGGAGGAGTTTGGCCTGGAATGCTTGAAATATGGCCATGGTGTGGAGCGCAGAGGCAGCTTGGCCCGCCGAGGTGTAAGCCCGTCCAGCCAGAGTAGAGGTGGTCCGACAGGGCTTGGAAGGAAGGGCCCTCTTCGTCTTCCAACCCACAGCCGCGGGAGGACAGAGGTGAGCAGCCACCGCTTCATCTAGGGGTGGCAAGCGCTCGTATCCCTTCTCCTCGGCGCCGTCGACGGCGGTGAGGGCGGAGCGGTGCGTAGTGTGGAGGCGGGCAGAGTAAGGAGCGCGCCACGACTTCGTCAGCTCTTCGTGGACCTCAGGAAAGAAGGGCGCTGAACGCTGGCGAGGTGCTTGGCGGCGGCCTGGCAGAAACCATTCGTCCAGGCGGCTGCGAGACGGCTCCTCTGGAGGGGCCCACTCGAGGTCCAGCTCTTCAACGGCTCTAGACAGGATGCGGAAGAGCTCGGCATCCATGCCCTGGCCATGCTCGATGGGTTCCAAGGGAGGCGGTGGAGCGGGGTCTTCCGGCTCGCCAGCCCATCCTTCCGCTTCGGAAGCCGCAAGAGACATGGAGTCGTCTTGTTCGTCGTCTGTTCCCCCGAATGAGACGAGGTCACTCGCTTCTGCGGAGGGACGCTGCTCAGGGCGAGAGAACAGAACTGGAGAGAGTTCCCTGGGAGGAGAGGGCGAGGCACGCGGGGGCTGGGCCGGCGTGAGCTCGCTCAACTCCTGGCGCTGAGTCGCTCTACCCCGCTGTCTTTTCCTCGCCGGACCGCGGGAGGAAGGAGACGGGAGGGCGCGAGCGGCGAGATCGCCCTCAGTGAAGAAGGCGACCCGCGAGCGCAGGGAAGCGAGACTCATACACTCGCAGTGCGGGCATGAGTCTCCAGCGAGCGCGCCGTCTGCGTGGGGCTTGCCCAGGCAAGCGACACACTCGCTGTGTCCATCGTCGTCGTGCAGGGGGCCCTGCAAGTACCACATGAGTGGCGGGGCATCGTGAGACGCCGCTGCCGTGAAAACGGCAATTGGGTGGCTCTTTTAGAGCGGCGAGGGCCGCGGAAGCTCTTAAAGCGGTGAAAACCGCTGGAAATCGCTCTTTTAGAGCGGCGTTTAAGCCGCGGATGAAGCTCTCAGGCGGCGCGCCGGATGGCGGCAGGGGACGCACAGGAAGCGGCCGGAAGCGGGAAGCGGGAGGCGGCGGCTCGGCGACGGCGCTAGAAGCTGCAGTCCGCGAGGGCGCCGGCGCTTTCTTCCACCGGCGAGTCCAGGCGAGTCCGCTGCGGGAGCCTCTTCAGACGGCGGCGAGAGCAGAAGGCGGCGAGCTTCTTCGGCTTCAGGCGGAGATCAGCGAAGAGAAGTAGATGTCGTCGCTGAAGGAGAAAACACTGAAATCCTATGGCGAAACGCCTGCTTATATAGCCCTATACCCCGCCCATTTCGGCGGGAATATTCGCGCGCTTTGTCGCCATAGGCCGCGCAGCTATGCCGCGCCGCCATTGGTTCAACAACTTGTCTATGAGTGAACCAATGACGGTGCAGTTACACTGCGTTATTGAAAAAGGCTTCAGCAGCGGGGAAAAAGGGAGACCTTTCCCCATACGCAGTACGAGTGAAGTATCGAAAGGGAACCATGAATTTCTGGGTGTACTGTATTTTCTTATAACACAGAATAGCAACGGGATTCCTTCTTAAGATTCATCAGCTGAGAAACAAGAATAGGAGGAAGCCAAGCGAGAAACAACAACAACCAAAAAACGGACAAAACTTGTTACTTTCTGTCAGGACTTTAGAGTTTGAAATGAAAAGTTGATTTAAAAAAATGAATAATAAGTGTTGTAGACCTGTTTTTAATAAAGTTGTTTTTCAAATAAAGGTTTCGGAGTCAGTGATAACAGATTTTTTGCATTTTATTAATTACTTACCCTGTAACTACATGAAACAAGAGTGTAACAAGCTCCACTTTAATTTACGGCCCGTAATGTCATACTTACCCTGTAACTACATGAAATAAGAGGGTAACAAGCACCACTTTAATTTACGGCCCGTAATGTCATACTTACCCCTTAGTTATATGTCATACGTACCCCTTAGATATAAAATATTTACAGCATAAATAATTTGTTATTTTCCTGGTTGTTACCCCTTTATTCCCAATACTTCACATATTGTTCCCCTATACTTACACATACTTACTGTATAGTTACACTATAATTATTGAAAGTTATGCTGTAAATTCATTGTAATTACGCAGTACTTTCCGGGCTGTAATCTAAAGCGTTACCGGAATTTTCCTTTGTTAGTTTTCACTGGTGATTTACCTTTATTTTGAATTACACAATGCATTTTTTTTAATGTTTTAGGATTTAAGGAAATGTCGTAAACTTAACAGAAAATTACCTTGCAGAAAATTACCAGTACACTCTATGAATAAATAACTGGAGCCAATACAGTACTTTTACATCCCGCATAAGTCTAGGAGTAAATGTGGACGCAACAAAAGTAAAATATTTGAAAGAGCGTTAATCTGAGTCCTGCCACAGCACCACAAGCAACAAGTTATCCAAAAAAGATTTTATTTCACAGCTCGTGGAACAAATACAAAAAGTATTGTAGTAAAATACAAGTAAAAGAAAAAAGGAAGTAATAGCTTCAGGAGAGGGTAAGGCCAAAATAATAAACAAAAATACAATCTAACTGGAGTAGTTTAAACCTCTAACTAAGCTAACAAAGTAAAGAAAAGAATAGAACAATTGTACCCAAACTCCCTTCCTGGCCCCAAAACAGGAGAAAACAGGGTTAAACAAAAATGGCACTCACCTCCCTACAGCTTCCAAATAAAGCAAATAAGCAAAACACAAATAGGCAAATATTAAAGTAGCTGCTAAGAGGGATGTTAATAGTAGAAGCTATAAACCAAGCAAGATAAACAGATAAAGGTGAAGGATAGTATAAATCTAACAAAACTGACAAAAGTAAGTGTTGGAGAATATCGCAATGAACAAATAAAAGAAAACACTACAATACCAAAGTAGAATACTAAGCTGGGGTGCGTTTCCCAAAGCGAACTATGGTCGTAAGTTCCGTCGTTACCAATTGTAACGAAGGCGGGACTCAGGTAGGGATCCAAATGCAAAGCTTTATTTACAGTGAGCGTTGTCATACAGGCAGGGTCAAACGGGAGCAAACGGGAACAACAAGGAACAGGCAGAATCGTGGTCAGGGTGCAGGCGATGGTCAGGACAGGCAGCAACGGGTCAACAAACAGGAACCAGGCAGGAACGGTAACACAGGACAGGCAGACAGGATATAACGCTTGGTAATGCAACACAGAGAAAACAAGACCTAGAAGTGAGGTGGTGTGTGTATGAGTCTTTTATAGTCCGTGTAATGAGCTGCAGCTGGGTGTGGTGATTAGTGATTAGTGTGAAGTGTGTGCAGGTGAGTGGCAGAGAGGATGATGGGAGATGTAGTCCGGATGTGACAGGAACAGACGTGATCGTGACATAACGCCCCCCTCCCGGAAGGCGCGTCCACGCGGCGTAAAAGGAACAGCTAGGGAGGGGGGGTGGGTGCATTGGAGACTGGCGTGTCGACAGGAACGAGGTCTCCAATGCAGATCCAGGAACCCGGGCAGCCATGGAGGGTCAGGAGCCTCGGGCGGCCACGGCGGGTCAGGTGGTTCAGGCGGCCACGGCGGGTCAGGTGGTTCAGGCGGCCACGGCAGGTCAGGTGGTTCAGGCGGCCACGGCAGGTCAGGTGGTTCGGGCGGCCACGGCAGGTCAGGTGGTTCGGGCGGCCACGGCAGGTCAGGTGGTTCGGGCGGCCACGGCAGGTCAGGCGGCTCGGGCGGCCACGGCAGGTCAGGCGGCTTGGGCAGCCACAGCGGGTCAGATGGCTTGGGCAGCCACGGCAGGTCAGATGGCTCAGGCAGCCACGGCAGAACAGGGTCTATAGGTGACCCCAGCGGGTCAGAATCCATTAAAGGCCAATCCAATGCAGGCGGCCTGGCCGGCGGCGGCTGACCTGACCAAGGGTGCTCAGTGGTCATATCAGGGAGAGCGGACAGCTCGGTGACGGCCTCCGTGGCCGTATCAAGGAGAGCGGACAGCTCAGTGATGGCAGCAGGCTCAGGCTGGGGCTGCTTTGGGACGACAGCTGGCGACTCGAGCTGCTCTGGCACGACAGTGGACGGCTCGGGCTGCTCTGGCACGACAGCGGGCTGCTCGAGCTGGTCTGGGACGACAGCAGACGGCTTGGGCTGGCAGACTGTTACAAAGTCCATAGAGCTCGAGTTCCTCAACGCACGCAGGACAGCCAAGACATAGAAAGTGAGCACGACTCTCTGGGCCAAGACAGGACAGACCAGGAGAGCAGGCTGTGCTGGAGCAGACTCACTGGCTGGATCGGGCTCTGGAGCGGGCTCACTGGCTGGAGCGGGCTCACTGGCTGGAGCGGCCTCACTGGCTGGAGCGGCCTCACTGGCTGGAGCGGCCTCACTGGCTGGAGCGGGCTCACTGGCTGGAGCGGCCTCACTGGCTGGAGCGGCCTCACTGGCTGGAGCGGCCTCACTGGCTGGAGCGGCCTCACTGGCTGGAGCGGCCATCTTGCCCGTGGGCACTGGCAACGCAGCCATCTTGTCCATCGCGTCCAAGGCGCTTGAATCCATAGCAACCGGCGAAACTTGAGAGCGTTGCAACCGGCGAAACTTGAGAGCGTTGCAACCGGCGAAACTTGAGAGCGTTGCAACCGGCGAAACTTGAGAGCGTTGCAACCGGCGAAACTTGAGAGCGTTGCAACCGGCGAAACTTGAGAGCGTTGCAACCGGCGAAACTTGAGAGCGTTGCAACCGGCGAAACTTGAGAGCGTTGCAACCGGCGAAACTTGAGAGCGTTGCAACCGGCGAAACTTGAGAGCGTTGCAACCGGCGAAACTTGAGAGCGTTGCAACCGGCGAAACTTGAGAGCGAACCGGCCGGCGAGGAGTTGGGGATGCCAGCTGCTCGGACCGTAGTCAGTGGAGGATCAGCCACACTGGAACGCAACCCTCTCCGCTCCCGGACTGATCTACAGACGTGACGTGACTCTGGGCGATCAGCGGCGACGTGACGTGACTCTGGGCGATCAGCGGCGACGTGACGTGACTCTGGGCGATCAGCGGCGACGTGACGTGACTCTGGGCGATCAGCGGCGACGTGACGTGACTCTGGGCGATCAGCGGCGACGTGACGTGACTCTGGGCGATCAGCGGCGACGTGACGTGACTCTGGGCGATCAGCGGCGACGTGACGTGACTCTGGGCGATCAGCGGCGACGTGACGTGACTCTGGGCGATCAGCGGCGACGTGACGTGACTCTGGGCGATCAGCGGCGACGTGACGTGACTCTGGGCGATCAGCGGCGACGTGACGTGACTCTGGGCGATCAGCGGCGACGTGACGTGACTCTGGGCGATCAGCGGCGACGTGACGTGACTCTGGGCGATCAGCGGCGACGTGACGTGACTCTGGGCGATCAGCGGCGACGTGACGTGACTCTGGGCGATCAGCGGCGACGTGACGTGACTCTGGGCGATCAGCGGCGGCGTGTCGTGACTCTGGGCGATCAGCGGCGACGTGGCGTGACTCTGGGCGATCAGCGGCGACGTGACGTGACTCTGGCGATCAGCGGCGGCGTGACGTGACTCTGGGCGTCAGCGGCGACGTGGACGTGACTCTGGGCGATCAGCGGCGTGACGTGACGTGACTCTGGGCGATCAGCGGCGACGTGACGTGACTCTGGGCGATCAGCGGCGACGTGACGTGACTCTGGGCGTCAGCGGCGACGTGACGTGACTCTGGGCGTCAGCGGCGACGTGACGTGACTCTGGGCGATCAGCGGCGGCGTGACGTGACTCTGGGCGATCAGCGGCGACGTGACGTGACTCTGGGCGTCAGCGGCGACGTCGTGACGTGACTCTGGGCGTCAGCGGCGACGTGACGTGACTCTGGGCGATCAGCGGCGACGTGACGTGACTCTGGGCGATCAGCGGCGACGAGACGTGACTCTGGGCGATCAGCGGCGGCGTGACGTGACTCTGGGCGATCAGCGGCGGCGTGACGCTGACTCTGGGCGATCAGCGGCGACGTGACGTGACTCTGGGCGATCAGCGGCGACGTGACGTGACTCTGGGCTATCAGCGCCGACGTGACGTGACTCTGTGCGATCAGCGGCGACGTGACGTGACTCTGGGCGATCAGCGCCGACGTGACGTGACTCTGGGCGATCAGCGGAGACGTGACGTGACTCTGGGCGATCAGAGGAGACGTGACGTGACTCTGGGCGATCAGCGGAGACGTGACGTGACTCTGGGCGATCAGCGGAGACGTGACGTGACTCTGGGCGATCAGCGGAGACGTGACGTGACTCTGGGCGATCAGCGGAGACGTGACGTGACTCTGGGCGATCAGCGGAGACGTGACGTGTCTCTGGGCGATCAGCGGAGACGTGACGTGACTCTGGGCGATCAGCGGAGACGTGACGTGACTCTGGGCGATCAGCGGAGACGTGACGTGACTCTGGGCGATCAGCGGAGACGTGACGTGACTCTGGGCGATCAGCGGAGACGTGACGTTGCTCTGGGCGATCAGCGGAGACGTGACGTTGCTCTGGGCGATCAGCGGAGACGTGACGTTGCTCTGGGCGATCAGCGGAGACGTGACGTTGCTCTGGGCGATCAGCGGAGACGTGACGTTGCTCTGGGCGATCAGCGGCGACGTGACGTTGCTCTGGGCGATCAGTGGCGACGTGACTCGTGGTAGAGACTGCCATTTTGTGTGTGTTCTCGGGCTTGGCAGCCATTACGGGATTCACCGTTGTGTCGGAATCCTGCGCGACTCCCACAGTGAAAGTCGAACCAACTGCAAGCAAGGCAAAGTCCAGGAATTCTATGAACGATCCGCGGGGACCATTGGTGAGTACACAGTCCTTTAGTGGTTCGTTTAATCCGTAAGCGAAGAAGTCAATGAGGGCACAGTCCGGCAGATCAGATAGATAAGCAATATCCAAAAAGTTCTGAATGTGCACCTCGAGGGTACGGGTACCTTGGCGGAGGCTGATCAGTTGCATTGCTGGGTCCATGTTGAAACGGGAAAGACGCTCACCGAAGCTGCTGGATCTGGTTGAGGCTAGGTCTTCTGTAACGAAGGCGGGACTCAGGTAGGGATCCAAATGCAAAGCTTTATTTACAGTGAGCGTTGTCATACAGGCAGGGTCAAACGGGAGCAAACGGGAACAACAAGGAACAGGCAGAATCGTGGTCAGGGTGCAGGCGATGGTCAGGACAGGCAGCAACGGGTCAACAAACAGGAACCAGGCAGGAACGGTAACACAGGACAGGCAGACAGGATATAACGCTTGGTAATGCAACACAGAGAAAACAAGACCTAGCAGTGAGGTGGTGTGTGTATGAGTCTTTTATAGTCCGTGTAATGAGCTGCAGCTGGGTGTGGTGATTAGTGATTAGTGTGAAGTGTGTGCAGGTGAGTGGCAGAGAGGATGATGGGAGATGTAGTCCGGATGTGACAGGAACAGACGTGATCGTGACACCAATAGAGTTCAATGGGACTTACGACCATAGTTCACCAACGATGCTTTTGGGAAACGCACCCCAGCTCGACAACCACCAATTGTAACTGCAGCAACAGGCTGGGCAGGACAAAGACAACGCTCTGGAGGGAACGTTTTCTCAAAGTCTGGTAGCTGCAGCTCTGCTTTTATGCTGGCTCACTCTTAATTGGTAAGCAGGTACAGCTGGGAGCAGTCAGCTACCTGCCAGGCAGATTGAGTAAGAGGAGCCAAGAAGAAACAAGGAAAGAAAAAAGAAAAAAAAACACACATTAAAGAAAATATAAATCAATAAAGACTTCGTCTCTGGACGTAACACCCCCACCCGTAGTTACAAACTATGATTTCTCTTGGTTTGTAAAAGAGAGAAACAAAACAAACCACACATTTTCATGAGCGGTTTAGTCATCAATATGAGCTCTTGATAAAGCATCTGCTACTACATTGTCCACTCCTTTTTTTATACCTTATATCAAGAACAAACTCTTGCAGAATAAGAGACCATCTCATTAATCTCTGGTTTGAGTTTGCCAAACGAGACAGGAAGAAAGAGGACCACAACAGTGTATACAATAATAGGGCCCATATTATCGTTACATAAGTAGACCTCAAAATTTTGCAGTGCCAACAACAAGGTGAGAGCTTCCTTTTCGATGGTACTGTAGTTTCTTTGGCACCTGGTGAATTTCTTCGGAAAGTAGCATACTGGGTGTTCAATTCCCGCCTTGTCTTCTTGCAGCAACACTGCCCCGGCGCCAACCCCGCTAGTATCCACCTGTAGCTTAAAAGGCAAATCAAAATTCGAAGCAGACAACACAGGAGCATGACATAACAGATCTTTAGCAAAATCAAATGCAGCTTCACACTCAGCATTCCACATAAACTTCTGTTCTGCTTTAAGGAGATCAGTTAGGGGTGTGACAACAGTAGCAGAGTTCTTACAAAAGCCACGGTAGTACCCTGTCATCCCAGAAAACGGCGTAACTCCCGCTTGTTACTTGGCCTTGGGAAATCCACAATAGCCTCTATCTTAGCTTGCACAGGCCTCACTTGGCCCTGGCCAACTAATTTGCCAAGGTAGGTCACTCTTGCCTTAGCAAATTCACACTTAGCTAAGTTTAGGGTAAGATGGGCTTCCAGCAATCGCTTAAACACTAACTCAAGAGTTTGTACATGTTCCTCCCACATTGCAGAGTAGATAACTATGACGTCTAGATAGACTTCACAGTTAGGCACACCTGACAGTACCTTCAGCATCAACCGCTGGAATGTTGCTGGTGCCAAAAGCCATAGACGTGTACTGTAGAAAACAATCGGGGGTCACAAACGCTGAGATTTCTGAGGCACGGGGTGTCAAAGGAACTTGCCAGTATCCTTTTTTATAAATCTAGCTTAGTAACAAAGCTAGCTGATCCCACCCAGTCAACACAATCCTCAACTCGAGGAAGAGGAAAGGAATCAGGCTTAGTTACAGAATTCACCTTCCTAAAATTAGTACAAAATCTCCACGAGCCATCAGGTTTGGGTACAAGCAAGCATGGTGAACTCCACGGACTTTGACTTGGCACTGCAAAGCCGTGAGTCAACAAGTATTCTACCTCAGTTTTCATAACCTGACGCTTGTTGGGATTTGCACGGTATGGATGCTGTTTGATAGGCCTGCATTCACCAACATCAATGCCATGTGTGACCACGGTAGTTTGTGATGGTACATCATTAAACAGCATATGATACTTTTCAATTAGTTGGACCACACAATCACACTGGGCTGCAGGCAGATAAGATAGATGTGACTGATGGCAGAGTTAGACAGTGTACCACATTAAGCATCTTTCCTCCAAAGACCATCTAACTCAGGAGAGTACACAGGAGACAAGTTAACAGCAGTGCTAGCAACAACAGGAGGGTCAACAGGATCATGCTGAGACTTAACACCATCTCTACTAATGTAAGCCTTAAGCATATTAATGTGGCACACACGAGTCTTACGCTTGCGGACGGGAGTAGAAACTGCATAATTTGTGTCGTTCAACTTCTTCTCAATCTGATAAGGTCCGGAAAATCTTGCCTGCATGGGTGAACCAGGCAGAGGAAGCAGTACAAAGACCTTATCACTGTAGCGTCTGGACCAATCAGGCACACAAATGATTCAATATATTTAATGAATTACCTATGAACTCACTTTATCAAAGTTTTGTGAACCCATCCCCCTAAAACTGGAACCAGCACACAGAACAACCTAGATGTCCTGTTACAGATATATGGTACTTTTATGATCTGGAAGAATGCTGTAGAGACTAGTGACTCATTTTGTCACGGTTGAAGATCCACAGTCTCATTCTGGTGTCTGTGTTTTTGTTGTGCTGTCATGTTAATTGTTTCATGTGGGCGTCGCCACTGATTGTCTGATCAGCGGCAGCTGTTTTCAATCATGCCAGCCTGTATAATGCCTTGTCTTTCATCTCGTGTTTGTCAGATCGTTGTTTGGAGTCCCGTGTTTGTTCCCTCTGTTCCTCGTGTGTTCATCCGTCTGGAGTTGGAGTCTTCGAGTCGTTGTTCCTGCCTGGTTTTCCTCGTTGGATTCTTCATGACACCACTCACCTCCACGGACCCCTGCACGATCCTCAGGCACTCGGACTTCCTGCAATTCCTTCACCATCGCTCCCACGGCCCGTCGAAGTCCCTGTGTCACCGCTCTCCTGCTGTCTGCCTGATTACTTCCCTGTTGTGTTTGAAGCTCAATAAATGAGATTTTCTGACTTGCGCTTGCATCTACCTTTATTTCCTGTAACAGAACGATCTGACCTTCATCATGGATGCAGCAAGTTCAGCAGCATTGACGGAGTTCATCAACCACAGTATTGCGCGGATGGATCAACAGCAGGAGAGCATTTCCTCTACTGGTCACGCTGTACAGGCGTTGGTGACACAGGTGTCCGAGCTCTCTCAACAGCTACAACAACTACGCAATCCAGCTGCGCCGCCCACGCTGCCTGTTCCCCCCACCCCACCAGTGCAAGGAGACCAGCCGGAGCCACGCCTACCTACACCACAGACATACGCCAGTGAGCCGAGTTTTTGCAGAGCCTTTCTGAACAAATGTTCATTGTATTTCTCTCTCCATCCACGTACCTTCGAAAGGGAGGAGTCTAAGGTAGCATTTATCCTCACCCTGCTAACCGGCCAGGCTGCGTTGTGGGGAACGGCGGTGTGGGAGAACCGAGATCCATGCTGTTCCCCATTCCAAGCACTCGGCGCCGAAATGAAGAGAGTTTTTGACCGTGCGGTCACTGGTAAAGATGCAGCCCGACGACTTACGGGACTAAGACAAGGAAGTCGCACGGTGGCGGATTATTCCATCGAGTTCCGGACTCTGGCGGCTGAGTGCAAATTGAACGAGGAGGCGCAGTGGGATGTTTTCCTGCATGGGTTGGCCGACCGTGTACAAAAGGAGATTTACGTTCTGGATTTACCTGAGAGCCTTAATGGACTTATCGACCTTGCACTGCGGGTTGACACCCGTCTAAACCGCCTGGATAATCTTCCTCGGTCTGATCACGGATTCAGTGGTGCAGAGGCGCGGGGAGTCAACGTTGGTGACATGGTCGGCCCTTCCTTCGATTCTGAACCCATGTAGGTAGGGAGAGCTCGGCTTTGCCGGGAGGAGAGAGAACGGCGGAGGTCCCAAAGACTGTGCATCTACTGTGGAGGGGCAGGTCATTTCTTGAATTCATGCCCAGTAAAAGATCGAGCCGGATAGTAATAAAGAGAGCTACTATCGGGTGGGATCTCCGCTGAGAAGTCCTCACCATCCACTCTCCTTCCGGTAAGACTGAGATGGGCCACTCATTCCATCACCTGTCAAGCCTTAGTGGACTCAGGAGCAGAAGTTAATTTCATGGACACACTATTTGCATAAAAGTTTCACTTACCTGTCATTCCACTAGACAAGCCGATTTCCGTCAACGCTCTCAATGGTCAAGATCTTCCTAACATCTCCTTCATCACAAACTTCGTAACCCTAATCACTTCCGGCAATCACACAGAAACCATTCAGTTCCTCCTCATGGACTCACCCCTGGCTCCCATTGTTCTCGGTCACCCTTGGCTCACACAAGACAACCCCAATGTGGACTGGCGGCAGCAATCAGTTATGGAATGGAGCACTCAGTGTCATGAGTCTTGTCATGTGTCTACTTGTTCTTCTGTGTCTGTTTCTGTGTTACAGGAGAAGGCTGTGGATCTGTCAAACGTGCCCGCAGAGTATCAGGATCTGAAGTAAGTGTTCAGTAAGTCCCGGGCTGCTTCTCTTCCTCCGCATCGTCCCTATGACTGTGCGATAGATTTAGTTCCTGGTAAGTCTCCGCCTAAAGGCAAGTTGTACTCTCTATCTGCTCCTGAGAGGGAGGCCATGGAGAAATATATTTCTGATTCTCAGGCAGCGAGGTTCATTCGCCCTTCCTCTTCTCCAGCGGGGGCGGGGTTCTTTTTTATTGGAAAGTATCACCGAATCGATTATTTGTGCCGGAGAGGTTAAGGTCCAATGTTATCAAGTGGGGGCATTCTTCCAACGTAGCTTGTCATCCAGGGGTTAATCGCACCAGTTTTTTGGTCAAGCAACGATTCTGGTGGCCTGCTATGGCTCGTGACATTCGCAGTTTTGTTTTGGCTTGCTCGATTTGTGCCACTGGTAAGACTTCCAATCGTTCCCCGGATGGTTGCTGGGGGCGACCGTTCGTCTTTCGTCCGGGTTCCATCCCCAGAGCAATGGTCAAACCGAGAGAGCCAACCAAGATTTGGAAAGAATGTTGCGATGTTTGGTTTCCAAGAATCCTTCCTCCTGGAGCTAGCAACTCTCTATGGTTGAGTACGCACATAACTCGTTACCAGTGTCTTCCACGGGCCTCTCACCGTTTGAATGTAGTTTAGGGTACCAGCCACCTATCTTTCCCAGTCTGGAATCTGAAGTTGCGGTCCCCTCCGCTCACGCCTTCGTCCAGAGGTGTCACCGCACTTGGACTACAGCCCGTGAGACTCTTCTCCAAGTGGGGGCGTGCACCAAGGCTAAGACAGATCAACACCGGTCGAAGCCTCCCGTATACGTTGTGGGTCAAAAAGTGTGGCTTTCTACTAAGAACATTCCTCTCCGCTCCGTTTCCAATAAGCTCGCTCCTAAATTCATTGGCCCGTTTCCTGTCACCAAGATCATTAGTCCGGTGGCAGTCCGACTCAAACTTCCTCCAGCGTACAGGAGAATTCATCCCGCCTTTCATGTTTCTAAAATCAGGACATCCTGGATCACTCCCTTATCAATGATTACAATCGACAGGTAGGTGCTCCTGGGAACGCCGAGAGGCGATTGAAGATCCACGGTCTGGTGTCTGTGTTTTTGTTGTGCTGTCATGTTAATTGTTTCATGTGGGCGTCGCCGCTGATTGTCTGATCAGCGGCAGCTGTTTTCAATCATGCCAGCCTATATAACGCCTTGTCTTTCGTCTCGTGTTTGTCAGATCGTTGTTTGGAGTCCCGTGTTTGTTCCCTCTGTTCCTCGTGTGTTCATCCGTCTGGAGTAGGAGTCTTCGAGTCATTGTTCCTGTCTGTTGTTCCTCGTTGGATTCTTCACGACACCACTCACCTCCACGGACCCCTGCACGATCCTCAGGCACTCGGACTTCCTGCACTTCCTTCACCATCGCTCCCACGGCCCGTCGAAGTCCCTGTGTCACCTCTCTCCTGCTGTCCGCCTGATTACTTCCCTGTTGTGTGTGAAGCTCAATAAATGAGATTTTCTGACTTGCGCTTGCATCTACCTTTATTTCCCGTGACACATTCTGAGAAGGACAAATAAACTCTCTTAATCCTATGTATTCTCTATATAACCACTTGGGAAATGTATAAACATGTATCCAATTTTCCCATCTCATGACTTTCCTTTTATAGGCTTTATTCTATGTATTAATTTTCTCTTTTGAACTATTTGTGACCTGATCCAGCAAAATGAGTCACAGTGACCCAAATTTCAAAATTGAGATTTTGGTATCAATGGAAAGATGAGACAATAAGCTTTAAAATGATATCCTAGTCAAAGTCATACCTTGAATAGTTTTAAAGATATACTCATTTTAATTATGGTCGTCTGCCCTCTTTTTCCAATTGAAAACCTGAGAAAATCGCTTTTAAAGTTTTTTGCCCGTTTTTTTTGTTATCTTTCAAAATCCATTGCATTTAAAGGGATAAACTATTTATTTTACAGCTTAATTTGACCAAAGACATTATATATATATATATATATATATATATGCTATTAAACCAGGCTGAAGCTCAAATTATTTTAAAGTATTTATTTGAATTAACCCTTTAAGACCTGAAGGCTTTTTTAGAGTTCTTTTTTTTTCTTTTTTCTGAGCGACACACACAAAAGTAAAGACTCATAACTCCAAAACTCTAGCAAGGAGAGTCAAAAGGTAGGTATCAGTTGATACAAAACATATTAAATTTTAAGAACATATAAATTACATTACATTTGGACATTTGCTTGCTGAGAAACAGCTGATAAAAGACAAAAAATATATATTTTTTTAAATATTTTTTCTTTTTTTATTTGACATGGAATAACTCAGGAACACAATAAGATCGCTAAAAAAATTCTTTTTTGGTGATGCTCTCCTATATGTGAGCTGCATCTGGTTCAAATTTCGTGGTGATATTATAAAGATAGTTTGAAAAATTGTTGTTCATTTTTTCCGCAGCCAGGTGGCGCCAACGGGCGGTAAACTCCGGTTTAGAGGTGCTTCTCAGCACTCGTTAGGTGTTTTTCAAAATGGTTAGATGCATTAAAAAAGGTGAGATTCTAATCTTTAAAATGCTATCTATTATGTGTTATTCCACGTTGGAAAACGAACATGGATGGATCCGGGAACATTGGATACACACTGCATCCCGGAGAGATGAGAGACATGTTTTTAGCCAAGTATGTTAAATCATTCTGTGAGTAATATCTTGTGATCAATGCAATATTATATTGATTTTGGATTCATTTTAATCTTGAGAATCTGCTTTAAATATTGATGTGCGATTTTTATGATCTGTGCATTTTTCATGAAGTTATGAGCACGTGAATTATACATACCTGTATTCAGTTAGCTGCTGTGCTATTTTTGTTGTAAACGCATATTACTCAGACTCATTAGAGGGTGAAAACAACACAACAGAAGCATGTTGGAGGCTTGATATGAAAGCTTAAAGTCTTTGGTTTTGTATGCAAAAATAATTTTTGTGCTACCTATATGGATTCAATTTTTATTGGCTTTTAAAGAGAGACACGCAAATGGGAGTTTTATTTTATAAGGCGAGCTAGTCTGACAGGAGGATGGCTGCACCGATCACGTGCCTGTCAGTCGAAACGGGGCTTCTCTTTGTTAAAAATCAGCGTTTAGGTCAGTGTGTTTACATTTCTAAGCTTTTTGATTGGTTCTGTACAACATGTAACACCATATTTGTAGAGCAGAGATAATGACGTTTCAGGGGATACCGGGAAATGCTCATAAGTGACGAGAGGAGTTGAGAAGTTCATTTCCAGCGAATTTAGTGAAACCATGTCAAATTTAATAGCCATTTTAAATACCTTTACTCAATTATTTGGACTACGAAACTTTGGGAGATTATTTTTGAAAGTCTGTTCTTTGAAATTAGCTTAAAAAAAAAAATCGATTTTTTCATTGTTTTTCCACATTATCGGCCCATATCTTAAAATAGAACGTTGCGACTTCCGACTCATTTCGCCAGATCGGGTCACATTTTGGTATTAATGTTCCATAGCTGCAAATGTATAGTTGACCACATTGGCAGCATGTTTGGTATCTACAGACTCCAACTTTCATTTCCTATTTGGTAATTTATGTTACATGTTACTAACTCTGTGACACATTAGTATTATAAGAATCTAGACTTACCCCCTTTTAAAGAAGGGCCTGTTAAAACTAAACTGATGGTTTGCTCAAGGCTGTTGATCTGCTGAATGTCCAACAATGCTGTAACTTTTTGCTTTCCTGTACTCTGCTTTAGCTCTCTCTCTCTCTCGGTAAACTGTGTGCATGTATGTGTGTGAATGTTAGAGTAGTTAAGTGTTTAGTCTAGTTAATAAAGTCTTTTTCATGTCACACGTAAAGTTGTCCGTGTTTTGTGCTTATATACTGGAGTCCTGATTCATGTTGATCCTGACTACAGGCTTTTAGTAGAATAAGATTGTTATCTCCCATAACCTGGAAATGAACATTTCTTAGAAGTAATAAACAATTAACACTGTGTGTTCATTGGACAACAGGTTAATTGATTGTAATATTAATTTTATTACATTAAGTTAATTTTATTAACTGATTCAAATATTAATAATTAATTATAACCATTTATTTTGAGCTAATTTGCTACATCACCAGGCTGGAAATTATGCTGAAGATTACCCTTGTGTAGCGAAGTTTCATTTTGGACTGGGCTTCAGCAAGATGAACTCTAGCTAACTCCCACGCTTTGTGTAGATGCTCCCTTACAGTACTCACATAGTCTAGCACAGACTTACGAGGGGATTCCTTAGCTAGAAAATGCTCACTTAGGAGTTTTAATGGGCCGTGAACTGAATGACCAAAAACCAGCTGAGCAGGGCTAAATCCCAGGGATTCTTGAACGATTCCTCTCACAGCAAAAATCAAAAACAGCAAACCCTCTACCCAGTCTTTACCAGTCTCAGTGCAGTATGTACGCAAGAGAGACTTCAGGGTTTGGTGGAACCTCTCCAGAGCTCCCTGTGACTCTGGATGATATGGGGTGGACAGCTGGTGCTCTACGCCCAACTCTTTCGTTACTTCCTTAAGTAGTTTAGAGGTGAAATTGGACCCCTGGTCACTTTGGATGACTCTCGGCAAGCCAAAAACTGAACAGAACTTAATGAGCTCATGGGCTACAGTTTTAGCTTGGATAGTCCGCAGAGGAACAGCTTCAGGGTAACGAGTACTAGCACACATAATCGTTAAAAGGTATTGGTGTCCAGTTTTAGCTTTAGGCAATGGGCCTACGCAGTCAATAATGAGCCTCTCAAACGGTTCTCCAAAAACTGGGATGGGCTGTAGTGGAGCAAGTGGAATTGTTGGATTGGGCTTTCCACCTAACTGACAGACGTGACATGAGTGTACAAACCTAGACACAGCGGTTTTCATGCCCGGCCAAAAAAAAATGTCTGGCAATTCGATGATATGTCTTTGTGACACCCAAGTGTCCTGAACACGTTCATGGGCCAATTTCAAAATCTGATTACGGTATACCTCAGGTAACAATTTGGAACACAGTCACAAATTCTGCATCTGTGGCACGTGGTCTCCACCAATGCATGAGAATATCATCATCCCAAAAATAACCCACTGTTATCTGAGGGATTAGAACCTTGTCCACAGTACCACCAATACATGTAGCAAGTGACGGATCAGAACGTTGTGCGGTAGCTAACTGTTCTATTCACATTTAAAGGGAGTTTACCTTCACTACTCCTGCCATTTGATTCCGACGAAAGGACTGATATAGAGCTTACACTCTACAGTATGTGGGGAAGACAGAACAGAGAGTCAGAGAGAGAGATCGATCACATTTTCAAATTTCTGTGAATGAGCACGAGTTACGGCGCATGCCGGAAAAGTAGCAGAATACTGCATTAGGCCGTTTTGAGCAGACCAATCAGGATCTTCAGACACAATTGGAGAAGGAAAGACTTTGCCACCTGCTAAATCATTTTTCTAAAATCATGCTTACCCCTTCGACAGGCAGTTGTGATCACACACCAATGTTCATGCAACCAGAAACAAGATCAGACTTTAAATAATTGCTATGCAGCGGAATTGAGATGCAGCCCAATTCAATCCCACGGACTAGTACACTAGAACCAGTGTACGAGTCAGCAGAGAATGGAAGCATGTTGTCCAAAATTAAGGACTGCGCTGCTCCTGACAGCACTCTCAGGAACAGCATTGACAAATGCTACTGGCAAAATACCTACTTGGACAAGCTTTCGGTACAACTCATCTTTGATGCATTGTTTCTTTGCCTCCTTGCTGACAGGAATATTTAAAAACTCTGCAATCACAATCCGATCTTTTTTCTACACCTGTCAAACTCTTCCACTGTCGGAGACAAAGTAAACTTAACCAAATCAAATTTCATTATTCAAATTATAACGTGTACACTTCCTCACCCGCACAAGTTCGAAGCTGCTGAAAAACTTACACCTAATAACAAAAATTTAAGTTGAGAAAAATGAACTAATATGTTCCACAAAATAATTGAACGAATGGACGAACCCTCAATTGTTACGGCCCGCATAAGTCTAGGAGTAAATGTGGACGCAGCAAAAGTAAAATATTTTAAAGAGCGTTAACCTGAGTCCTGCCACAGCACCACAAGCAACAAGTTATCCAAAAAAGATTTTGGCTGTTTCTCAAAACCAAGTTCGCAAAGTTCGGACTTGCATCCTTGGTGGTTCGGACTTGGCAAGTTCGAGTCAGAAGAATGAACTCCCGTGGACGGGAGAACACAAGTCCGGGGATTCTGCAAATGGAACAGCAGCATACTTGATAACGTCACTAAGCTCGCTCTGGCTTCTCTGGTTATCTCTGCATGTACTATATTTTAGCCAACAAAAATAACGAAATTTGTTATAAAACACCACTCTGACCCTTTTCATTTTATTTAAAGTACAAACAAAAACATATTAGCCTCAGACAACGAGTGATTGATTATCTGCAATGTATGCTTATATTTATAACAAAACGAAATATTAAACCCTGCCTCTTTTTGTATACATTTCAAAAATAAACAATACTATTTGTGCATACTCTGATTATCTTCACTATAATGAAATAGACTATAACAAAACAACCCTGTCTCTTTTTGTTAAATGTCAGTTTTCATGTTCAATAAGAAAGCAAAGAATTCAGTCAAGCGTATAAAATCAGCACTTTACTAGGATACAAAAGTTAAATAGCCATATATAAAAAGTTATGAAACGTCAAGTTTCCCTCAGCCAAAACAGAGCCAGCAGCAAATGTCAGAAGGACTAGCCGAGTTAAGGCTGCTCTTGGCTGGGTACAGGAGTACTGAGCGCCCAGTGATCACCTGGATCTCACAACTCCAAAAACGTCAGATCAAGTTTTCAGAAAGGCCTTATCTTTAACAATAAACCACAAATGAGAGCTTTAAACCAGCACATTCTCGCCTGAAAAACTCTTAAAACTACATATGACAGAACAGTAATGTTTAAATTATGCGGGTTCTCTCATTTACTATGACTTTTGCGCATTAGTGCGAGATGCATTCTGGGATACCTGGCTCTCTCAAGTCTGCACAAGTCACCCTTTTGATGCATCCTCGATAAAAGGGGCGGATCAGCTTTCCTGTAGCTCAGTGGTTAGAGCATGGCACTAGTAATGCCAAGGTCATGGGTTCGATCCCAGGGATTGCACATACTCGGATACAAATGTATAGTATAATGCAATGTAAGTCGCTTTGGATAAAAGCGTCTGCCAAATGCATAAATGTAAATGGATCAAGAACACATCCGGGGATTTGAACTGAACTTGGCTAGATGCGAACTTTGAATTGGAACAGTATTTGGACAGCGACTGAGGACGTTTCACATGTTCACAAGAACATAGGTACAGACAAGTACACATATTGAGAAACGGCCTTTATTTCACAGCTCGTGGAACAAATACATATACAAATAGCTTGTGTAGTAAAATACAATTTTAAAAAAAAAAAAAAAAAAAAAAAAAAAAAGGGGAAGCAATAGCTTCAGGAGAGGGTAAGGCCAAAATAATAGACAAAAATACAAACTAACTGGAATAGTTTGAACCTCTAACTAGAAAAAAGATTAATAACAGAATTGTACCCAAACTCCCTTCCTGGCCCCAAAACAGGAGAAAAAGGGGTTAAACAAAAATGGCACCCACCTCCCTACTGCTTCCAAATAAAAGCAAATAAGCAAAACACAAATAGGCAAATAATAAAGTAGCTGCTAAGAGGGATGTTAATAGTAGCAGCTATAAACCAAGCAAGATAAACAGATAAAGGTGAAGGATAGTATAAATCTCTTTAACAAAAATGGCAAAAGTAAGTGTTAGAGAATATCACAACGAACAAATAAAAGAAACCACTACAATACCAAAGTAGAATACTAAGCAGCTCAACAACCACCAATCATAACTGCTGGGCAGGACAAAGACAACACTCTGGCGAAAGCTCTTGGGGGAACATTTTCTCAAAGTCTGGTAGCTGGAACTCTGCTTTTATGCTGGCTCACTCTTAATTGGTAAGCAGGTACAGCTGGGAGCAATCAGCTACCTGCCAGGCAGATTGAGTACGAGGAGCCAAGAAGAAACAAGGAAAGAAGAAGAAAAAAAAAAAAACACAACACACATTAAAGAAAATATAATCAATCAACTTCGTCTCTGGACGTAACAGTACAAACACCAGGGGCCTGTACCATGATGGTAGTTGAACAAACTCAGGGTTATAGGATTAGTTTTGAGTTGACAAAACCAAACCACTCCAATCCGGCTTTGTTGGTACCATGATGCTGATCATCAACTTTCTCTGTCAACTCAGGCTTTGATCGTTAAGCTATGATTACTCCTCTCGCGCGTGCACATAAAAGAGTGACGTCGGCACCAAACAACCAATCGCGTTCAATATGGAAAGAGCGAGAGCGTTGTATTTTTCAGCGGAGGAGCAGGAGATAATAATGCAGAAATATGAAGAACATAAAAATGTTTTTCAAGCGCGAAGCAACACTGTCTCTGTTGCCAAAGCAAGAGAGGACTGTTGGAGAAAGATTGCTGATAGCGTTAATGCGTAAGTTGAAGAAATCCTCCCTCTCTCTCTCTCTCTCTCTCTCTCTCTTTCTTTTATTTTATATATATATATATATATATATATATATATATATATATATATATATATATATATATATATATATATAAAATTATATAAATCCTAAGAAAGATTAATATTTATTTATTTTTAGATGCAACCCCAACTCCAAACGTTCTTGGCAGCAGATCAAGACAAAATATAAAAATATAATACAGAGTGGTAAGTATTTATCACAACTTTTTATTATTTTTTGTAAATATTTTATCACAAATGCTTGCTTGCAGCCAATAGAAAAAAGTGTGAAATCCGTAAAACTGGGGGAGGGCCACCTCCTCCAGAATATACTGTGGCAGAGGAGTTGGCCCTGAGTTTTAATAAGGAACGGCCCATTATGGATGGGGTTACAGGGGCTGTACAATCAGACCCTGGTGCTGGCTCCTCTAAGCAAGTGACGCTTGGTATGTATGCAATACACATTATTTTTATTTTTTCAGTATAGGAGTTTTAAATGTGAATGACTTGTTTATTCTGCAGTAGAGGGAAATACAGTGTCCTTGATAAAGCCAGCACACATGCACACAGTCTCTCACACAGAGGTCAGTATACAGCAGACAGAACACTGAACACAACCTGCTTCACAACAGTTATGCTTTACATTGGCCTACTTTTATTTATTAGGGTGAAGTAAATGATGAGGACACTCTGTCTGTGTGTTCTGAGACTGTTGCTGAGGTGAACACTTTGGGCTTTTTATAGCACACACTTTTTTGTTTGGCAAGTGACTGGCCCTCATCATTATTTATTTATTTATTTTTTTTTTTTTTTTTAGGATTTTGCACAACCTGCCACTGAAACTGAGGCCTCTACCTCAATGGGCTTCAGAAGAAATGTGAACAAAGTAAAACCTTTACATAAATAGGAAGACATGCCATTTTGTGATTTCATTAACCTCCAGAAAACTTGTAATGATTGTTTGTGGTGGAATTATGTTTCAGGTAGAAACGGACTCTGTCAGGGCCCTTTACAAAAGGAGCCTTGAATTGGACTGCACACTGAAGGAGCTAGACTGTGAGCTTAGGAGACTCCAAATTAAAAAAATTAAACTGGAGATCAAACAGCTTGAAACGAATATCTCAGTATGTGAACTTTATTAACCATGTTACACTTTAGTATGAACACAATATATGAATATTTATTCATGCAACTTTCTTGCTCTTTTCCCTCCCATAGCCACAAAACCAATAAAACACCTACACAAAAGACCTATGCAGTTTCAATGTGCTTTTATTAAGTGAAATATTGTATGGTAATTGCATCTCTGACAGCTGCGCCAGCTGGGTGGTCAAGTGTGATTTGGTCAATTTCATCGGGGAGATGTTGGTTCTGTGGTGGTAATCGCTCCTTTCTGATTGTAGCTATATTATGCAGAATGGCACATGCAGCTACAATCTGTGATGCTCTCTCTGGTGACACTCTTAAATGCCGAAGGCAGTTGAAACGTGCCTTTAGGATGCCAAAGGTCATCTCGATCTTGACCCTGGTTTTACTGAGGGCCACATTGAAGCGGTTTTGTGGCCCTGGCTGAGGGTCAGGATGGGGGGTTAGCAAAAACCTCTGGCATGCATAACCCCTGTCTCCTACCAACAGGCCATCAAAAAGCCCTGTCATAGAACATAAAATGGGAAAATTGTGTAGGATTTGCTGTCACAATTTAAATGGACACTTTAAGTGTACTGTACTGTACTAAATGTAGCTTACCTTCCTCAAAGCGCTGACACAACACAGACTCACGGAAAATTCTTGAGTCATGCACTGAGCCAGGCCATTTGGCATCCAAGCTTGTGATCATACATTCATGATCACAAGTCATCTGCCGATTAAATGTACAGTACATCATTTTCATATGTTAATGTTACTATTCATTTAAAGATTCATCTCACTGAAAATAAAGTCATCTCACATGTAGGCCTACCTGAACATTAAGGCTGTGAAAGGATTTTCTATTCACATAATCTGCCTCATGTTCTCCTAGAGCTGTGGAGATTGCAACATGTGTGCAGTCTAGTGCTCCTATGACTCTAGGAAATCCTACCAAAAGTTTAAAATAATAATCAACATTTAAAATCATTAACATGTACTTTTTTGTATAATACGTTTAGGTAGCTACTCAAAGTGATTTTTTTTTTTTAAATGTAAAAGGTTAAATTTGTTAATGTGATGTCACCCTATCAATATATCTTACCGGCAATTTTATAAAAGCCCTCTTTTATGGACATGGCCGATAAATGTCCGGGGAACACTATTAATGAAACTATTCATGTACTCCTGCAGAGCGAGGACCACCTTACGAATGGTTCGACAAACCGTGTTTTCCCCGAGGTTCTCCGCATCACCGACTGCATACAAGTATGTACCACTTGCAAAAAAACGCAACGCAATATTTGCGGTACAGTAAGTGCATGAATTCGACGTGTTAAATTCTTTATGTGCGGCTCAAGAAGTTCGCAAAGATAAGACATTCCTTCCGCGGAAAATCTGTATCTTTCATACAAGTAACTATCAGGAAAGGCAAGGGGATTTTGTCTGGCTAAAAACTCTTTCTCTACGAAGTGCTCGTCAAACAATTTGCGCTGAGATGTCACAGGATTTGGAAGAAAAGGTGAAGTCATTGTAACAGACACTGGGAATAAGTTACGTCACCTATATGTTTCTTTGCTCTCAGCTGATTGGTCAAACTTCAGTCTGAGATCTTGAATCCAGAACATAACCTGCCCCGGAGCAGGTTAGCCGTGCAGCGTAAGATACCATGGCAACGAACACCGATTAAAGCCAAGCTACTTTCATAGTACCTAAAACCCAGGGTTGGCGGAAACTAAACTGAAACATAGCTGGCTAGCCACCTAAACCGGCTTCATGGTACAGGCCCCAGGACTGATCATTATGTCCAAACAAACACATTTATCCCCTACTTTACTGCTGATGCTCTTTTATGACACTGATAAATACACACCATAACCCCCACTCCACCTAACCTCCCAGTAACAGCATCCACACACTCTCTCTCTACACAACACCTCATAATTAAGTTCATCAAATCTGTCTGGATGATCAGGATATGGCTGGACCGTGTAAGTGTAAGTAATCACTCTGTTCTCAGACAGATGAAGGTATTCATTCAATGTGTTTAGATCCAGAATGAGCTGATGGGAATTTGAAGGAGATAAAATGCATCAGAATCAGAATTTATAATAGTCTTTGTTCAGCAGTCGTTTCAGTACAGATATCCTGTGCATATCATCATTTGCATTAACTATAATTATGTTACATTAACTGTTCTACTATGTTTTTTTGTTTGTTTTCTTGGCCTGGTAAGAATTTTGGTGAATGTGACTGTGGAAGTCAACAGACATTATGAGTATAATTCTCATGTAAATAGAAAATACAGTCCTTGGGCATGAGCAGATCAATTTCCTCACTATAGAAGTGTTCAGTTTTTCTGCTTGCAAATTCCGCCTTGTAAATTACAAATCCGCCATGGAGTGAGCGCAACTGGCTTTTAATGGGAATGGGAGATGAGACTCTGATTGGTTTATTGCATGTTACACCCAAAACACACCCATTGCTCATTAAGAGAATAGGGACAACACTTTTAGACCATGCACCGGGCGTGTAAACCATTTTTTCCATCGTTAAACTAGCAAAAGTGGATTTGGACACACCCTAAGTGCACCTGCACTGTGCGCTTTAGACTATGCACTTACATCGTTAGGGGCCTTAGAGTGAAAGTGCCTTTACATTTACCAAAATAGAACGTTTAAAATAAAATAAAATAAAACAAAAAAGCAAACCCAGCCCCGGTGAGAAAAAAGTGTGTTGGGATGTACTACATTACCCATAAGGGATTTGGGTGTATGACGCAATACGAGGGGCGACTTGAGAGCGAGTCGCTGATGTTTACTGACTTCCACATGTGTCGGATGTGTTAACTGTTGCTCGTAATAAACCTAAGAGATAAGAGCCATATACTGTGTGAGCGTGTATGTGACATGGTGTCAGAAGTGCGTCGTACCCGCTTCACTAAATAAACGACGATGTCATTGTTTCAAGCACCGGAGTCGTTTGACTTCAGCCAGCCCTTCGCATGGCCTCTGTGGATCCAACGCTTTGCACGATTTCGGATCGTTACAAAGTTGAACAAAGAGGAAGGTGATGTGCAAGTTAACTCACTGCTTTACGCCATGGGGATGGAGGCGGAGACAATATTCTCCTCATTTCGGTTCACAGAGGCTTCCCATTCCAGCGACTATAATAAGGTAGTGAAAAGTTTAACGACCATTTCATACCTCGCAGGAATGTTATACATGAACGTGCATGCTTCCATCAACGTATGCAAAAGACAGGCGAATCAGTGGAGGCTTTTGTGAGAGGATTATATGAGCTGGCGGAACATTGCGAGTTTGGAGCACAGAAAGAAGAACACATTCGAGACAGACTGGTTATTGGGATAGCAGACCGGGGAGTGTCTCAAAGGCTTCAGATGGAAAGCGAATTGACTCTGGAGAGAGCAGTGCAGATGGCACGCCAAGCAGAGCTCGTAAAAACACAAAACACGGCTGTAGTGATGTCTGCGGAAGTGGCTGCGTTACAACAGCGGCCCAGAGGAGTTAAACACTATAATGCTGGTAAGAGAACAAACAATAGAGGACAGCAAAGTGATAAACAGACAGAAGAGAAAATGTGCTCACGTTGCAATAGATGTCATAGGCCACGCTAGTGCCCAGCATATAATAAACAATGCCGTAAATGCAGAAAACTCAGACACTTTGCTGCTGCCTGCCAAAGCAAGGCAGTGAGAGCTGTACATTTGCAAGACAAAGAAGAGGATGTCAGTGAGGCATATTTTCTTGGCAGCATTGAGAAAAGTGATTCAGAGTCTGATTGGCTGGTAAGTCTTCCAGTTTGTGGTAAAACGGTATCTTTCAAAATAGACACAGGCGCTGACATCACAATTATGTCCAAGGATACGTACCAAGGCCTCCCACAGCGCCCCCCATTGACCAAAACGGAATTACAGCTTAACAGTCCTGGTGGCAATGTGGAAACAATAGGAAAATTCTTGGCAGAGACTAAAAGACACACAACTCGTCATCAGTTTTGGGTTTATGTAGTGGATGGACCATATGCACACAACCTTCTCAGCAGAAATGCAGCCTGTGCTATGAGATTAGTAGCCAGAGCAGATCACATTCATGCCGATCTTTTTGGAGAAATTGGCTGTCTGAACTGTAAACCAATAAAAATTGAACTTAAGCCAGATGCACAAACATATAGCTTAGCTACACCACGTAGGGTGCCCTTTCCCTTAATGCAAAAAGTTGATGAAGAGCTACAGAGGATGCAGTCTATGCAGATAATACGGGAAGTCACACAGCCTACGGACTGGTGTGCTCCAATGGACCCAGTAGTTAAGAAAAACGGGAAAGTCAGAATATGTGTAGACTTAAAGCGCCTCAACAAAGCTGTGAAGAGGGAAAAATTCATACTGCCCACTTTGGAGGATGTCGCCGTAAAACTGACAGGAGCTAAAGTTTTCTCATCGCTGGACGCTTCCTCTGGATTTTGGCAAATCCCGTTGGATTACAGTAGTTCAATACTCACAACATTTATCACTCCAAGAGGCAGATTTTGTTTCCAGAGGCTTCCCTTTGGAATTACATCGGCCCCGGAAATATTCCTGAGGGAAATGACCAAGCTGCTGGAGGGACATGAGGGCTGTGTAGTAGTCATGGACGATGTTCTGGTGTATGGCAGAGACCAAGAGACACATGATAGGAATCTAGAGGCAGTTTTGCAGACAATCCAGGAGTCTGGATTAAAGCTCAACAAAGACAAATGTCATTTCAGTAAGATAGAACTTGTTTTTTTTGGACACATCATCAGTGGCGATGGAGTAAAACCTGATCCAGACAAGGTGAAAGCAATTACAGACCTGCCATGCCCCAAAGACATCACTCAACTCAGACAGGTATTAGGTATGGTCAATTACCTTGGAAAGTTTCTTCCAGACTTGTCGACGGTGCTGCACCCACTCAATGAACTGTTAAAGAAAGATTCTGCATGGCTGTGGGACACACAACAACAGCAGGCCTTTAACAACATTAAGACGATGCTATCTTCAGCTCCGGTTTTAGCTTTCTATGACATCACGAAACCTACCATTGTGTCAGCTGATGCCAGCAGTTTCGGGCTGGGTGCCACTCTGCTGCAAACTCATGATGACAAACTACTTCCTGTGGCTTTCTGCTCCAGAACTCTGTCAAGTGCTGAGTTAAAATACTCTCAAATAGAAAAGGAATGCCTGGCTGCCGTCTGGGCATGTGAGCGGCTTGCGTGTTATTTGCTGGGTCTCGCTGAGTTTACACTGCAAACGGACCATAAGCCACTGGTCCCCTTGATTAACACTTATGATCTGGACAAAACACCTCTGCGCTGTCAACGTCTGCTGATCGCTTGATGCGTTTCAACGTTAAAGCAGTACACGTCCCAGGCAAGTCACTAGTCGTGGCCGATGCGCTGTCGCGCAACCCCTTAACTGGAACAGGAGTTCCTGATACTGAGGCGGCTGTGCGTGCTTATGTGGAGGCTGTGATTCAGACTAAGCCAATGTCAGAGGCAAAGCTGGAGGCCATTCGTGAAGCCACATCCACGGACCCTATTATGAGGGAAGTAATGCGTTTTGTTAATGACGGCTGGCCACACCATGTGCCGTCAGAGCTTAAGGCTTACCATGCAGAACGGGCATCATTGTCCAGGGCTGAGGGACTGCTTTTACATGGCGACAGGATTGTAATTCCTACGGCACAACGGCGAGAGATTCTCGATCGATTGCATGAGGGTCACCTGGGACTAAATAAATGCAGAGAACGGGCAAAAATGTCAGTCTGGTGGCCTGGCATCGGAAAGGATCTTCAGACGAGGATATCTCAATGTGCCTTCTGTCACGAGCACAGACCTACTCAGAGAAAAGAGCCCCTCATTACCACTCCACTTCCTCCCAGTCCTTGGCACACCATAGGAGCGGATCTGTGTGAATATGGTGGAAAGAACTATTTAGTGGTCGTGGATTACTATTCTAGAGACATTGAAATTGCACATCTAAGCCTCACTAGCAGCCGCAGTGTGATCACTACGCTAAAAGGGATGTTCATTAGATGGGGGATTCCGTGTGAGTTACACTCAGATAATGGTACCCAGTTCAGCAGTATGGACTTTGCAGACTTTTGTAAGAGCTGGGGCATCCAACATGTTACCAGCAGTCCCCATTACCCACAGTCGAATGGGGCTGTTGAGCGAGCTGTTAAGACAGCAAAACACATCCTACGTCAACCTGACCCTCAATTGGCACTTTTAAGTTACAGAGCCACTCCAATTGCTGCCACGGGTGCAAGCCCTGCTCAACTGATGTTGGGACGACAAATTCGCACCACGCTGCCTGTCCTTGAGAAGACTTTGCGTCCACGCCGTGTCAGCTTCAAGCAGGTATTGAAAAAGGACAAAAAAGCTAAAGCAGCTTACAAGCACTTCTTTGACAAAAGACATTCTGTCCGTACGCTTCCTTGCTTAAACCCAGGAGATCCAGTTCTCTTAAAGTTGGATGGGGAGAAAGCATGGTGCACATCAGGTACAGTGGTGAGGAACACAAAGGAGCCACGATCCTATCTTGTTCAGACACAAAGTGGAGCTGTGCTTAGACGTAACAGGCGTCACCTTCAATTGGTGGAGTCCACAGAAACTGATTTTGGAAAGACTAATGTGGACAGTTCTACACACATACCACCTGCACAAAACACACAGCAGCATTCTGCGCCTGTCATGAATGCAGAGCAAATTCCACCTGACTCTGTACCTGGTTCTAAAATGACCTCTAGTGGCAGGGTAATAAAACTATCAGTTCGCTACAGAGACTAGAAATAGAGACAAAAGTCAGGAAGTTATGATAATGGCAAAAGGGTGTTCAATGCATAATTTGATGTTTATGAAACAGCATTCCTATTAATGTTTATGCATTTCAGATTTCTTAGTGTGGTGCTAAGTGTTTGAAGTTCAATAGTATACATGCCACAGTGATTTGATTGTTTATTGAATGCACTTTCTCTTTTGCTATGGTTCATAAGTTAACTGATATAAACCAATAAGTTATGTGGGGATAGTTTTGTTAAAATGGAGACTGCGTTCTGCACTTTAAATGTATCTCTGTTGGGGGGGGGAGATGTGTTGGGATGTACTACATTACCCATAAGGGATTTGGGTGTATGACGCAATACGAGTGTCACAGACACGTCAGGTTCCACCTCACTTCAGTACCCGCGCACCCAATCACCAGCATACTAATCACCGCCACCTGAAGCTCATCACATCAGTCATCAACACCAGCACTTAAACCCCACACTCACACACACTCACTGTCCGGTCTCGTTTGTGTTACACCAGTTGTAAACTTACCTCAAGGACTCCCTAAGCGATACTTACCCAGCCTCATCATCTCCTTCGTCTCCATTGTCTCCAATCTCCTCGTGTGTCTACCTGCCAGTGTGTGTGAGTGTTTCCATCAGCCTTCTCCAGCGTCTCCATCTTCATTCATCTGCAAACTTCAACAAGGACAGTATTATCACTTATTCCACCTCTGAGATCTTCCACCACCTCATTCATCACCCGTTTTGCTCTGCTGATTGCCAAATAAACATCTTAACTGCTTTTATTCCTGTCTCCGGTGTCTCTGTCATAACAGAAGACCGGACCATAACAGCTAAGCATCAGCATGAGCCAACAGGACCCCTTTCAGGAGCTCGTGGACGTTTTACGTCGAGCACTCACCTCACAATCACCATCACCATCACCAGCACCCACCGCCGCTGCCGCTTCCGCATCCACCGCCGCGGCTGCTTCTCCAGTCTTCACCGCCAGTCCCATGGCCAAACCGGCGCCCTACTCTGGATCGGCGGAGGAATGCAGCGGATTCCTACTGCAGTGTGAGTTGGTTCTGGAGATGCAACCGCACCTCTACCCCACCGACACGGCTAAAATAGCGTTTATAATATCACAACTGCAAGGTAAGGCCCTTCTATGGGCGGATTCTCTCTGGACTCAAGGAAGCTCTGTCGTGAAATCATACCCTGCATTCGTCTCTCACTTCAGAGAAGTCTTCGGAAAACCCCTAACCGACTCGTCCACTGGTGAGAAGTTGTATAACCTTAAACAAGGAAATAAGAGTGTTAATGATTATGCCTTGCAGTTTCGAACGCTAGCCGCAACCAGTGGTTGGAGCACGAACAAGCTCTCAGCACCACCTTTCGACAAGGGCTGGAGCCCAGCGTGCGGTTGCATCTCGCTGCATACGAGGACTCCCTAGGACTCGAACGCTTCATCCAACTCGCCATCCGAGTGGGTTCTCGTATGCAGTCGTGCCTCCTAGAGCACCAGAGCCAGCTACCAACCACCACACTCCTCCGTCGGTTCGAACCCGTCAGCTCCCCAGAACCAGCAAGTGAACCAATGCAAGTGGATAACTCCCGCTTATCTTCTACAGAAAGACAGAGACGGCTGACCCTGAATCTATGTCTATATTGTGGTTCCCCTGGGCATGTAATCTCCACATGCCCAATTCGTCCTCCTCGACCCGTGGTGAGTGCCATCATTCCCTCAATCCAAAAAATGAAACCACTCACTACTGTAGTAAACCTTACTGCGGCTAATGCTTCTATTTCAGTGGTGGCGCTCCTCGATTCAGGGTCAGCAGGAAATTTCATCTCCGGCGCCCTCTGTCGACACCTCGGGCTCAAGACCTCGCCTTCTCCGAATGTTTACAAGGTCCACTCCATCACGGGCAAACCCCTGAGCCGAAGGATGATCCGACGGATGACTGGACCGCTTCAGCTGCAAGTGGGTATCTTCCACACTGAGAACATCCATCTGCTGGTTCTGGAGGAATCCACCGCTGACGTGGTTCTAGGGCGTCCGTGGTTGGAACAACACAACCCCACCATCTCCTGGCGCACGGGCGAAGTCCTGAAGTGGGGCGACCACTGCTTCTACAACTGCTTCCCAGACCTTCCTACTCCAAGATCTCCTCTCTCCAAAGACCTCTCCATTAACGCAACCTCCATCGAAAGCCCTGTGTATAAACGCTCCGTCGACATTCCACCCGATTATGCCCACTTCAGTGACGTCTTCTGCCCGCAACGCGCCTCCAAGCTTCCTCCACACCGGCCATGGGACTGCGCCATCGATCTGTTGCCGGGTTGCCCCCAGGGCTTGCATTACATCACCCGGACACGACGCACTCCACTCCTGCACTCCGTTCACTCTTCACTTGGCACTGGTCACCCGGGGGTCAATGAGACCCTCTCGCTGCTCAAACAGCGCTTCTGGTGGCCAAACATGGCCAACGACGTCAGGAGGTACGTGCAGGGCTGCAGGGAGTGCGCCATCTCCAAGAGCCCACGCCATCTTCCCACCGGCAAGCTCCATCCTCTGCCCGTTCCTGAGAGGCCCTGGTCACACCTGGGAGTCGACTTCGTCACCGACCTCCCAGAGTCTGAGGGTAACACATGCATTCTAGTCGTCGTAGATCGTTTCTCAAAGGCCTGCCGACTCATTCCCCTGGAGGGTCTACCCACAGCCATGACCACAGCCGAGTTAATGTTCAACCATGTCTTCCGTCATTATGGAATCCCCGAGGACATTGTCTCTGATAGAGGACCTCAATTTATCTCCCGAGTCTGGAAGGCTTTCTTCTCGCTCCTGGGTGTGACCGTCAGCCTATCGTCTGGATACCACCCTCAGTCGAACGGGCAGACGGAACGGAAGATCCAGGAGATCGGCCGCTTCCTGCGTACCTTCTGTCACGGCCACCAGAACTCCTGGAACCAGTACCTGGGTTGGGCCGAGTACGCCCAGAACTCCCTCCGTCAAGCCACCACTGGATTAACACCTTTCCAATGCGTACTCGGTTTCCAACCCCCACTGTTCCCCTGGAACGGGGAACCCTCCAACGTTCCTGCCGTCGACTACTGGTTTCGGGAGAGCGAGAGGGTATGGGACTCAGCTCACCACCAGCTGCAGAGAGCCCTGCGCAGGCGCAAGATGACAGCCGACCTTCGGCGCTCCCACGCTCCAACCTACCAACCGGGGCAGAAGGTCTGGCTGTCCACCAGGGACATCAGGATGCGCCTGCCCTGCAAGAAGCTGAGTCCCCGCTTCATTGGCCCATTCACTATCCTGCGACAGATCAACCCCGTCACCTACCGGTTACAACTCCCTGCACAATACAAAAGAATTCATCCCACCTTCCACGTGTCACTATTAAAACCTCACCACCCTTCTGTTCTTCCCTCCACAGAACCTGACGTGGCAGCCGTCGAGCCCCCCCTTCCACTTATCCTGGACGATGGAACTGCTTACGTGGTACGAGAGATCCTGGACTCCCGGCGCCGTGGTGGTCTCTTGGAATACCTGGTGGACTGGGAAGGCTACGGTCCCGAAGAACGCTCATGGGTCCCCAAGAATGATATCCTTGATCCTGCTTTGTTACAGGCTTTTCACACCAACCACCCGGACAGACCTGCCCCACGACCTCGAGGACGACCACCACGACGTCGGGGTCCTCGGCCCTCAGGAGCGGGCCGTGGGAGGGGGGGTACTGTCACAGACACGTCAGGTTCCACCTCACTTCAGTACCCGCGCACCCAATCACCAGCATACTAATCACCGCCACCTGAAGCTCATCACATCAGTCATCAACACCAGCACTTAAACCCCACACTCACACACACTCACTGTCCGGTCTCGTTTGTGTTACACCAGTTGTAAACTTACCTCAAGGACTCCCTAAGCGATACTTACCCAGCCTCATCATCTCCTTCGTCTCCATTGTCTCCAATCTCCTCGTGTGTCTACCTGCCAGTGTGTGTGAGTGTTTCCATCAGCCTTCTCCAGCGTCTCCATCTTCATTCATCTGCAAACTTCAACAAGGACAGTATTATCACTTATTCCACCTCTGAGATCTTCCACCACCTCATTCATCACCCGTTTTGCTCTGCTGATTGCCAAATAAACATCTTAACTGCTTTTATTCCTGTCTCCGGTGTCTCTGTCATAACAACGAGGGGCGACTTGAGAGCGAGTCGCGGATGTTTACTGACTTCCACATGTGTCGGATGTGTTAACTGTTGCTCGTAATAAACCTAAGAGATAAGAGCCATATACTGTGTGAGCGTGTATGTGACAAAAAGTAATATAAAAGTATAAAGCATTACTTTCCGTAAAAAGTAACTCTTTTAGTTACTTTTTTTAGGGAGTAACGCATTATTACAACAAATTATTAAATGTAACTTCCCCCAACACTGCTGATTTGCAGCAAAGACACATTTATGGCCTCTCTGTTGCATTGCATTTTGAACTTGAAGTTTGCTTCAGTATAGCATATTTCCATGCAAATTCCTCTTTCCTGTTAAATGAAACTATAAATTTTATGATAAAATCTTGAGTTTGTTCATGCTTTTAAGAAATGCTAAATAAATAGATCTGTTTCCCTTTTGAGGGCACTGCTATACAGACATTTTCCAAACCACTATAATAACTGTTATATGACTCACTGGACAGCTGCTCGGTTACGGCTTGAATTTCAGTAGAAATAGATTAGGCTACTTTTTTTTGTTTTTTTTTGTTGGATAGTCTAATTAAAAAAATACAATTAGCACTCTTCTTGTGCAGAGTCTACAACAAGGGTACAAATCTTTGCATTCAAGTTGTATTCTTTAAAATTAATATATGTATTCTCATTTGTAAATTTGAGGGAACAAATTACTGAACCTAAAATTATAGTGTAAGGAACTTGAATTTTAACTTATAGAAAGACGTTTTATTTCTATCTGTATTTGATGTAGAACTGTTTCAGTTTTGATTTCTTGAAAATGGAAAAATGGAAATGGTTTCATGTAGTTACAGGGTAAGTATGACATTACGGGCCGTAAATTAAAGTGGTGCTTAGTGGTGCAACTTATTTCAAAACAGATTTAAATTTACAACACTTCTTATTCGTTTCTCTTGCTTGGCTACCTCCTCCTCTTGTTCCTCTTTTTCTTTCTTTCCACTGATGAATCTTAAGAGGGAATCCCATGTCTATTCTGTAAGAAAATACAGTTCACCCGGAAATGTGCTCACCGTTTACTCATCTTTTACCCTCATGCCATTTGAGATGTATACGATTTTCCTTCTTAAGATGCACACAAACAAAGGTTTTTAGAAAAATAATCTGGGAATGCTTCATAATGCAAGCAGGTCGCTTGTGGAGTAAACAGTCTTGCTTTCTTCTCATGTGTGGCACTGTCTTACTCTTCATGGCTCTGTTAAAGGGATAGTTCACCCAAAAATGAAAATTCGATGTTTATCTGCTTACCCCCAGTGCATCCAAGATGTAGGTGACTTTTTTTCTTCAGTCGAACGCAAATTATGATTTTTAACTGCAACCGCTGCCGTCTGTCAGTCAAATAATAGCAGTAGATGGGAACTTCAAATATAACAGTAAATAAAA
This sequence comes from Chanodichthys erythropterus, assembly GCF_024489055.1. Taxonomy (NCBI): domain Eukaryota; kingdom Metazoa; phylum Chordata; class Actinopteri; order Cypriniformes; family Xenocyprididae; genus Chanodichthys; species Chanodichthys erythropterus. The sequence goes on along the minus strand of NC_090234.1, from coordinate 44,325,368 downwards.
CTTGCTTAGACAAATCAAAATTAAAACCTGTGGCTTGTGACGACACAATAATGTCCTAAGACACGAAACGATCGGTTTGTGCGAGAAACCAAACATTATTTATATAATTTTTACCTCTAATACACCACTATGTCCAACTTCGTTCAGCTTCCTGTTAGTGAGGTCAAAAAACGCGTTCTGGTGACGGAAGTGATGTCTCGCCCATATACTTCAATGAGCGCGAGACATCACTTCCGTTGTCAGAGCGCGATCAGACCTCACTAGCCGGAAGCTGAACGAAGTTGGACATAGTGGTGTATTTTATTAAATTTAATTTTAAAGCCTATTTATGGTAACAAGAAGGAACTTGAGAGTGTATATGAGTACATTACATATATAGAGAAAAAATGCTTAGTTCTTGTCTTTGTACAGATGACAGATTTATGGAGATGGTCGGTGAACTGAAAGCTGATCTGGAGAGCATAAGCAGTACAAAGCAAAATCTCCAGAGTTAAATCAACTCTGCTCAGAGTACATATGGTCCCTCTCTAAATAGTGTTAAAATAACACTGAAGCAGAGTTAAAGTTAATGAGATAATTAACCCTTTGACGTGTACGATCACACCGGTGTGATCAGTCTTGGCTGGTCCCAGGAGCGTACGATCACACCGGTGTGATTAGAACATTCAGTGCATCACGTGATCAACTGCCAAACTCTGGATGGCGCTAAACCAGAGATGGACGGGCGCAGCGCTTTTCATATATTACATGTATGCAGTGTTTTCATCAAATAATGTTTATTTTAGGTTTCACACATTTAAATACACATGAGTACTAACAAAAAAATATATTTAGACTATGTAAAATACACAATGATGTCTATAGAAGTGGAAATGACAAACCTTTCCATTATAATTAGACGCCACGTTTTATTCATATCAGATACACATTGTGTAAGTCAAGCTTATTTGTTTATATTAAATTCGTAATTAATTTATATCTCATTCAGTTTGACTTGACAACTCCCACTCGATTTTCCTTGGATACAAGTGGAAATCGCAATGCTTAGAAGGCAAACTGTTTGGCACTACTAATTGTAGACCAGTTAAATTGCTTTACTAAATTACTTGTTCATTTGCTCTTCAATTGGAAGAAGGACCACCAGTCTTCTGACGTCTCTGTGAAGAACAGTACTTGGGATCTTCTCTTTGTCTTTTTGACACTGGATGGTTCTTAGTTGTTGCTTTTGAGGGCTTTCTGATAGGAACAGGGTAACTTGGGAAGGTTCGGACATTGTCTTCTCTTACGGCACCCTTGCTGTCTTGATTGACACTGATTACTCTGCCAAGTTTGAACTGGCCTCTGAGTGCATCCGCTATTCAGACAATGTCTCCAATTGCAACGTTCCTATGCATGGTATGCCATTTTGTCCTTAAGAATAAATTAGGACCTGCAAGCTGGCTCCAATGTCTCCAAAATTTATCTACCATCGACTGCATTGTTTGGAGGCGTTTGAATGGGTAACTGGAAAAGTCAAATGTTTTGACATCACCGCTTTGGGATGCTCGCCCCAGCAGTAGTGCATTTGGAGTTAAATACTGGATGCAGTCTTCCTGGGCTTGTGCTCTGGCATCGATGGGCCGTTCGTTTGCGAGATTGGCTGCCATTTGAAGGACTGTTTGGAATTCACTGTAAGTGAGAGTAGACTCGACTCCACAGTTTTGGAGTGCCCTTTTTAGAATGTGTACTGCAGCTTCTGCAGCTCCATTCCTGTGTGGAGAATCGGCTGGATGGATTTTCCACATCCACTCTGTTCCATTTTTGTGCGGCCATTTCTCCTAGAGCGGACTTGTCGATGCCTTCCAAGAATTTGTAAAGCTCCTGTAGAACTGGTCTCGCCCTGATGAAATTGGTTCCTGGATCTGAATAGATCTTCTTAGGGTAGCCCCTAACTGCAGCAAATCTTTGGAAGGCCATTAAGAAACTTTCAGTTGATTGGATGCCTACCAGCTCTGCGTGGATTGCTCTGCTTGACATATAGCAAAAGACAACTCCCCAGACCTTCATAGAAGCTCTTTTCTTAACATCATCTCTCACCAGGTAGGGTCCAAAGAGATCCACTGTTGTTAATTCGAAGGGTTCAGCTGGCTGCGACCTCTCTGGTGGTAAATCACCCATCACTTGTTGGCATTTCTTTGCTTTGGTCTTCCGACACTGAACACAGCTGTCAACAACCTTTTGGGCTATTCTTCTACCCCTGATGACCCAAGCCTTCCTCCTCATCCTAAGTAAAGTTTCAGCCAAACCCCCGTGGCTTTCTATGTGAGATTCCCGGGCTAGCAGTGTAGACACCCATGCATTGTAGGGAAGGATTGGAACGCTAACTTGATCTTCTTTAAAGACCTGCACTCTTCCGCCACAAACCAATAGCCCAGAGTCTGGATTCTTATAGGCTACCAGCCTGACTTTGGTGGTGTTGGGGAAGGTTATACCTTCTTGCACAGCAAGGAAAATGTCTCGTAGGGCGTCTTCTCTCTCCCTCACTGATATGGTTCCTGTTGAAGAGACTGCCTCCCACTTTGGGTTGTTTAGGGTCCGTTCCCTGCCAAGGAACTTCTTCACTGCTCTCCAAACCCAAGCTACTGTTTTAACTAGTCTGGATAGATCCCTGAACCTCTCCACAATGAATAAGTTTTGGACAGCTAATCCTGCAGGTGGTCTCCTGGGATGTATTTGGACTTGGATAAGATCCTCATTGTGCCTTGATAATTCAACTGGTTCCTGCGTTTTCGCTTTAGACCTTGCCAGTGCAGCTGCAAATGCCTTCTTTTGAAGCTTACTGATGCTTTCTTGGGCAGAAGCTGCTAAATCCTTTGCTGACTTGATTGGCCATTCATCTACTGGTAAGCTCAGGAACTTCGGCCCATTCTGCCACTCTGAGTTTTCATCAAGACTTTGAGGATTAGCCCCCCTAGTGATCATATCTGCAATGTTCTGCGGACCTGGTATCCATCACCATTCCTGCACCTTCGTAATTCCTTGGATTTCTCCAATCCTGTTAGCGAAAAAATTTTTGTAGCCATAGCTTTCTCGCTGTATAGCGCCAAGGACTGTTTGGCTATCAACCAAGTTGTACTATTTTCCAACTTGAATTTGGCAATGCTGCTCAAAGTACTTCCGCAGCCGTGAGGCGAACACTGCTCCGCACATCTCTGCTTTGACAGTGTCTCCTTTGTGGTCTAATGGTGTCAGTTTGGCTTTGGACTCCACAAGCTTGGTGATTGATCCCTGATCAGAGTTCCATCTGAGGTACATTAACACACCATAAGCATTTTCGCTTCCATCTGAAAAGGTTATCGCCCAGGGTTCACCATTGGAATTTGGAGGAGTTAAAGCTCTAGGGAATTTAATCTGGCCAAGCTGGACGTATTCCTCAAAGAGCTTAACCGCGTCTTCTCTTAGACCGTCCGAGAGGTTTATTGTCGTCCTCGTGCATTTGGTTTGGTAGAACCATGATCTTTTCCTTGATTACAGAGGGCTCATTTTCTGGGTCACCCCTCCCACTTTGACCTGAGAATACCCATGGCTTAAGAAGAAATCCTCCTGCCTTTAAGATCAGCTCCACATTTGCAGTGATGGACTTCAGCTGGTGAAAGTCGTTGTGGGACGTGAGAATGTCGTCAACATTGCTGTCTTGATGGAGCACTCTGCGCTCTTCCTCAAGGTGAGCAAAGGATGGCAACCATCCTTTGTCCTCTAACCAAACTGAATTGTACATCTTCTTGATGTCCCCTAATGCCTGGACCTTTCACTAACAAATCGTTCATGCTGACACCTCTGAATCTTTGGCTGCTGTTCCAAACAAGCCTCACTGGTGTTGTGACTGAGTGAGGGTTAGGAGCAATAAGATGGCTTATATACCACACAGGCCCAATCCAATTAGCAATTGTGTCTTTGGATAACTTTACTGCAGCCCCTCTGTCAAGCATGTCCTGCACTTGAGCGCTATAAGCAGCCTTCCATTCAGGTTCTTTGGCTAGCTGTTTCTCCATCCTCAAGAACGTAGCCTCAACTGCACTCCTGTTGTCTGGCAAGGAAGCTGGGTCCTCCAACCAAGGATACTTTGCGTGCCAGTGTGGTTCTTTGCTGTGGTTGTCTTCTATGACATAAGTGAGGCCTTCTCTTACTATTTCGAGTTCCCTCTCCTCAGCAAGAGTCATTTCGTTTCCACCAGGTTGGCAATTTCCACAGCGACATCCACCACATTTAGGCTCACATGCTGCGCCAATGGAATCCCACTTCCACCACTCCAGGAAGTCTCGGGTGCTGGTTGGTGTGCTTGATTCATGAAATCTGGCTAATGGCTTGTTTGGTGGACAGTACTCTGTTACTTCCTCATACTTCACAGCTGCCATTCTCATCGACCTTGCGAAGTGCGTTTTGGACCTGTGAGCTGATACAGCAACCTCTTCGAAAAGCTCGGGGTGAGTTCCTCCAACTGTCCTTCCCAGGGGACCGTCCCATAGAACCAGGTCTCCAACCACCCTAGCTGGCCTTCTCGATGGCTTATAAGCAGCTCGACTGCTTTAGGCCTCTCAAGTTCTAATCCATAGCAAGCCAATTGATGTGACCTGAAAGTGCCCTGGCGAGTTTTTACTCTGATTTTTAGAAGATACCACTTAGTCTTTACACAAACTTTCATCCCTCCGACTCCATAGATGACAAGAGTGATTCTTTCACCTCTCAGGTTCAGACGATTTGCAGCACTATGTGTTATATAATTAGTGTCTGATGCTAAGTCAATTAATGTTCCAATTTTCTGTCCCGCATTGGCGGTCACATTGAGAAGCATCATGATTACTGGCAACCCACATTCTGCTAGTAAACTTGGCTGTTCTTTCGTCACATTGAACGCTCTTGCTGCAGTGTTTGAGAACACACTTCGGCATTGCTGTGCTAAGTCTGGTGGAAGTTTACTGAGGAAGTCTTCTTGATCTTTTGTTTAGTCTTTTCTGCCTTTGCCTCCTTCAGGATGAAACTTGCTCTTTTTCTGGATAGCACTGTTTTCCTTTCTTTCAGCACTTGGGCATAAATAGTAGTGATGCTCAGGAACACTCTCGTCTTCACAGGCTTGGATTTTGCATAGATAGGTGGGTTTGCAGAATGAATGGTCCTCGTGGATTTTGAGACACATTTTACAAGCTCACAGTTTTCTTACTGCAGCCATTTTGTCCGCTAGCTTTAGTGACCGGAACTGTCTGCAGAAGTAGAGCTTCCTTTTATGTCTAACGTCACCACAGACTACACACCCTGATTGGTCATTGCTTGATTTTGTGGACTTTGTTCTTGCCCACCTTGGCTCGGTTCTTGACTCCCTTCTGTTTGGTTCCTCATCCCTTAGCTGTTCAAGCTGCTCGTAAATGCTCTCTTGCTTTTTGAGGAATGCTAACAGATTATCAAACCGGTTGTCTGGTGTGATGGAGCTTTGCTGGTCAGAGACATGAACAAGCCATTCTTTCTTGAGAGACTCAGGTAGTTTCCCTTCAATTGACTTTGTCACTAAAGGATTTTTAATAGCGCCAGTGTTTCCAAGGTCACTCAAATCTCCAAGTGCCTTTTCTACTGCTTGGATTAATTCGACTATTTTCCGTGAGTGGTGACTTCTTATAGCAGGTATTTTTTGCAAATCCTCCACTATTTCAATAGCAATAGCTGTCACATTTCCGTAGCGATTTTCCAAGACATGGAAAAAGTCTTCTGCTGTATTATAAGCGGTGAGGCGAAGATCTCTTACAATCCTCTCTTCGAGACTATCAAGCACCTGAATCTTCTTAACCTCCTTGGAACCAGTAGGCTCACCCTGCTTTTGAAGTGCTTCCCAGTCTCTCTTCCACCTGTGAAAGTCACGTTTGTTACCAGTAAACTTTGGGAGGGACGTGGGCTTTAACTTATTTGTTGCCACAGGGTAGCTAGAGATCGTTGGTGGAGGTGTTATCTTCTCTGCCTCTTCCTCTCGTCTCGCACGAATGAAATCAGCTTTTCTCGAAACTAATCTGGTAACGTTGAGTTCGAGACTTCTCAGGCCTTGGCGGAAGTTATTTTGATTGCCTGATGGGATGCACCGCTGCCACCAGCTGTACAGGTTTTTTGCAGTCTTTACTAAATTTTGAAGATGACTGAGCATGAAGTCATATGCTTCATGATTGCCATCTGGAACTACTGCTGCGATGCGTTCACTTTCAGCTTCAGCAACCTGCAGCGCTGTGGACAATTCAAGATCTCCATACTTGGCCCAGAGAGTTTCTTGAAGAAGACCTTTAATTTCTTTCAGTTTTAACTCACTCTCACTCGCAGTCTTTTCAAGGTCGCCTTTTTGCTGTTCTGTTAACACAGCTGACTTGTCTGCGTCTAGCTCCACCTCTAATTCTGCAACTATGCCTGTCTCAAGATCATCATTTGCTTCCATGACTTTCTCTGCTTGCTTAGTGAGTTTACTTAAACTGTCGTGAAGATCATCTTCCGTCATCTCTTGATAAGCTCTGGTTATGGTGTTAATTAGTCGTGTGAATGCTCTTTTCTCCATTGTCCTTTCTGCTTTCAGCTGCTCGAGTGACTTCCCGGTCGCTTGCTCGGCCATTTTGATTTCAGTTAATGTTGGGAAGGAATTTATAATTCTTCAGTGTCACAGGTTTCCAGCTGCTACTGGTTTCCCGGTTTTTCACTGTCAAGCTTATTTGTTTATATTAAATTCGTAATTAATTTATATTTCATTCAGTTTGACTTGACAGTAACTTTAAAGTTTACTCTATTCTTCCCCAGGTCACCAGCTCACTTACTTTCATGTATTTCAGGAGAAGTGGAAGAATTCACGTATTGTAAATACAACAGATCAGATTCTCTGTGCAGCGCAAACTAACATGGCGGCGCCCATCGCGCATATGGCTCATCTAACATGATCGTTATAAAGGTGTTTAAACAGCAAAACACATCTACTTGCACATATTTGGCAATCGGAATATTAGATATTTCATGCTATAGTCAACAAATTTGTGAATATTTTGAACAAAAAAGGAAAAAATAAAATGAAAGCAGATCATCAGTCATACAGCGCTGCGGTGTGTCACGTAACAAGCAATGATGCGTCACCATGGAAACCATAAAGTGATACGTTCTAAATAACGGTCACCTTAAAAAACTCACGCTGGGGGGTCAGCCAGAATATTTTAAACTTAAGTGCGAAAGGGTTAAGCAATTAATTAAGTGATGATTGTGCATTAGTGATGAACACCTGCTGTTAACAATCAGAATACTGTGTATCATTGATCTTCCACCCATCTTTTAATCCCTCCTCACTCTTAATTCTTTTAAAGGTGCCCTAGAACGTTTTTTTAAAAGATGTAATATAAGTCTAAGGTGTCCCCTGAATGTGTCTGTGAAGTTTCAGCTCAAAATACCCCATACATTTTTTTTAATTAATTTTTTTATCTGCCTATTTTGGGGCATCATTAACTATGCACCGATTCAGGGGCTGCTGGCCCTTTAAATCTGGTGCTCCCTGCCCATCGAGCTCGCGACTCTATAATACAGTGCATTTACAAAGTTCACACAGCTAATATAACCCTCAAATGGATCTTTACAAGATGTTCATCATGTATGCTGCATGCATGCTTCGGATCATGTGAGTATACTATTTATTTGGATGTTTACATTTGATTCTGAATGAGTTTGATGGTGTTCTGTGGCTAAAGCTAACATTACACACTGTTGGAGAGATTTATAAAAAATGAAGATGTGTTTATGCATTATACAGACTGCAAGTGTTTAAAAATGAAAATAACGTCGGCTCTCTTGTCTCTGTGAATACAGTAAGAAACGATGGTAACTTTAACCACATTTAACAGTACATTAGCAACATGCTAACGAAACATTTAGAAAGACAATCACTAAAAATATCATGATATCATGGATCATGTCAGTTATTATTGCTCCATCTGCCATTTTTCGCTGTTGTTATTGCTTGCTTACCTAGTCTGATGATTCGGCTGTGCACATCCAGACGTTAACTGGCTGCCCTTGTCTAATGCCTTTCATAATGTTGGGAACATGGGCTGGCATATGCAAATATTGGGGGCGTACACCCCGACTGTTACGTAACAGTCTGTGTTATGTTGAGATTCGCCTGTTCTTCGGAGGTCGTTTAAACAAATGAGATTTATATAAGAAGGAGGAAGCAATGGAGTTTGAAACTCAATATATGTCTTTTCCATCTACTGAACTCTTGTTATTCAACTATGCCAAGATAAATTAAATTTTTCATTCTAGGGCACCTTTAAGAATTCTGTTAAAAAATTATTAACTGTAGTTTTTTTTTTTCTTGTTTATCTACTTGTAGCAAATTAGCTCAAAATAAATATGAATAATTAATCATAACTAGTTATAATTAATTATTAATATTTTAATCAGTCAATAAAATTAACTTAATGTAATAAAATTAATATTACAATCAATTAACCTGTTGTTCAATGAACACACAGTGTTAATTGTTTATTAACTAAGAAATGTTCATTTCCAGGTTATGGGAAATAACAATCTTATTCTACTAAAAGCCTGTAGTCAGGACCGACATGAATAGGGACTCCAGTACATGAGCGCAAAACACAGACAACCTTACGTGTGACATGAACAAGACTTTATTAACTAGACTAAACACTTAAACTACTCTAACATTCACACACATACATGCATACAGTTTACCAAGAGAGAGAGAGAAAGCAGAGTACAGGAAGCAAGAAGTTACAGCATTGTTGGACATTCAGCAGATCAACAGCCTTGAGCAAACCATCAGTTTAGTTTTAACAGGCCCTTCTTTAAAAGGGGTAAGGATAATCAATGTATCCGATAATGAGACTAAGTTTGATACTTGCATGTCTCTCCAAGTTGAATTAAAACTGTCCTGATGCAATTTGTGGAGGCTTCCGTTGAATCTTTGCTGATATTGTCTTGACGAAAGAGAACCGGCTGGATTCAGAGGATCTTTGGTGAATGGAAGGTCTAGGCCGAGGCCTGGCACAAGCTTGGGGTTCCTTAGAAGCTTCTAGCTTCTTAAAGCATCATCTTGACGTCAGCATTCATCAGTAAAAGAGAAGGAGAGGAGGAAGAGCAGGAAGAGAGGGGGTTCCTTGTGATCAGTGAATATAAGGGGTGAAGATGTCACACCCTCTTGAGGTGTCTGAGCCAATAAGGAGTTCCCCTTTCAGAGGGAAGTTTTACGAGTCTTTGTTCTGTAGCAAGATATTAGCATAAGACACTGGATTGGATGAATGAGAGAATAACCTTCTAGATTCTTATAATACTAATGTGTCACAGAGTTAGTAACATGTGACATAAATTACCAAATAGGAAATGAAAGTTGGAGTCCGTAGATACCAAGCATGCTGCCAATGTGATCTCAGTTAACTATACATTTGCAACTATGGAACATTAATACCAAAATAGTTCAAAAGAGAGAATTAATACATAGAATAAAGCCTATAAAAGGAAAGTCATGAGATGGGAAACTTGGATACATGTTTATACATTTCCCAAGTGGTTATATAGAGAATACATAGGATTAAGAGAGTTTATTTGTCCTTCTCAGGAAGAATGAGTCACTAGTCTCTCCAGAATTCTTCTGGATCATAAAAGTACCATATAACTGTAACAGGACACCTAGGTTGGCCTGTGTGCTAGCAACATTGGGATGCTGGTTACAGTTTTAGGGGGATGAGTTCAGAGAACTTTGATAGGGAGAGTGAGTTTATGGGTAATTCATTAAATACAATGAATAATTGTGTGGCTGATTGGTCCAGACGTTACAACTCCATCTCTGCACCTGCTTTGCGTTTATGCTCCTTTTTTTGCACAATTGTCATTGATGTTGGGCCGTGTGGTGGTGTCATATTCACACCACGATTGCCTGATTCATAAATTCTGAGAGGTCCATCAATTCATTCCTAGCTACATATCATCACACATCAAGATGACTGCACAGCAGGCCAGAAGACCATCAGGCCACCGGGAAATATCAAGGAGAAACTACACACTTGAAACAAGGAACAGAGAGACTTAAGAACGTAATGAGTCCATGAACAGAACTGATTCATGACTGTTCAGATTTTGTAGAATTCATAGATTCTGAGAAACTAAATAAGACTAACACATTCACAGTCGAGACTCATTTTATTTCATCATGTCAGGTACTGTGTAGGTTATAGTAAGTGCACCATCACAAAGGATAACAATGGTAATGGTAAATTCCATTAGGAACACGTAGGAGAATCACATGGAAGAAGCTCAGGATATAACCACACTTAACATAAACAATACTGGACAAGGAAACAAAGGAAACAGAGGGCTTAAATACATAGGAGAGTAATCAACTGAACAGAAACATATACGTAGGACTAATTAATGGATTCACTTTTTAAATGAAAATCACCCCAAGCTTTACTCAACCTGACAAGGTGTATCTGACTTCTTTCTGATGAACACAATCAGAGATATTTTAATAAATATCCTGATGCATCCAAGCTTTATAATCCCAGGTGAAAAAAAAGTACATTTCTATAATGTGCCCTATTTTTTTGGTATATAAATATATAAATATACTAAAAGTATATATATATATATAGAATTATATATATATATATTATAATTTATAATATATATATATATAAAAATGTATATATAAATGTGTATATATATATAATGTATATATATAAAAAGTATAATATATATAAGTATATAAATATACTAAAAATTCTTATTTAGTACTTCTTTATTTAATTTAATTTAAGCCCCTACAAAATCATTATATATACTGTTATATTATAGTTTGATACCCCATACAAGTATGTAAGTAATCCAATTCAATCTTAACACTGAACTTCTCAAGCTTAATGTTCATGTTCATGCTAAATGATAAATAAAGAAGCTTAACACATTTTAGAGCTTATTATACTTTAATGTTGTTAATTACACTATGATAATGAGTAGCAACTGATTAAATGGATCTTTCTCTTCATTTGTTTGTGTTCCATGCCATCTTATCTGTGGAAAAAATGCAGAACATGAATTCAGTTAATTGTTAAATGTAAAGTAACTAAAATGTAAGGATGACCAGTTTATCCAAATATTTTCATCTGATACTCACCAGCCCTTAAATTTAATTCTGACTTATTAAGCATCTCTTTCTTCATCTTAATCTTTCCATTTCATTTTAAAATAAATAATTTTAAAGAAGTACATAGACAAAAATATGAACTAAACAGGTCTATATTAAATAGTTGTATTGGGATAGTGCATCCCAAATAAAAATACAGCCATTATCTATTCATGCTTGTTGAGAGTTTCTCACCTCAACCACAGAGAAAAACCAATGACAATCATGATAATGATGGCGATGGTGATGGTGACGGTAATGGTAACATTCATATTCCATTGTTTCTAACGGGAAAACAACATATTATTATTAGATAAAATGTTATGAACATTCAGAACATACAATAATATTCAATACATTTCTTCCCAAATTTTTAATCCAAAATGTGGATGATTACATGATTACATTCTCATGATTACATAAGAATGACAATATTAGTTTGAGTGGTCCCTTTTCAATGCAAGGCCATCAAAAATTAAGGGTTTATCCTGA